>NC_134485.1:325490308-325825808 GCF_040206685.1 Ascaphus truei | reverse complement strand
CCCCCCCGGCGCTCCCACCATTGCCTATCGGCGCTCCCAGCTTTGCCCCCCCGGCGCTCACAGCTTTGCCACCCGGCGCTCACTTCCCCCCGTCCCCTTGGTGTGGTAGATGGGCTCGGGGGCGGGCAGCGGTTGCTGCGCGGTCGCGGGCGGTGCAGGGGCTGGCGGGCGGTGCAGGGGGAGGCGGGGTGTATCAGTGTGTGTGTATCAGTGTGTGTATCAGTGTGTGTGTGTGTGTGTATGTGTATCAGTGTGTGTGTGTGTGTGTGTATGTGTATCAGTGTGTATGTGTATCAGTGTGTGTGTGTGTGTATATGTGTATCAGTGTGTGTGTGTGTATATGTGTATCAGTGTGTGTGTGTGTGTGTGTGTGTATGTGTATGTGTATCAGTGTGTATGTGTATGTGTGTGTATGTGTATGTGTATCAGTGTGTGTGTGTGTGTGTGTGTATGTGTATCAGTGTGTGTGTGTGTGTGTGTGTGTATGTGTATGTGTATCAGTGTGTATGTGTATGTGTATCAGTGTGTATGTGTATCAGTGTGTGTGTATGTGTGTGTGTATCAGTATGTGTGTGTATCAGTGGGTGTGTGTATCAGTGGGTGTGTGTATGTGTATCAGTGTGTGTGTGTATCAGTTGGGGTGTGTTGTGTGTGTATCAGTGGGTGTGTGTGTATCAGTGGGTGTGTGTGTATCAGTGGGTGGGTGTGTATCAGTGGGTGTGTGTATGTGTATCAGTGTGTGTGTATCAGTGGGGGTGTGTTGTGTGTGTATCAGTGGGTGTGTGTGTATCAGTGGGTGTGTGTGTATCAGTGGGTGTGTGTGTATCAGTGGGTGTGTATCAGTGGGTGTGTGTGTGTGTGTGTGTGTGTGTGTATCAGTGTGTGTGTGTGTGTGTGTGTGTGTGTGTGTGTGTGTGTATCAGTGTGTGTGTGTGTATCAGTGGGGGTGTGTGTGTGTATCAGTGGGGGGGTGTGTATCAGTGTGGGGGGGGTGTGTATCAGTGGGGGTGGGGGTGTGTATCAGTGGGGGTGTGTGTGTGTATCAGTGGGGGTGTGTGTATCAGTATCAGTGTGTGTGTGTATCAGTATCAGTGTGTGTGTGTATCAGTATCAGTGTGTGTGTATCAGTATCAGTGTGTGTGTGTAACAGTATCAGTGTGTGTGTGTGTGTGTGTGTGTGTGTGTGTGTGTGTGTGTGTGTGTGTGTGTGTGTGTGTGTGTGTGTGTGTGTGTGTTTTATGTGTGTGTGTGTGTGTATCAGTGTGTGTGTCAGTGGGTGTGTGTCTCTCTCCCTCCCTCTCTCTCTCCCACCCTGTCTCCCTCCTTCCCTCCCACCCTGTCTCCCTCCTTCCCTCCCACCCTGTCTCCCACCCTGTCTCCCTCCTTCCCTCCCACCCTGTCTCCCTCCTTCCCTCCCACCCTGTCTCCCACCCTGTCTCCCTCCTTCCCTCCCACCCTGTCTCCCTCCTTCCCTCCCACCCTGTCTCCCTCCTTCCCTCCCACCTTGTATCCCACCCTGTCTCCCTCCTTGTCTCCCTCCTTCCCTACCACCCTGTCTCCTTCCTTCCCTCCCACCCTGTCTCCCTCCTTCCCTCCCTCCCTCCCTCCCTCCCTCCCTCCCACCCTGTCTCCCTCCTTCCCTCCCACCCTGTCTCCCACCCTGTCTCCCACCCTGTCTCCCTCCCACCCTGTCTCCCTCTTTCCCTCCCACCCTGTCTCCCTCCTTCCCTCCCACCCTGTCTCCCTCCTTCCCTCCCACCCTGTCTCCCTCCTTCCCTCCCACCTTATCTCCCACCCTGTCTCCCTCCTTGTCTCCCTCCTTCCCTCCCACCCTGTCTCCCTCCTTCCCTCCCACCCTGTCTCCCTCCTTCCCTCCCTCTCTCCCTCCCACCCTGTCTCCCTCCTTCCCTCCCACCCTGTCTCCCACCCTGTCTCCCACCCTGTCTCCCTCCCACCCTGTCTCCCTCTTTCCCTCCCACCCTGTCTCCCTCCTTCCTTCCCACCCTGTCTCCTTCCCTCCCTCCCACCCTGTCTCCTTCCCTCCCTGTCTCCCACCCTGTCTCCCTCCCTCCCTGTCTCCCACCCTGTCTCCCTCCCTCTCTGTCTCCCTCCCACCCTGTCTCCCACCCTGTCCGTCTCCCACCCTGTCTCCCACCCTCCCTGTCTCACCCTCCCTCCCTGTCTCATCCTCCCTCCCTGTCTCACCCTCCCTCCCTGTCTCACCCTCCCTCCCTCCCTGTCTCACCCTCCCTCCCTACCTCCCTGTCTCACCCTCCCTCCCTACCTCCCTGTCTCACCCTCACCCCTGTCCTTCCCTCCCTACCTCCCTGTCTCACCCTCCCTGTCTCACCCTCCCTCCCTCCCTGTCTCACCCTCCCTCCCTGTCTCACCCTCCCTCCCTCCCTGTCTCACCCTCCCTGTCTCACCCTCTCACACTCCCTCGCCCTCCCTGTGTCACCCTCTCACCCTCCCTGTCTCACCCTCCCTGTCTCACCCTCCCTATATCACCCTCCCTGTCTGTCTCCCTCCCTGTCTCCCTCCCTGTCTCCCTCCCTCCCTCGCCCTCCCTCGCCCTCCCTCCCTCGCCCTGTCTTCCTCCCTCGCCCTGTCTCCCTCCCTGTCTCCCTCCCTCCCTCGCCCACCCTCGCCCTCCCTCCCTCACCCTCCCTCGCCCTCCCTCGCCCTCCCTCCCTCGCACTCCCTCGCCCTGTCTCCCTCCCTCGCCCTGTCTCCCTCCCTGTCTGTCTCCCTCCCTCGCCCTCCCTTCCTGTCTGTCTCCCTCCCTCGCCCTCCCTTCCTGTCTCCCTCCCTGTCTCCCTCGCCCTCCCTCCCTCCCTCGCCCTCCCTCCCTGTCTCCCTCCATCCCTGTCTCCCTCCCTCGCCCTCCCTCCATCCCTGTCTCCCTCCCTCGCCCTCCCTCCCTGTCTCCCTCCATCCCTGTCTCCCTCCCTCGCCCTCCCTCCCTGTCTCCCTCACCCTCTGTCTTATCTTAACTGCCGTATACCTACACCGAAGTAACCTACTCTGCTTTCTTCCAGATCTGACTCAAATTTCACGCGGGAGACATCGGAAGACAGGTAAGGAACACCTCCCCTCTAGTATAGTACCTTGAGGGACTGCGGATCAGGTAAGATCCCAGCTGGGATTGCTGCTTTTAGAAATTGTGAAGAGGGGGCATCCTGACACTGGTTAATGGGTTCAGAATCATTCACATCTGGGTTTTTTTTTTCTTCCGATTATTGAGGTGTACACACACGCACACACACACACACACACACACACACACTCTCTCTCTAATGGTAGTAAAGTATAAGTGTACTACAATAAATAAACTGTCACCCTATCCCTATGGCCCATTTTGCGACGCCCGAACGGCTTATCTGACGCTCTTACGACGCTTTAAAAAATTGCTACAAATGAACAACCAGACGGCTGCAGGCTAGGGAAATCATTCTGAACAGTCTGTGTGAAGGTTTGGTGGTGTATTTTAGGCCCTAAACCATGGCTGATCAAAGCAAAAAGCAAAGTACTGTTTCTCCAAAAAGGAATAGAAAATCTATAACTTTGGAGACCAAGCAAAACATAATAAAGCGCTCTGAGAAAGGAGAGACGAACACAGAAATTGGACGTGCCTTGGATATACCTCGCACAACTATTGTGACAATAATCAAAGACAAGGCAAGAATCTTGGAACAGATCAAGGGCTCAGCACCTATGCAAGGTACAACAAGGCAACGTGTTGGGCATATTGCTGAGGTAGAAAAACTCCTGATCATATGGCTGGAAGATCAATCCCAGCGTCATGTGCCCATTAGTTTAGCCTTAATTCAGGCCAAGGCTTTGAGTCTGTATGAGGACATTAAGCAACAGCATGGAGAAGGGACCACTGAGGAAACGTTCACTGCAAGTAAGGGCTGGTTTATGCGGTTTAAAGAGAGGGCAAACTTGCATAACATTAAAGTGACCGGGGAAGCTGCTAGTGCGGATGAGGAGGCAGCTAAAACCTTCCCTGTTACATTGGCCAAAATTATAGAGGACGGTGGCTATTGCGCACGTCAAGTGTTCAATGTTGATGAGACTGGGCTCTACTGGAAGAAAATGCCCAGTAGAAGCTACATTGCAAAAGAGAAAAAATCTATGCCCGGGTTTAAAGTTGCAAAGGACAGGCTGACTCTTCTGCTTGGATCAAATGCTGCAGGTGATTTCAAGCTAAAACCTTTGCTTGTTTATCATGCAGAAAACCCTAGGGCATTCAAGGGTTATGCAAAGAGCACACTTCCAGTGATTTGGAAGTCCAACCGTAAGGCATGGGTAACAGGGAGCCTTTTTGAGGACTGGTTCCAACATCAATTTATTCCAGCTGTGCAATTATATTGCATGAACCAGAACCTCGATTTCAAAGCATTGCTGCTCCTGGACAATGCTCCTGGCCATCCCATGTACCTGGATGACCATCATCCAAACATCATGGTGGTGTTCATGTCCCCCAACAACACCTCATTGATACAGCCGATGGACCAGGGGGTTATCGCTTCCTTCAAGGCCTACTATCTTAGGCGAACATTTGCCCAGGCCATCAGAGCAACCGATGTGGAAGGTGGTCCAACCTTAAAAGAATTTTGGAAGGGTTACAACATTCTCCATGCAGTGAGAAACATCGGAGAGGCATAGAATGAGGTGAAACAATCCAATTTAAATGGAGTTTGGCGTAATTTGTGCCCTGATTTTATGTCTGATGTCCAAGGCCTTACAGAGACTGTTGCAGAAGTTACAGAAACTGTTGTGCAAATGGCCAGAGATCTCAACTTGGAGGTGGAAACCGAGGATATTGAGGAGTTGCTTGCCTCACATTCTAACGAGTTGAGCAATGAAGACCTCATGCAATTAGAAGAGCAAAAAATTGCTGAAGAGGAGGCCCACCAGTCTGCTGATGTGGCACAGCCACAGCCACGTAAATCATTGTCAAGCAAAATGTTGGCTGCGGCATTCAAGCAGATTGATAGCGCACTGGCCATATTTGAGGACAATGACCCTAACATTGAACGGAGTTCAACAGTCAGTCGTGGGGTGTCTAACCAAATCAGCTGCTATAGAGAGATCTACACGCAGAAAAGGAAAGGATCTGTCCAGACTTCAATGAAGAGATTCTTCAAGAGGCCGAAACCTTCAACTCCACCTACATCACCTCCAAAAAGTCCGTTGTCTGTTGAAGATCCCCCCCTCCCCAATCATCTTCCTCCAATAATTGATGTGGTTTTTTTTTGCTCATGTACATTTCTGAACAGAATACAGCATAGTTTTATTTTTATAGTTTTATTTTACAGTTCTGGAATCAATAAATATAATGTTTCCATCATAATCTATGTGTGTGCTGCATATGTTATTGCTTGAGTAACATTTTCTGTGTATTTTAGCATTAAAAATGCCTTCAGGAACGGAACGTTTGATTTAAACAGTGTTCCTATGGGAAAATGGGTTTCGCTTTACGACGCTTCGCTATCCGACGCCATTTTGAGTAACGCATTGCGTCGGATAACCGAGGACCGCCTGTATAGGCTAAATATAGGCTTTTTTCTTTAATAATAGACACTTTTGTATAGTTATATAGATTTTTTTATTAAAATAAAATGGTAAATACATTAAAGCACCTCTATATACACTTACACTGCAGCTATCCACACACACACACACACACACGCACACACGCACACACCACACACACCACACACACCAGCTCTACAGAAACCAGCTACGCACACAACATACAAACTGCTGCTACACAAACTCTGTAGCTACATCCAAACTCTGCTGCTACACACACATACAACACAGCAGCACCACACACACTACAGCTCTACACACACACACAAGCTGCTGCTACACACAAACTCTGCAGCTATACACACACACACTCTGCAGCTACACACACACACACACTGCAACTACACACACACACACACACACAAACTGCAGCTACACACACAAACTCTGCAGCTACACACACACACACACACACACTGCAACTACACATACACACACACACACACACACTGCAACTACACATACACACACACACACACAAACTGCAGCTACACACACAAACTCTGCAGCTACACACACACACACACACTCTGCAGCTACACACACACAAACTCTGCAGCTACCCACAGACACAAAAACTGCAGCTACACACACACACCCACACAAACTCTGCATCTACACACACACACACACCACACACACACACACACACACACACACACACACACACACACACACACACACACAAACTCTGCAGCTATAAACACACCCAAATTATGCAGCTATACACACACCCAAATTATGCAGCTACACACACCCAAATTCTGCAGCTACACACACACAACTCTGCAGCAGACACACACACATACACAAACTCTGCAGCAGACACACACACGATAGATAGAAAATGCAGCTATAAACAAACTCTGCAGCTACACATACGCACACGAACTCTGCAGCTACACATACTCTGCAGCTACACATACACACACAGCTGCGCTTATAGTGCTGACGACTCCACATTGCAGCAAAACAAATGTATTTCCGCCGTCACTTGCGCTTATAGTAGAAGCATCGCGACGGCTTGCTCACGATCACTGGAAGTCAAGTCAATTTTTCCAGCAACCGCAGCTTGATGTCACCGTCACCGTCGTGTTGCTATCGCCGGCAACAGCACTATAAGCGGAGCCACACACATAAACTCTGCAGCTACACACACACAAATTCTGCAGCTATACACACAAACTCTGCAGCAGACACACACACACTATGCAGCAGCCACACACACACACAAACCCTGCAGCAGCCACACAAACGATAGACAGAAAATGCAGCTACAAACAAACTCTGCAGACAGACGCTTACTTTGCAGCTACAAATACTCTCTTCCTCCTCCTAATGAGGAGAAGTGGGATAACAGGGGCCATGTGAAGAGGAGATGGGAGATAACAGGGACCATGTGATGAGGAGATGTGGGATAACAGGGACCATGTGATGAGGAGATGTGGGATAACAGGGACCATGTGATGAGGAGATATGGGATAACAGGGACCATGTGATGAGGAGATGTGGGATCACAGGGACCATGTGATGAGGAGATGTGGGATAACAGGGGCCATGTGATGATATGTGGGATAACAGCGACCATGTGATGAGATGTGGGATAACAGGGGCCATGTGATGAGGAGATGGGAGATAACAGGGGTCATGTGATGTGATGAGATGATGTGGGATAACAGGGACATGTAATGAGGAGATGTGGGATAACAGGGATCATGGGATGAGGAGATGTGGGATAACAGGGATCATGTGATGAGGAGATGTGGGATAACAGGGACCATGTGATGATGAGATGTGGGATAACAGGGACCATGTGATGATGAGATGTGGGATAACAGGGACCATGTGATGAGGAGATGTGGGATAACAGGGACCATGTGACGAGGAGATGTGGGATAACAGGGACCATGTGATGAGGAGATGTGGGATAACAGGGACAATGTGATGAGGAGATGTGGGATAACAGGGGCCATGTGATGAGGAGATGTGGGATAACAGGGACCATGTGATGAGGAGATGTGGGATAACAGGGACCATGTGATGAGGAGATGTGGGATAACAGGGACAATGTGATGAGGAGATGTGGGATAACAGGGACCATGTGATGAGGAGATGTGGGATAACAGGGGCCATGTGATGAGGAGATGTGGGATAACAGGGACCATGTGATGAGGAGATGTGGGATAACAGGGACCATGTGATGAGGAGATGTGGGATAACAGGGACAATGTGATGAGGAGATGTGGGATAACAGGGACCATGTGATGAGGAGATGTGGGATCACAGGGACCATGTGATGAGGAGATGTGGGATAACAGGGACCTTCTTTATGGAAGTGCTGCCTGTTTTTTTCAAAGTTTCTTTGGGTGTACAGATGTTTGCCCTCTCCTCCCGCAGTGATTTGCAGATGACTGACTCACCGCTTGGACAGTTGCGTCTGACCCTGTATTACCCTGCAAAGGAGGGCAAGCTTGTGGCCGTGATACACAGCTGGAGGTAACTTACATACAGATGTGTACATACAGCACATTGCACTCACAACGTACTGAAGCCTTTGATATCAGTCTCCTAGGGTAAAGTAAAACGTGGGTTATTCAATTAGAGGGCTACATATTTGTTGTATATATGGCAAATAAAATGTAAGTTGTTTAATTTAATATACATATATACGTGTGGGTGTGATCAGCCTGCGCGGGAGAACAATGGATATAAATACCAAATGTTTTTGCCTTTTCTGTTTTATTACACCACCATCACACTGGTTTGCACTTAGAATTTGGAGTATAAAAAATGTCCAATTACAGTATTAGCTCATGTGAAAGAAGAGCTATTTATATAGCAAGCGATATATAAACAGTCTTTGGTAAATAAATCCGTTTTTCCTTAAAGATAAAGTCAAACTATCCCAACAGTGAGCAGTAAATATTTAATGGGTGAAACATTAATGGGTTAAATATGTAAGATTTGATGCTTGTTTTTCCTTGATTTATTGTATTTATTATAAAAGACATCTCTCCCCCAGACCCATTGAATGTATCAGTGCCATTATTACATTGCGGTGCTATTTGGTCTGTTGGATCGCACCTTTAAAATGGGCTGTCGACGGCATTTGGAGTTGACTATTTTGCAATAGTGCCACTTTGTAAGCCGGTTTTCCCGGAAATTAGATTTCATTTTCTCATGTGCAAAAACATACAGCATAAACGCTGGCATTGCTGGGTCATTGTCACTGTACTAACTTAATACACAGAAATCCACAACTGACACAGTGTGAAGTGCCAGTCTGCATGTGTAACCCATATTCCCCCCCCCCCCTAGACTCATCTGCTGTATCTAGGGTGCGTGAGGGCAGATTACTACATGCGTGTGGGTGGTGCATACCTGCTTGGAACAGGAGGGCCTGAGCTTCCCGCGATGTTATTGGGGAGACAGGGGTAGTAGCCTCCATGGTTTCTTAGTGGTGGTGCAGCGCCTCCATCTTCTATACTCCCAGGGATATGGGAAAGGACCCGAATAGAAGAGTACCCCTGGTCCCAGGGTGGATACTCCGAATATACACACAATATTCTTTGGTAAAAGGCGGCAATGTCTCTCTTTATTGTATGTCAAGGCACACAGCAGACTTGCAGCACACAACTGCAACAACAACATCAATGCAGCGTAGTACCCACAGGATTTCCCACAGGTATAATCTCTCTCTTCTCCTCTCCTTTCCTCCAAGTAGTTCCCCTCAGGATGGTCTGAGCGGGGCCTTTATACCCCGATGCCCACCGCAGAGGATGCCCTCTGGGTGGGGTTAGACTTTCCCTCTCACCCCTGCATCAGGGTGAGGGGCATGGTTCCACCGGAGCCTCAGCTCTTCAAGCTCCAAACTCATAGGGCATTCTAGCCGCAGGGTGCTACTCTTCTCCAGTTCCCAAGACAGATTACTACTAGCTGTCTCCTCCAACTCCTCGGACAGAATTCTCGACAGGACTAGACCAGACTCACTCGACCAACAGCACTAACAGAACTCTCAACAGGACTAGACCAGATTCACTCGACCAACGGCACTAACAGAACTCCCTGTCACTGACAGGGCTGGCTGCTAAATAGAGTCAGCCCCACCTCTAATGATGTCAGCAGCACCTCCCCTCTATCTCATGACTGCAGCAGAGTTCAGGGCCTGCATCAATCAATCAAGGTAGGGCTTTGAGTGGGAATATCCCATGATTACTACTGGTGCCTGCCCTTAACAGGACTTACCACAGTAGGAGGAAGGTTTTATAGCCCGTGCTGTTTACAGGGGGCTACATTCTCCCTCTGGTAGAATCCAATGGTCCCCACTTGGACCTAGCTTTAGCAGTACCATCCTGCAGTGAACAACCTGGGAAACAAACACAGATTACGCATTATAGATAAACATACGTTCATGAGGTAGTTACTAGACACGAGTACCGGTTACTCCCAACATGGAGAACCCTAGTAATAGTGTTTGGGATCTGGCTTTCTCACTCTCCTGCCATTATGATCCGTGATCGTCACAGCGAAGGATTGTACCGACCCATGCTCCGGCCGATAGCTCACACCATGCATGTAGATGCACCTACCTATGCTCCATATTCGGACCAATTCACTTATCTTGTCCTCATTATAGTAACCCCCTTGACCAAACTTGGTCCGAAGATATTCCTGTACTGCCTTCATGAGCCAACTATCTCTGCTCTCTTCTATTTCCCTCATGATGGGCTCAGGCACATAAGGGTATTCGTATCCGTGTGACTGCCTATACCTAGCCACTATGGCTCTGTCGGCTATACTCAACTTAGTGAGCTTTCTGTTACCCGCCCTGCTTGGCAGTACCCAAAACACAGGCTCTTCCAGAGCTACTTCGTCATATAGGATACTGGGGCCTCTGGGTAGAACGAGTTTTTGCTCTATCTCCTGGTACCTATGATCTAACTCATCCTCCACCTCTTGCTGAGTGAAAACACCCGCCGCCCACCAATGGTCAACAATATTATTCTTTATGAGCAGGAACCGCGTACGGTCCATCCCCTCGTGGTATCCGGTGAACAAGGGTGCCCACCACTTGTCACGGTGCTCGTACTCTGTGGAATGACTAATGCGTTCTACCTCTGACTCTACCTGAGATGATACACCGGACGTACCCGCATCAGTAGATCGCGAGCAATCTCTCCTCCCTTTGGCATTGATATATCTGGTAGGGTTCATTTTGTGAACCACCTTGCTGGTAGGCCCAGCCTCTGCTGGAGTGTGGGACCCGCGGGTCCTCGATCTCTAGCTGCAGGAGAAAAAGGCACAGGGTTAGGCACAGGTATAACACTGGAATACGGTATTTCCCCATCAGACCCCTCATCGCTCAATTCCCAGTCCCGTAAGTCCTTGGAGTATTTGGGGTACTTGCTTAACTTATCCCTTTTTGGTCCCGGTGGCAATACTCGTGACGGGGCAGGAGCAGTGGCCGGGGCGATGGAGCTATGGGCTTGGGCTGGGGGAATGTCCAACTCAATGTCCAGCAAGCGGGCAATCCCGCGACCAATGGACGCTTTCTTAGGTGCTCTCTCCGCCATACTTCTCGCTTCTCTGGAGGGACCTTGGCTCGACAGGGTGGCCAGGGCTATCCTCCGTGAGGAGAACATCGCTCCCGGGCCTCTCTTTCTGGTGGAACCGGAACTGACGTCATCATGGGTGCCCGCAGAATCCCCATCCGCTCCGTGGTCACGCACCGGAAGTGCGTCGAGGACCGGCATGGGCGTTGGCGGAGCATCCGGTTCACGGACGGACAAGTAGGCCTCAAGCCTCTCATTCTAGTCCTCCATGGCGGCTGCCTTCGCCTGGCGGGGGTAAGGGTGTGGTGGAGTCTCCTTACCGCTCCGCTGCTGTTTGATGATATCGGGCTCCTCGAGGGTCGTCTCGATCGCCATCTCCTCCGCACTGGGAGTCACCACAGCCGTGGGACTGCTACGGGCCTCTGGC
The DNA here is from genome assembly GCF_040206685.1 of Ascaphus truei. Taxonomy (NCBI): domain Eukaryota; kingdom Metazoa; phylum Chordata; class Amphibia; order Anura; family Ascaphidae; genus Ascaphus; species Ascaphus truei. The sequence continues at coordinate 325,814,228 of NC_134485.1, read as the reverse complement.
CGCACCAGTGCTCGCTGATGGACGGTGTCCGAACTCGTCTGCTCTTCCTTGATGCCGCGTGGGTGGTTCGCCGGTAGGCGCATCGCCACCGATGGTACGCCAAACTCTTCCTCCGAGGATATTACTATCGGATCCTCCGCTAGGGAGTCACCGGATTCTTCTGCGATACAACCAGTGGGTATAGGTACGAAGCTGGCGTGCTCCGGTACCTCCACTGCGGTCGCTCTCTTCTCCGTCGATGGTCCTTTTGGCTCGGAAGCCGTTTGGGCCTGGGTTCTTCCTGCCTGATTGTAACGGGGAACCAGGGCCGTTTTGTCAGTGCTTTCCGCCACCTCCACTATTGTTCCCGGAGAGGCACCCTGTGGGATCTCGCTTAGTGGCCACGGCTTGTTAGGCCACAGGTAGAACGTGCCGCACTGAGGACATCGTGCCTTTTGTGCTGGGTACCGCGCCGGGTACCCCGCAGTGGACGCACAGGCACCTAAGGTATTCTTGCTCAGACACCTAAGGTATTCTTGCTCTGCCACCTCCACTACCAGTAAGCCTCCTGGTAGCTGGTAGATCGAAGTGCTCATCTCTGCCATTGTTAGCTCAGGGGTGGAACACTTCAGTGTTTCAGCTCCTTGCTCCTCGAATGCCAGACAAAAGTGAAGCTCCTCGCTCTCGCTTCCGGTCCCTCCCTTCGCTGGGGAGGACTCTCCTGATTGGCTCTCCTTGTGCCCCCTCCCTCTGGTGGAATCCAGAGGCGGGGCCTTCTTTCCTTCAGTGTGACGTGGCCTGGTTTTCTGACCAGTCACAGCACAGGTGGGTGGGCTTTCGGCTTTCGCGCCGCTCCGCTCCTCTTGCAGGGAATCTGGGTTTGGCGCCAAACCCCTGCACATTTCCCGCCACATTTCTCGAACAGTTCTTTTGCACGATTCACGTGCGCGCTCCAGGATTGGCGGGAAACGCCATTTTAGATCGGCTGCTAACTGCTGGGCCGCTGATGGCGCATTTGTCGCCATTTTAGATTGTCCTTTGCTCCGCGGAGCACGTGTAGTACTGGCCACCATCTTCGATGCACCCACCACGTGTAATTGTGTGCTATCCTCAGTGTCTAGGGTGTACTTGGCTCCTAGACTCTGACGACTGACCTCCACTCGCTCTCTAACACTCTCTGGTGGGCTCTGCATACTCTCGGTCTGTATCCCACTAGAATGAGGTGGCATACCCCAGGCTAGGCGGAACTCCTTCTCCTCCATGCACTGTACTCGGTGTCTATGGTGCAAGTGCTCTGTGGTGCGTCTGTGTGGAAGATAGCTAGTGTACCGGGCATCTCCCTAGGTACGGGCGTCTCCTACTTTTGGCCACTCATAGTGCGGGCCCTGGGCCATGGTCCCTGGACTAGTTAACAGGCTGACTCCCCCAGTTGCCTCACACTATCTGCCTCAAGGGACTAGGACAGCTATAGCTATTCACTCCTCCTACGCCACCTCCTTAGGGCTCCCAGGGCGTACTGTGCGGGAGTCCACGCTCCCCTGACTACCCCCGGTGTGCAATTGCGCCCTACCTTCCTCAGCACTTGCACGGAGAGTGCTTCTGGGGTAGTAGCCTCCATGGTTTCTTAGTGGTGGTGCAGCGCCTCCATCTTCTATACTCCCAGGGATATGGGAAAGGACCCGTATAGAAGAGTACCCCAGGTCCCAGGGTGGATACTCCGAATATACACACAATAGTCTTTGGTAAAAGGCAATGTCTCTCTTTATTGTATGTCAAGGCACACAGCAGACTTGCAGCACACAACTGCAACAATAACATCAATGCAGCGTAGTACCCACAGGATTTCCCACAGGTATAATCTCTCTTCTCCTCTCCTTCCTCCAAGTAGTTCCCCTCAGGATGGTCTGAGCGGGGCCTTAATACCCCGATGCCCACCGCAGAGGATGCCCTCTGGGTGGGGTTAGACTTTCCCTCTCACCCCTGCATCAGGGGAGGGGCATGGTTCCACCGGAGCCTCAGCTCTTCAAGCTCCAAACTCATAGGGCATTCTAGCCGCAGGATGCTACTCTTCTCCAGCTCCCAAGACAGATCACTACTAGCTGTCTCCTCCAACTCCTCGGACAGAATTCTCGACAGGACTAGACCAGACTCACTCGACCAACGGCACTAACAGAACTCCCTGTCACTGACAGGGCTGGCTGCTAAATAGAGTCAGCCCCACCTCTCTTGATGTCAGCAGCACCTCCCCTCTATCTCATGCCTGCAGCAGAGTTCAGGGCCTGCATCAACCAATCAAGGTAGGGCTTTGAGTGGGAATATCCCATGATTACTACTGGCGCCTGCCCTTAACAGGACTTACCACAGTAGGAGGAAGGTTTTATAGCCCGTGCTGTTTACAGGGGGCTACACATGCATGAAATGTTTGTGTATTAGCCCATTAAAAGGTGTCTCTACGACCAAATGACACGTAGACACCGGCATTCACACAAACATACATGCATGCTAACACACATGTACATATTGTAAACACAGGCACACACATGTCGATGTATTCATTAAAACGCCCTATGTTTTCTGCATAACTAGCTTTTCCTTTGCTTTCTCTCCTGTCAGTAAACTATGCCTCTCCTCCGGGGAGCCTCCTGACCCCTACTGCACCGACACACTTTATTCGAGCAAATACCTAGTATGTACCTGGCAGATACCTGGAATGCGCCGCTCCTCACCTCTGACAAGCCCCGTTGCGTTTGCCTTCCCAGCCTGGGTTCATGCCTGGCTGACGGGTGGCTGATCTGTTAAATGATAATGATTAGGATTTAATAGGCTGCAATGCTTCGCGTGTCTACCAGATGGCATAAATTCATGAATTGTAATGCAGTATATATATATATACTGTGCAGTATTGCAGCCAGCGGGAATAAAATGCTTCAATCCCTGCATGGAAAATACCTCAATGCACTCGGGCAGAAAACAGTCACAAACCTCAATACACCCGGGTATACCCGAATTCGTGGGACTAGCCGAGCTCGAATAAAGTGTGTCGCCAGTGTACGTGTCTCTGATTTTACTGCCGGACAAAAACCGGTGGACCAAAAGGAAAACCGCTGTGAAGAAGCGGACCAGCAACCCGGAGTTCAATGAGAAGTGAGTCCCACACTGCTCCTAACACGCATCGAATGAAATGTCCAACCTTACACACATCACTCTGTGCCATACTGAGGGGTTTCTGTCCTGCCTGTCAGCCTGATACAACACTATAGAATAACGAACCTGTACTATTACTCAAGGTATGGTACTGCACACCAAAAAACATTGTCATTGCGAAAAGTCATAGGAAAAGGTTACCGGGTGCTCCACAGAAGACAAGAGTGCCACCTGTAGACAAATGTGGGTGAATCTCCAGGCACCCAACTTGGAGAGCCTTGAGATTCATCAAATTTTAATGAAGGCCCCATACAAAGCGGTCACTTCTAGATCGTAAGAGATAATACAGTGAGTCCTCGCTTATCCGACACAATGCGTCCCGCAAATCCCTGTCGGATAACAGATTGTTGGAAAGCGGTATCAATGGTAACCGGTGGCGATTTCCATCGGATACGTGACATTTGCAGCGGATAATACATTAACCGCCGTCGGAAATTGTTTCTGACGGAAAGCGAAACGTCATAAAGCGAGGACTACCTGTAATGATAATAACTTGATGTCATATAGCGCTTTTCTCCCAATGGGACTCAAAGCGCGTCACAATTTCTCACTGAGCCACTCCTTCAGTGATCTGGCCAAGGCAATAAGGCACCTAAGCTAGAATTCACTAAGCCGCAATGCGGGACCTCGCACCCAATCTGGCATTAACTGCCATTGACTTGAGGCAGTTAATGCCAGATCGGGGTGCGATAGGCTGCATCACGGCTTAGCTCATCTCGGTGTTGGGCCCATATTTACGAAGCGATTCCATAGGACACCGCCCAGCACCGGAACACGGCTGCCAACCCGTTGGTAAATATGGGCCGCAGTGTTTTAGTCACAGATTAGTGCACATGACTTGGCAATGATCCAAAAGCTGCGGTACATCTCATGGATGACGGGGAATGTGTACAATATACAGTACACCGGGTTATTGTCCCTGCAGATTTGAGTGGGATCTGCCATTGGAGGAAGCAGCAAAAAGGAAGATGGATATCTCGGTGAAAAACAGTGTGTCCTTTATATCAAGGGAACGGGAGCTGCTTGGAAAGGTGAGGCGCAGCCCCTTCACAATTTCTACACCTATCAACTGCACCGACCCGCTAACTTCATGCTGAATTGTCATATGCACAACATATTACCGATCTCTCTCTCTCGCACTGAACATGTAACATACAATAATGTGACTTCTCTCTGCCACCCCGTGACCCTCTCTGGGACATACTGTTCCTTCGTCATGCTGATGACTTGGGTGTCCCTCTCTCTTTGCAGGTTCACATTGATCTTTCTCAGGTGGATCTGTCAGTTGGACTGACTCAGTGGTGAGTTTTGTAGCACCTGTGCTTGTGTCTCTCTGCGCACACGCAGTTACTCACAGTCACGTGCCCACATGCACAAGCGGATAGCCATCCACTGGCACAGACACGGTTACCCGGCCATAAACGTGAACGCTGCTAAGCACGCACACATTCACACAGCTGCCCCGGCACAGATACGCTCTCACACTGAGAAATAATCAGCCTAGCACATAAACAAAATATTGATGTACCTTCATCTGCAGTCATGATGTTCAGTACTTCCTATTTATCCCCTTAGGTAAAGGGAAAGCAGAGATAGACATAGTGTGTTACAGACCCCAGTGGCAATGAAGAGTCTAATGCCAGCTAGGATTGGGGAAAACAAGGTGTTGCCTATTTTACAAGAGGGTGACATCCCCCGTCATTGTATCAGTTCAAATATATAATGTAAGGTTTGCATTTGAAGCCTCTAATACGTCCATGTTTTAGTAGTAGATAGCTTTGCTTTTGATGGCATAATACTTTTCTTATTCTGTGCTGACAATGCACACAGCGTGTACATCTCATTTCACAGGCACAATGCGTCCCTCAACTGATGAGCTTACACTCTAATGTTGGTGTTTGGAGCACAATGAGATAAGGACACTTCCCTAGGCTCACAAGTTGCTGACACTGGGATTTGACTGCTGTTCCCGCGTTTTACCTGCGCTACTTCTTCAGCTTGCAATGAACGCCTGGAAAAGCCATGTACCTCTTGTGACCGCGCCGCTTTCTCTCACATTGGTTTTCTGACAGGTACAATCTGAAGGATGAGAAGACCAGCATGTAATGGCCTTTCCCAGGGATGTAACCGTGTGTGGGCGAGCTCTCCCCCTCCCAGCAATGCTACCTGCTGGACCCAGGATCCTAACCAGGGATGGTGTGAAGCAGTCGTCTCTAGCAGAGAAACGGTTAATAAAGAGCCGAGTGGAGACATATCTGGGACCTGCCTGCCTCTGCTGTAACATGTTTTGACCCCTTTGCTGCCAGATTGGTGGCACTCCTGGCAGCAAAGGGGTTAATCTCCCAGAAAGGTTGCAGTGGACGGGGGCAAAATGTCCAGGCAAAGCCACTCAGTGCTGCCCCTAGTACTGATTTCTACACCACACACACACATATATACACCTGCATGTACAGAGGCATATATATGCATATTTATACGTACACGTGTGTGTATAGAACAGTCACCAAGAGGCAGCAGAGCTGGGCAAAGGTTTCAGCTGCTGCCAGTGGTCCCACTGTGGACAAGTACAGCTTGTGATCTTTGGTTTATTTACATTTGCAGCCGCTTGCATCTCTGGTGCCGTCCACGCAGCTGCAGGGTAGAGCCAGTGTCACGTGACATGATGATGTAATCCTATGTTTCACACCTTAGCGCTTTATCAGTGTGTGATGTTCAGCCACAGCCTCCAGCACTGCTTTATACACACGCACACGCACACGCACACGCACACGTGTTGACAAGATCACGTATACACTTCAACTATTGCAAATAATTTTTCTTAGACATTCAACTACACCAGGTGTGAGCAACTTCAGTCCTCAAGGGCCACCAACAGGTCAGGTTTACAGCATATCCCTGCTTCAGCACAGATGAAAGACTGTGCCATTGATCGAGGCACCTGTGCTGATGCCGGGATATCCTGAAAACCTGACCTGTTGGTGGCCCTTGAGGACTGGAGTTGCCCACACCTGATCTATACACACTATCAAACATATGCATGTGCGTTCATGTGCACACGCACAAACAATCATATACATACACTGTCGCACCTAAGTATGCATGGGCATTTCTACACATAAATATATACATACACATGAATTTACATATACATTATCAAACACGCATGCAATCATCTATATACACACACTACTACTCGTACATATGCATAGACAATATACACATCAACATACCCACCCTTAAAAACGTCTTTAACATTTTCAATTTTAGCAAGTTTTTTTTATCTTCCTTTTTTATTTACACGTTCTATGCTTGTTTGTCATTTTATAATTGTGTGAAAATGTGTTCCTTGCTTCTTGCCTTAAGAGAGATGTAAAAAAAAAACCATAATCAACAATATCCCATTATTTTCAATGGGGAAATCCCTGCTAAGCAAAGGTGAACAGTTGAATTGTCACAGTATTTTTTAAACGTTTCAGTGTTATGTATAGAGCTTGCACGTTCTTTATCGGTTTGTGTCCCAGCTGTTAGCTGGCGATGTCCGGTTGGAGGGAACCTTCCTATCCGGGCTGTAAGGGCGCAGAAATCACGCCAGAAAGATGCAAAGTGTTAAACATTCCTTAACCCCTCCAGTGCTGGGAGGGTCAGCAAACAAACTGCAAAGCAGAGCGAGGACATTTCCGAGAAGCGCTTGCCTCGGCCTAAGCACATTTCACCCCTTTTGCTGGCAGAGGTGTCAGCGACGCGATGGTTGCACTGGAATGGGGCAAGATGTCCAAGCAAAGTATGAGTTCACAGACACCCAGCAGTACCACACATGCATGCCAAGCAATGTGTTGCAGCGTCACGTGGCCCTCGGGGTTAAATATAAGTGTTTTTAGGTCAGAGAGTTGGACTTTCTTTTTTAATTGCTGCAACGTGACCTTCTGACAGAAGCTTATCAGTGATGGGGTCTGGCAGTCCTGGCTTTTACCCTGGGGAAAATGTCAAAGAACGTGAAGTCATCCAACACACACCAAATTGCTAAAAGAAATATGAGTTCGCCATACAGAGACTCTGGGGACTGAAGCACTCATCCGATTCACTAGGCGTCGATGTGGGGTATCCCCCCGATCAGGCGCGACCTGCCCTTGACTTGAGTGGCAGTTAACGTGTTGGGTCGGGGAGCTAAACCCCACTTTGGCGCTTCGTGCATCTCCTGCTATAAAGAATGAGTCTAACATCCAACTGCCTGAAACTCTCACTGGTAACCTGGAGCTGGGCAGTCCCCGGTATCCTCCCTGTCTCTGCAACTCCAATGGGAAATGAAGAGAAGCCAAAAGTGTTTTGTTTTAACATTGTATCCATTTGTGTTTAGATTTTTTTTATGCTTTAAGCAGTGAGGTGTCGGGAATCAACCTTAAGTGTCCTGGACCAAAATGCCATATTATTCAATAAAGGTGTTTCTCTATCTGGAATTATTTTATGGCATCAGAAAGCAGGGCCGGCTGTAGGGCAGGGCAGTTCCCATGGGCCCGCGCCTTTGTGGGCCGTGCGCTCCTCTCCTTCCTCGGTGCCAGGATCCAAATTCTGCCCGGCAGGAGAGGGGAGAGCAGGAGGAGGGAGCAGGGGTGTCCCTGAGCTCCTACAGGACCTCACCGCTGCTCACCCCAAGGTGGGGATTGTGTGTCTGTATCTGGGGGAGGTGTGTGTGTGTGCATGTGTATATAGCTGGGGGAGGTCTTACCTCATGCGGAGCGGCCTTCGGCACTGTCGTGTTGTCATGGCGTCTCGCCACATTGCCATGACAATACAACATAATTACACTGTGACATCATGACGCTGCAGAAGATGGGGCCCGGCTGACGGCATGCCACCGTGGGCCCCAGCAAAGGTAAGGCCGGCCCTGATATAGTGCCCGTGGAGCACATACACAAATGTAGCCAGACTAACGTTACTTTGCTTGGCAGTATGCCCAGGCATTCTGCAGCAACATTACTATGGAGACTGAGGCATGCCTGGGTATATGGAGGGTATCGGCCGGGGGAGGAGGAGATGAGTTTGGCTACATCTGTACATTCAAATATCAATACACACATAGTACACACATCTGTATGTATAGTACACGGGGGAAGGACTTTGCTATTAAAGGAGCAATCCAGACATGTTATTTTTGTAGTGTGTAAATTAATTTTTTTAACATAGGATTAAAGTTGGGGGTTTTGAGTTGGGGGTTTCGAAGTGACTTCGGGCGCACCCCATTAATTTCAGCTCGGGACCCCCTCAGGGACGCCAACAGGGTGGGTCTGCCGGGGTTAGCGTCCCAGGCCCGTCAGAAAATAAAAAAAGTGGCTGCTCCGCCTGCAGTAGGGGCCCGGGTGGCCGGGTCTCTCCCCGAGTCCCCAGCCATGCTCCTCAGCCCCCCCACCGTCCCCAGACCCCTCCCATTGTCCAGAGACCCCTAGCTTTCCCCCAGCCAGGCCCTACCACACGGCATCCTTCCCCACCCCTCAGTCCCTACTAGGATACTTTCCTCTCCCCCTCCCCTAACCGGCATCCACCATCCTCTGCGGCCCACCGCCTGAGTCCTACCACCGGCTCCTGTTCCAGGTGGGCCCATGTGACCCGGGGCTGCGCCCAACACTCTCCCCAGACAGGCGGCTCCTTAGACCCCCAACCAGCCACAGGTCCCGACCATCCCCAAGGTATATCTACTTTTTTTTACATGTATAGGGAGTGGGGGAGTGCGTGTCTTTTTATATGTATTGAGAGTGGGGGTCTTTTTATATGTATTGGGAGTGGGGGTCTTTTTATATGTATTGGGAGTGGGGGTCTTTTTATTTGTATTGGCGGGTCTCTTTATACATATTGGGAGGGAGTGGGGGCTTCTTTATATGTCTTGGGGCTTTTTTTATATGCATTAAATAGGTTTTATATGCATTGGGACTTTTTATATATGGATTGTTTTTTTTGTTACATGTATTGGGGAGGTGTTTTTTTTTTTAAATGTATTTTGAGAGGTTTGTATATATTTGGGTAGGTGGGGGGAGTTATATATATTTGGGTAGGTGGGGGAGTTGTATATATTTGGGTAGGTGGGGGAGTTGTATATAATTGGGGAGGTGGGGGGGTTGTATATATTTGGGGAGGTGGTGGGGTTGTATATAATTGGGGAGGTGGGGGGGTTGTATATATTTGGGGAGGTGAGGGGTTGTATATATTTGGGGAGGTGGGTGGGGGTTTTATATATTTGGGAGGTGGGGGTTGTATGTATTTGGGGGTTGCGGATTCTTCTGTATGTATTTGGGGGTGTTCAGAAGAATGTGGTATATGTGGTGCTCAAAATTGAACAGGTAACTTCATGAGACATATTTGGTAATGAGACCATTAATTTGGTGGTCCGGCGATGATGGAGTGCCCCTCAATAATGCAATGAAACTGCGTAATAACTGTAGGGGAAGTGACAAGTGGAGTCAGTTGAGACAACCACCGGGATGTACACAATAATCACCCTGACAGTATAATGAGGAAGGAACTATGTCCATTAACAGCAGGATTTAGATAAGGCACATTGGCACTTTACCTGCTCATCCAGGGGGCACTCTCAGGATCAGTAGCGTGCAATCCATCCGTTGATGAGTCCAAGAGGGTGGTTGGTGTAGATAGAGCACAGCTCCAGACGCCCTGCAATGTGAAGCAGGGAAAACAAAACCAGGCCACTCCGCAGTAGTATCAAATTTGTATTTTGCCAACTAACACATACAGGGAACAAAAATAGGACAGATAGAACGCACCTACGCGTTTTGACGGAGGTCTCGTGGCAGTCCCTATGTACTACCTGATGCACCCTATTCCCTGGGAGTGTGCGTCATACAGCCGCGACTGCTCGCAGCTGCCGGCGAATGACGCCGCAACCCATTGGATTAGAAGCGCTAAAGGTGGGTATAAATAGGCTGTTATTTTATTCTTGCTTCACCTTGATAAAGTACCCCTGTACGAAACGCGTAGGTGCGTTCTATCTGTCCTATTTTTGTTCCCTGTATGTGTTAGTTGGCAAAATACAAATTTGATACTACTGCGGAGTGGCCTGGTTTTGTTTTCCCTGCTTCATATTGCAGGGCGTCTGGAGCTGTGCTCTATCTACACCAACCACCCTCTTGTATTTGGGGGTGGGAAGTTTTCTGTATATATTTTGTGGGTTGAATTATGTGAGTGGGGAGGGAATTGAGTGAGTGGTGTAATTGACGGAGGGGGAGGGGGGAGAGGAAAAGAGGGTGTAGGGGAGAGAAATACATGTTAGGTGGGGGGCAGGGATCTGGGCAGTGTGAGACCCTAAGGAGGAAAAACGAGAGAGTGGAATAGGAAGGGTACGGTAGCGGCAGATAGAGGAGAGCAGGAGCCCCACGCCTCCACCCCTGCCATCAGGGTGCGGAGTGTGGGAGAAGGAAAGGCCACCATAAGAGAGGGCAGCTTCCAGAGCAGAGTCAGACTGAGTGGGCCAGGTCTCAGTTAAAGCAAATAGAAGCAGAGAGTGAGAGAAAAAGAAGTCATGCACAGAGAGGAACTTGTTGGAAAGGGAGCGTGCATTCCAAAGGGCACAGGAGAAAGGGAGAGGGGAGGGAGGGTGACGGGATGGGTATGAGGTTAGAGGGATTAACATCCGAAGGAGTAGGAGTTGTATGTGGAAGGCGAGGACAGGAGCACACAGAAATAAGGCAGGGAACAGGATTGGGAGAGATATCCCCAGAAGCGAGGAGAAGCATGGATAGAAAGAGAATGTGTGAGGCTGATTTGTAGGGGTGTGTTTTAGTGCAGGGGATATAGCTGTGTGGTGTTAGAGGGCACAGGTAAGAAAGGAGTTCATGTGAACGGAGAAGTGGCGAAGGAAGGAGAGATGGAGATATATGAATAGAGTTAGAGACATGAGGCTCGTAGAAGGAGGTGCGTATTTTGAAAAGAAGTGAGGTCAAAGCAAATAAAAACAGTAGTGGCGACATGGCAGCAATAGTTTAGTGCCAAGAAATAGAGTCTGGGATAGATAATGTCCTCCTTTCCAGTGCCGTTCAAAATCCAGGAATCAGGGCCATTAGGTGTTGTCCACTTGTTTCACTCCTGTTGATCTCCCTGTTCAACTCCACACTGTATTCTTCTTAAAACATGCTACTTTACATGAATGCTGCTTGCCCCTGCATTGCTGCTTCCCCAGTATGGATCTAGCTATATAGGTCTTACAAGTCACCTGACTGAATTAAATTCAGCTCAATTAGCACATGTGACGCCCATTTAAACTATTTGTAAATCTTTAAGCAGGGTGTAGTCCTGTCTAAACAAAACAGTGTTCATGGCGTAAAGTGATAAAACAGTTAATATGTGCAAATGAACCCAGTGTTAGCACTGAAAAACACATAATACTGTAACTCCAAGTAGAAGATTCTCCAGATCAGCAGACTCTTTGTAGACCCTCATATGAAGAAACACAAATGCAAGGATATAGTGCATTAACATTTACTTTAAGATGACAAACAACACAGAGGGGATGGTAACACACTCACACTCTCCCCGCTGGTAAGTAAACAAGAAGTGACTTCGGGCGCACTTCAACCCTTCTCCTTAGATAACAGCACCCGATGCGACCGTTCCACTTCAGTCAGGAACAGACCGCAATTGCCTCTGCCAACGTCTCTCATCCGCAGTGGGGGCACTCTGCCGCGTCACGGCCGTCGCAGCAGTCTCCTTCCAATCAGGGCTTCTCAGAAGATTGGGTACAGTGGCCTCAAGCATCAAAAAAGGCCCTGTAGTCCTGTCTATGTGTTACAAGTTGAATGTAGTCAAATGGACACTTAAGGGGTGATGGTAATACTGCGATAACAACGCATCTCCCATATCGGCACACTGTCTGATGTTATCGCGATATTACTATAATACCGGTATATTGCACAACCCTAGTGGAAAGCTAAGGGCGGGAATCACTAAGCTCCCACTCAGGGCATTGCTGCCCGATCAGCATTACATGCCATTCAAGTCCATGACTGACCCTGCATGTGTAACCTCGCCTTAGTGGACAGAAACAAAAGAGGATATTAGACAAGTGGGACAGGAGAACGGGATCCAGAGGCAGAGGAAAGAGAGGAGGATCAGGGGAGAATAAAGATTTTGTAAGAAGGATGGGCAACCAGGAAGAGCAAAGGGTCATAGGACACCAGTGAGTAGTGCAAGTAAGAAATAATGTGCAGCTTCTTATTCTATTTCCCATAACCAAAAGACTTCAGATAATTTTAAAGTGTTTATTTTATGGAACAGTGTGTTTTAAAACATATGCTTGTGCACAGTACTATTAGCTGCGACTTTGAGACAATTTTATTTATTTATTTATAAAATATTTTACCAGGAAGTAATATATTGAGAGTTACCTCTCGTTTTCAAGTATGTCCTGAGCACAGAGTTAAGACAAATAATACATGTTTACAAATACAATGCCACTGTGTCTACTCATACAGCGGGGATCAAAAGCCATAGAGGAATTCTGAGGTGTCAAAACCATTTGGACAGGAGGGAAGAAGTCAAGTACCCAAGTCCTCAGATGAGTGGACGCCCTTTGCATTTCCATTTGCGCCACCACACTGTCCGGAGCCTGTCTCCGTGGGTGGCAGAGGGAACCAAGGGCCAGAGATGCCAAATTGCACATGACCCTTTGTTCATTTAGATTTCCAGGTAACCCTGTTGTTTCTACTAGCTTGTCTCGGATTGGATGCGGAGAAATTTCTCTCACTTCTGATAGGGGCAGTATTCTGTGAATGAAAGTCAGAGGTATTATAACCCCTTGCACCCATCAGATAGGAAGTTCTCCAAGGTGTTCTCCAAGGTCTCTCATAGTTTTCCAGTCCTCTAAGATTCTCAGATTCTAAGTGTCCAGATTCAAGTCTCCAGCAAGAAAAGGGCCGCTTCAGCGAAAGCTGCCTGGAATATTTTCTGTCCTGTTTTTGCAACTGTTATCAGGGTGAGGATTTCCTGCAATTAGGAGAGGCTAGGGTGTTACCCCAATTCCCAAGTAAGTGTGTCTTTTTGCTGTAGTTTGTGTAACATGGTGTGTTTGCCTTTTCCTGTGAATAAATGTACAATTTATTTCATTAACTCGTTTTGCTCAATGCATGATCTTGGTAAAAGGTTTAAATTGCCTGGTCTCCCGTGACAAGGATGATGTAGTTTATTTTATATTTGTGATGTCATCGCAGGTCACCACAATATCTCTCTCCCTGAACTGAATCTTCACACGTGGATATAGGGGGCAGAAAGTGATTGCCAGTGTAACATCCAGCACTGTAACATCCAGCACTCGGCAGTGCAGTCCAGCAGTCATACTTGTCAATAGGAATGCACACAGGGTACCAACCCCCCAAAGGAGAAACGTTCAGACCAATTACTAGCTACAGGAACCTTTCAAAGTCCCATCTCTCAACCCCGCTCAATTAGAAGCACCCTGCTAAATCGATTCTCCGATGGCATTTCTTATCACCGTTGTCACCCTTGTCATCTTATTATTTTTCTTCCTCTTCATTATAATCTACAATGCCTACTACTTATACAACAAGGTGTAGGTGATACTGAGTCTCAACGGCACTTCAGAGATCAGACCTTTAGACAAAAGCTTGCTTCTGGTCCGCCTTACACGTAAGATCTTACAATCAAAATAGTGACAGGTAAACCGAGGTGAGTCCCTTCCAGGTTGGCTCCATGTTAATAGTGATAGGTGTTGAATAGTTATACTTAACTCCTTTGTAACCAGAGAAGCCTGCAATGCAAAAGAATGTGAAAGAGTTAATACAGATCCATGCTGCTTTGGTCAATGTGAGTTAGAGATGAGAAAGTTCTGGCTGCCATATTACCCTCCTCACCCTTGATTCTACACAGATTATGAAGGTCAATATAGAGATAACTGCAAAGACGCAAGAGGAGCCCTCTGCTGCTATCCTGATCGTCTACCTAAACCGGGCACAGGACCTCCCTGTAAGTACATCATAGGTCATTCATATATGCACAATTTGCACCTGATCCATGATGGCAAACTGAAAATGGAAGGTTTTTAAGATTTAGGAAGTGGCAGCCAATGCAGATGAGCACTACAGTAGTTGGGTAACCATACATAGAATAGGTCCTTCTATAGAATGGTCACCCAGCTGGTTAATTGTTGCACTAGTCCTGTTGATCGGAAGATTACCCTGACTAAAAGATGTGTACTGCACAGACATGTTTACGTTGACTGACGTTGACCTGTCCCTTTACCTGCTTAATATAGATATATAATATTACGTGAACTTTATTTATCTTTTTTAATATCAGAATAGGAAGGAAAGTCATACAGAAGAAAAAAGGGCGAGTCCTATGAGAGCTTCAAGGAGACATTCATTTAAAGATGTAAAGGTTCATTTAAAGGTGCACTTTTTAATTTTTCAGAATATTTCTGCACCATAATATACAGAAGGTGTCTGTTTTGTCCTCTAGTTTTTCATCTGCTCACCAATTTCTAAGCTCATTGTTGTATTTAAAAAAGAAGAAAAACAGTGAGCCCAGGACGGAAGTTGACATGGCTGCTAAACTCCTCCTGTTTTGTGACACCGCTAAACAGCATAAGACTGTTTCTGTGATGAGTTTCTCTGAGGTCTGCATGGATAATAGCTCTGTGATGCCTGCTATGGTTGAGCAAATGAGAATAAACAGCAGAGGTTGCCGTGAGAACACCTTACTGCAGGCATTGCGCCTTTTCATTTAAATCAAATTAAAAAACGCTCGTAAAAATGACGTTGACAATCTGATGTAAAAGGAATCACATTGAGCTCATTTTCAAGATTTTGGTCATATTTTGGGGGAACTTCACAGTTAAAGAAAATATGATCACAAAACAAACTAACACATTGACAGATTTCCAACTCCAAGTATTTCCGTGATATTACTTTACATACAGAGGATATACAAACCCCATAGTCTATTATAACTGAGACTCATACAGTCAGATCGGATCAAGCAGTTTAGAAATGTGGCATGATGTATTGTTTTTGTCCCATCAGTTAAAGAAAGTAATAAAGGAACCAAACCCCATGGTGCAGCTGTCCATACAAGACATCACCCAGGAGAGCAAGGTAAATAACCTGAGAGGGGAAGGCGTGAGACAAGGAGGGGGAGAAGGGCCTCTGGCTGTACAGGGACCATGTGTTCTATCTGCATGAGAAGGAGGAGCACACAACAGCTTGCTGTATTGGGGGCAAAGCAGGTTCAGGGGGGGAGGGGGCAGGACGTGTAGGTAGGGGAGAGGAATGTTGTTCATGGAGAGGAGAGAGACCGTCCCATATTACAGGCCGGCAAAAATGTAAACTTAATAATGCAACTGCTATCCGATTAGCACCCTCTCTATCCACCTTTAAGACCCATCCTACACCTCTTTAACAAATTGTATGGGTAGCTGCATGGCTGAAACTATTTACGCCTCATACATCGACCATGGCCTCTTGCAGACACACTTCCCATAACACACTCCTACTGTCTCTGTACGTTCTTCCTACTTACCACTTAGATTGTAAGCTCTTCGGGACAGGGACTCCTTTTCCGAAATGTCACTTTTATGTCTGAAGTGCTTATTCCCATTATGTGTTATATTATTATGTCACTTGTATTACTGCTGTGATATATACATAGATGGCGCTATATAAATAAAGACATCCATCCATATATATAATCCACTTCTTTAGGAAAAAATCAGTCACCCTTAGAGTGAACGTCCTGTGGAAAATTATTACGTTTTTATGTATTAATTAATAAGACGTAGTCGTGTAAGGCTGAGTCCGAGGTTGCACGTGGGTCGGAACGCCTGGAGGCACGTGCACCAGTAAAAGCCACGATCTGATGGGACGCGAGGGGGAACGCGGCCATGACCGGGGGGGCAGCAATGACGGGGGGGCGCTACCATTGGTTGCTAATCTAGCTCACATTTTATTCAATATTTAGCACACGGATACTTAATTTGGCGACATTTCCAAATTTGCACACAAACTTTGCATATCGCACCAATTCAGTAACTAAAAAATGGTCTGATCAATATTGTGAAATGTGCCTGTGAAACACTTTGCTGATATTTGCTCGGAAACTGTATTGATGCACTGTAATGAATAAGCCCCACAATGTCACTAGGTTGGTTTGGTCCTGTATGGACTGTTTGTGCAGAACTAAAGGGGAAAGTGGCCTCTAACCCATCCAATCAACTAACAAAGCAATGGTATAGACATGTTAATCCATTAAGGAAATGTTTCCTTTTTTGGCACCCCGAAATTAAGTGTGCCATTTTGGGTATGTTTTTTTTCCTAAAACCAGACGATCATTAGCTGCCTCAAATAGCAATTTTTCTCAAGGTAATACTTTTATGATGTAGTGTCTCAATATAATTCGTCATCGTCCTAGAACCCTTGAATAATTCCTACAATAGTTAAGTAATAATCCCAGAAGACCAAGGCATAATAATGCCCTGGCTGGAAGAGTGAAGGCCTTAGGCGAAGCCGAGGGTCTTTAACCCAGCCAGGGCATTATTGGCCAGTAATGCCCTGTTCTGAGGGGGTTATTACTATTATAGGCTAAATGTAGGCTTATTTTTTTACATTTTTCATAAGAAAGATAGACACTTTTGTAGTCATATTGATTTTTTTTCAGCATTATTGTCTACATACACTTTTGATTTACTGCACGTATTTATTAAAATCTATATACACAAACACACTCTGCAGCCCCCCTCCTCCTCTACACCCACAAAACACACTCTAGAGCCCTCCCCCACCCTCTACACTCACAAAACAGACACAGAATACACACACACACACACTTCAGCCCCCCCTCTAAACCCACAAACACCACCTGCTTTTCTCCTCTGGTGCTCATGCCCCCTCCTCCCTACTTTGATGCGGCGTCACGTGACCCGCATCGACATTTGACGTGTGTGACGTCACATGACCCTGGGCGTCATTTGCCACCGCGTTGCCATGGACACGAGTCCTGACGCCAGCAGAGTCAAGGTAAGTTTAGAGTCGCAGAGACCTCACGCAATCCCCCGGCATTTAATTTAAATGCCTTGGGGAAGAGTGCGGGCCTCCGCAATGCTGCGCCCCCCCCCCCAGAAAAATATTGCGCCCCCCACTTGGCACACCGCTGCTCTACACCCACTAAAGACACACACTGCAGGCCCCCTCTACAAACTCAAAACACACTGCTGACAGACACACCCATACACCACAACAAAACAGACTGCTGCCCCCTCTACACCCACAAACACACACTAGCAGCCCCCCTCTACACCCACAAACACACTGCAGCCGCCTGTAAACCTAAACACTGCAGACACACACCAACAAAAACTCTGCAGCCCTCCTCCACCCACAAAAAAACACAGTTCAGACACACACACACAACAACAACAAAGCAGACTCTGCTGCCCCCCTCTGCACCCACAAAATACACACCAACAGAACACACACACACACACACTAATAAAACACTCTGCTGGCCCCCTTCACACACACACACACACACACACACACACACACACACACACACACACACACACACACACACACACACACACACACACACACACACACACACACACACACACACACACACACACACACACACACACACACACACACCGCGAGCAGGGATTTCAATAATGCCCGGAATTGAACAGCTTTAGCCTATAATTATGCTTCACAATCTGCAGTTGTCTCCATACATTTGTCAGTATTCACTACTCCAATTTACTGCATACATCATACTGACTTTCTTCTGTGTATTTAAGTAAATTAATAGGTACTAAAAGTACTTCCTTCAGTCAGGACTGGTCCAAGGGTTTTGGCAAATGTACAATGTTTGTGCACGCTGTGTTAGTTATAATTCCTAGTTGGGGTCTGACGGACCTTCTAGGGATTAGAAGTACGGTTATTTCCTAGCTACTTGCTGCTGGCAAGGAAAGGTTTGTCAGTGTGTCTGGCACCTTGGATTGTTTGTCGAGCGTGACCATTTGCTACATTGTGAAAATTATTATTATTATAGTTTATTTGTGAAGCACCAACATATTCCGCAGTGCGGCACAATGGGGAACAGAGTGATGTATATTACATAAACAGTTACATACAAGTGAGGACAGATATGCACAAACAGATACAAATAGGTGATGGGGCCCCTGCTCGTGAGAGCTTATAGCAGAGGTGGGCAACCTATTTTTCAATGTAGCCACGGGTGTGGCGAATGAGAAGTGAAATCGCCACACCATGTAAAAATTGAGACATTAGGTCGCTCAATCGAACATTTAAAACCACACGCACTGTTTGTCTGCTTCACTCACCTCAGCACTATCACCTGCTGCCGCTTCACTCACCACAGCACTATCACCTTCTGCTGCGTCACTCAAAAGTGTATGTACAGAGCTCCTAGGCATTGTGGAATCAGGTTGTATTCTTCTTTTCATTTGTGTTATTTTGGAGTGAAACTGTGGGGGGTTGTGTGTTTTGTAGAGGTTTAAAGGTTGTTTTTGGGGTTTTAAAAACCGTTTTTGGTTTTTCACCCAGGGACTGCAGTGGTTTTTCAACCCAGCACAAGCTGCACTTTGGCTGGCAGGAAACTGTAGCTTTCAACCCCTCTCCCCTCCCCAAACACTGTTTTTTTTACTGGTTGTTTTACTTCTAATTTCATTTTTTTTTCCTTAAGCCTGATTCCTCTTTTCTCACCTGCAATTAAAGGCTCTGTGTCTTTTCTTTAAAGACTTATAAATTGTGTGGCTTATTGCAACAGAGAGAGAGAGAGAGAGAGTAATAAGGGGAAAAGGAGGAAAACTACAGCAGGTTTTAAAAGCTGTCTTTTTTCCCTCCTCTCTTTGCAGAGAGGTTAATTGGTTCTTAAAAGGACAGTTCCTCTTTGCACCTTTCTCTTTAAACATTACCTCCTCCCCTGACTAAAAGGCTTAATATTATCATGCCTAAAGGCGGTAGGAGTAGTGTAGCAACGGGGACCACACCTGGATACAGGACACCAAAAACTGTGGCCCCTAGGAGCAACACTATTAGTCACAGCCCTAGGCCTGGTCCTTCCAGTGCCCTGGCCACGCCTCCCCCAGCGCCTGTTAGCAGCGTGGCCCCTGCGGCCCCAGTTCAAACATGGGTGCAGATAACAGCTGCAGGCGTCGACCCCAGCAACAACAATGCTGGGGCCACGCCCGGTGTGAGCAGGAAGCTTGGGGTGAGATGCCCAATGTCACCTGGCCTGAACATGGAGATTTATGTAAGGGCTGTGGCAGACGTTGTGGGTCCCTCTGCTGTGGTGGCGGCCAGCAAGATGTATGGGAGGGGCATTTTCTTCCTCCGTACGCTGGCTGCCACCCACACCCTGGTGCAGAAAGGCATCAATGTAGGGGGGATCTACATCCATATAGAACCCATGGAGGGGTTAGGCACAAAGGTCATCCTTTCAAATGTGCCCCCCTTCATCCCAGACAGCCTCTTGCAGCCGCACCTGCAAACCCTGGGAGACATTAAGTCTCCTATAACCAAATTATAGATCCCCGTTATCCCTGCCCGGGAGCTAGATAGTTTCCTGGATGATACCCTCTGTAGACACGGACATACGAAGGTGCAGTTGGCCCTTGAGAGGTGGAAGGATGCTTCGGTCATTCTCCACTCTCTCAGAGTATATATCAAGGCTAACCACAAGGCCAAACTTTCCGGGACTATCGAACATGCTCGGGTCCTAAAGTTTAACAAAGTGTTGCGAGAGCACGTAAAGGCTTCTCGGGGTATAGTACCCTGAGCGCCTATGGGAAGCAAGACTCTTGATTACCAATGGCTTTGAGCTTCGGTACGCTAAACGTAAATGGATGTAAGGACGGGTTTCGCAGGTTCCAGGTACTCTCCTTTTTACAAAAGGGAAAGTATTCTGTGAGTTTCCTGCAGGAAACCCATACCACTCCAGAGGCTGAAGCCAGCTGGCATCTGGAGTGGCGAGGCAAGGTCTTTTTCAGCCACCTCACTTCGACATCTTGTGGGGTGGTGACCCTGTTCTCCGCATCCTTTCAACCTGAGCTGCTGTTTGCCAAAACTGTTGTTCCAGGTCACCTGTTGCATCTCAGGGTCCGGCACGAGGACTACACGTTTAATTTCTTGAACGTGTATGCTCCTGCCACCGGACCCCTGAGAAGGCAGTTCTTCGTCAGATTGTCCGAATACCTGGAGACAGTCGACGCGGACGAACACGTGGTGCTCGGGGGTGATTTTAACTGCACCCTCGAGGCTCTGAGGGACCGGAATGGTCCGGAGCCACACCCGGGTTCTGCGTCGGCCTTGCGGGAGGTCATCACCCGCTACTCCTTGGTAGACATCTGGCGAGAACAACATCCTGGGGTATCCACTGAGTTCACCTATGTTAGAGTGTTTAGAGGTGGATGGATATCCTGGTCCCGGATCAATAGGCTGTACATATCCAGCCACAGCCTATCGCGAGCTCAGTCCAGTACCATTAGGCTAGCGCCGTTTTCGGACCACAATTGTGTGTCCGTGACGGTGGCGCTAATACCAGCAGCGCCCTCGGCCGCCTATTGGCATTTCAACAATACATTGTTGGAGGACAAGGGGTTTGCGATGTCGGTCCGAGACTTTTGGATGGCCTGGAGAGGTTGCAGGTCAGACTTTGCCACGTTAGAGCAGTGGTGGGACGTGGGCAAGGTTCATCTGCGCCTCGTTTGTCAAGAGCACACTAAAGGTGCTAGCTGGCGGCGCGATGCTGAGATCGAGACCCTTAGGGAAGAGGTACTTGATCTCGAGAGGCGGCTGTCTGTGGCAGGAGACCAATTCCTGCAGTGTGCGTACGTGGAGAGGAAGTGCGCTCTCCGGGACTTGGAAGATCGGAGAGCTCGGGGGGCGTATGTGCGATCCCGCATCCACTTCCTTCGGGAAGAGGGTCGCTGGTCGCGCCTCTTCTATGCGCTGGAGAAAAAGAGGGGAAACCGTAAACATATCACCTGCTTGCTAGCAGAGGACGGTACCCCTCTGACTGACCCGGAGAGCATCCGGGACAGAACCCAGAGGTTTTACGTAGATCTTTTCTCTCCGGAGTCCATCCAGCCGGATGCGTGCAGGGTCTTATGGGAGGGGCTTCCCACGGTCGGCGAGGGTGGAAGAGAACGGCTTGAGTTACCTTTGACTCTGGCTGAGCTCTCTGAAGCTCTTAATCTCATGTCCCACGGAAAAGCGCCGGGGCTAGACGGGCTGACTGTGGAGTTCTTCCGGTTTTTTTGGGAGATGCTGGGACCTGATTTCACCGAGGTCCTGGCCGAAGCCCTGGAGACTGGTGAGATGCCCCTTTCATGTCAGCGGGCAATACTGTCTCTGCTGCCGAAGAAGGGGGATCTCCGCCAGATCTCTAACTGGCGACCGGTCTCACTGCTCAGCACGGATTATAAGATCGTAGCCAAAGCGCTCTCGCTGAGGCTCAAGTCCGTGCTGGCAGAGGTGATTCACCCCGACCAGTCCTATACTGTCCCGGGCCGGAGCATTCATGACAACATTTTTCTGGTCCGGGACCTGCTACACCACGCGCAGAGGACTGGTCTGTCACTCGCCCTCCTGTCCCTAGATCAGGAGAAGGCATTTGACAGGGTGGATCACCGTTACCTCATGCAGACCCTGCGGGAGTTTGGCTTTGGCCCACAATTTGTGGGCTTTCTCCAGATGCTGTACGCCTCTGCAGAGTGTCTGGTAAAAATTAATTGGTCCCTGATGGCACCTTTTGTGTTTGGTCGGGGAGTACGTCAGGGGTGTCCCCTGTCTGGGTAACTATACGCGCTGGCCATCGAGCCCTTCCTCTGCCTACTGAGGAGGAGGCTCACCGGGCTGGTGCTGCGGGAGCCCAGCATGCGGGTAGTCCTGTCGGCTTATGCCGATGACGTGCTCCTCGTGGCCCAGGACCTAGATGATCTAGAGCGGGCACAAGCGTGCCAAGAGGTCTACACCGCGGCCTCTTCTGCTCGAATCAACTGGTCCAAGTGCTCCGGCATTTTGGTGGGTCCCTTACAGGTGGACTCTTTGCCCCCCGCGTTTCGTAATATCTCGTGGGGGAGCGATACTCTCAAATATCTGGGAGTCTACCTGTCTGCTGCGGAGGACCCAGCCCCAGAAAACTTCAGGGAACTTGAAGAACGAGTCATTGCTCATCTGTGGTCATGGGTGTATCTGTCGAGAATGCTTTCCCTTAGGGGAAGAACCCTGGTGATCAACCAGCTGGTGGCCAGTCAGCTTTGGCACCGGCTGATAGCCATGGGTCTGCCCCCCGAATTTATCAACAAGATCCAGAGGAGATTGATGGATTTTCTCTGGATGGGGAAGCATTGGGTCTCTGCGGGGGTTGCGTGCCTTCCTTTGGAGGAGGGTGGACAAGGAGTGGTGTGTGTCCGCTCCCAGTTACACACTTTCCGCCTCCAATACCTGCAGAGATACCTATTCGCGGATCTGTCTCCGCAGTGGTGCCAGCTGGCGACCAATTTCTTTCGCCAGCTGCGCAGTATGAGGTATGACCGGCAACTGTTTATCATCAGGCCCGAGGGTTTAGGTAGAAACCTCTCGGAGCTGCCGGCATACTACCGGGACTTATTAAAGGCCTGGAAACTGGTCTCCGCGACCAGGAAGGAACAGGCGGTGGGGGTTGATTTCCTCGCCGAGCCCCTGCTGTATAATCCGGCAGTGGGGGCTCGGATGTTGGATTCACCCTTTATTTGTCACCGGCTAATCCTGGCACAGGTGACCAGAGTCGGGGATCTCCTGGACTATGAGCGGCGGGACTGGGTAAGAGCAGAGGTGCTTGCGCCCCGTATGGGTATGCTTACTGCCCGTGTCCCTCGTCGTTTGATCCGGGAGATTAAAGATGCAATCCACCCCGACTCACGCACCTTCATCGAGGGGGTTTTGCAGAC
Organism: Ascaphus truei; assembly: GCF_040206685.1. NCBI lineage: Eukaryota > Metazoa > Chordata > Amphibia > Anura > Ascaphidae > Ascaphus > Ascaphus truei. The sequence continues at coordinate 325,791,082 of NC_134485.1, read as the reverse complement.
CGGAGAGCCTTGTCAACCTATCAACTTCAGCTCTCCGGATCTTTGCGTGGAACCCAAACCACGGCAACCCCATCGGGCTCCTATCTCCCCCAACCTCAGCAGGTTGGGGGATATGTCCCCGGCATGTTTTCGCGGCATGCCGAGGAAAGTCCTGTATTCTCTGGTGCTCCATATAGTGCACTACCTCGCCCTTGTCACCTGCCCAGATACCATCTGGAGGTGGTTATTTCTTGTCAACCTGCTCCTGGCAGTGGCTAAGGTAGCCATTTACAAGACCAGGAAGCAGTGTTTGGAGAGGGGTGTCCCAACGAACATCGTGGCAGTATTCCGGGCGCTGGTGCACTCCCGTATTCGGGCAGAGTTCACGTACGCCGAGTCCGCTGGGACGGTTTCGGAGTTTGCCTCCCAGTGGGCGTTAGGCGGGGTGCTCTGCTCGGTATCACCCATCATTGGGTCTTCTGAGTTAACCCTTCTTTTTAAGTGCATTTTTTACAGTGCACTTGTTGGTTCCCTTTATATATTTGTTTGACTGGTCTTTCTTTGTTCTAAGTGGCAACAAGTAGAATTGCTGTTTAACTGAATTGGCCGGCTTTGCCAGCCAATCTGTATTAAACCAGATCAAAATAGGCTGCTTCACACTCACCTCAGCACTATCACCTGGAGTTGGATGTTAGAGGTATGGCGAGTAGGGTTCCTTGAAAAGGTGAGTTATCAATGAGTTTTTAAATGTCTGAAAGCTGGGTGAGAGTCTGATGGTGCATGGTAGGGAATTCCAGGGATAATACTAATGCAGTCTGTTTACAAAACTAGGAGAGGGAACTCGTGTGTTTAGGTGGCACTGTTCTGTCTGATCATTGTTGGGCCCAATTGCCCAGTTAGATGTAATACTAGTTTTCTTGGGTTTAGTGGAAGTTTACATTGCTTATTGCAGTGCCAAAGGGCTTTGCCAAATGTGTTTAATGAGGGCAATTAAAGTAGTCCCAAGTATGTTCTCTGAATATCAATTCAATTTCTTTCGTTCTCTTTGGGGGGGACGGGCGGGGATAAACTCCTATTGAAGACACTGGGAGTTTCTGTGCAAAAGATTGACCCATATTCTGAGGCCAGAGTCATGTGTGATATGAATAGCCCAGATAGATTCAACTCATTCCTTTTACAAGCACAACAAGTTCTTTGTCTTTCTTCACTTTATTGAGAAAAGCATGGATTTACAAAGGCACTTGTGGATGATGGTGTTGTGGGAGAATGTCTCTATGGTGAGTGCGCTTGATAGTGGGGAAAGGTGAAAAGGATGAGGCCTTGCCAGTAGAGAGTAAACAGAAAACGTACTCACTCAGCCAGTGTTGAATGTAAAAGGAAGCAATGAGGGAATTCTGGGTAACAGGATAGCCTGGGGACAGACCATCTGTGAACAAGGCAGAGGGGGAGAGAGCAGACTAGCCCATTCTGAGAGAAAGGCTGAGGTTGCAATAGCAACTCACTGGCCATGTCTGAGTAAACAACATGTGTATCAAAAATGTTGCCTTTTCACATGCAGCAAGCTGCTGAGACAGGGGAAATAACAGGCAGCTTAAACTAGGGAGATATGAATCCCATAACCTGCAAAAGGAGACAGAGAAATATGGAATCCTGTTCCATGACAATCCCCGTCTGGTATCTGGAGATACCACTATAATAAAGTATGTGGAACATATGTGCAGTGCAAACATAATATAACAATGCAAAAGTCCATGTCCACATAGCGATGTGATACCGGCTGGCATCACTGGCTTCAAAGTCCCTTGGCCAAGGTTCTTGGGCAAAGGATGCAAAGTGGATGCACCGCTCCAGGTTAGCTGGGTGCACCACAGTGTCTCTCTTGGTGAAAGTCTCTGGCACTGTTTCTTTTTGAACTTATGGAAGAACAGTCCTTTTGTCTCTGTAGTTTTAACTACAGAGTGCATCCCCTTGTAGGTATGCCAGTTGTGGCAGCCTGTCACTATAACACCTGGCGTTTGGCAGAAGGAGATGGCTTTTGGCTCCTTGCGGAAGCGGATCGACACTCCTGGAAGACTGGTTGTCGAATCTAGTCCAGTCAAGAGGGCGTCGTTCAGGGAGACTCCCTGGAGCTGAGCGCTGGGGCTGAACACTACCCGGATTTGATCGGGTTCCTGAGGGTGGTAGACCCCAGATGATTGGAGGTACCAGCATTCTTCACCTTTCTTTAGTAGAGGTGCTGGCTTTGCGTGGGCGGTAAGGAATATCTTCTGGATGAAGGCCATAAAGTTGTTTTTGGTCTCCGGTTCCCTTTGTAGGTCGCAGAGGTGCAAAGTGAACCTAGAGATGGCATGTTCTCCATTGTTTGGGAGGCACCTTCTTGGTGAACAGAATGGTAGCGGGTTCACCCAACTGCCCGGTCCGTCTTTGACGAGCTCCTTGACCGTTAACATCAGGAATCCTCTATCGCCCATCGATGGTGTTTGCTTGTCGTCGTCCCTTGTGGTCTGGAACGCCGTGCACCCTAAATCATTGGTGCATTCCTCTTGCACGAGAACGTCTCCACGTATCTTGGTGATACGCCTTTGTGTCTCTTTGTTGACTGCCGTCAGGAGGTTGTTTCCTCCTTGGACAGGACGAAGAACAGTCTCTTTTGTTCTTGTAAATCCCTTTGTGAAAAGTCTCTGCGACTGTCTCTTTTTTAACATGCGAGAGGACAGTCTTTTTGCCACTGTGGCTTCACCTGCAGGGCGCAATCTTTTGTGGCTATGCCAGCTGTGACAGCTGGCTGCCTTGTCGCTTGATACTCTGTGGAGAGGAATGGCTATATGTCTCAGCTGTGTCATTGCTCTCAAGGGTACTGTCTGATTGTTTCTTTTCTTTTGGGAGATCCTTTTGTCGGTCACCTTCGGGAGGTTACTTTCTTCCTTCGGTGGAGTCGACTCGTTATCCTTGGTTGTCTTAACCACTAAGCATCCTAGGCCATTGTCACATCCCCCTGATGTGAGGATGTTCTTGTCGATCTCAGGGGTATGACCTTGTCTCTTCTCTTCACTTGGCCCTCCAGTCACTAGGAGATGGCCAAAACATGGTTCAGAGAGGGATGTGTGTCCACATTCTGTTATCACCGTTCTGCGGGCGTCAACATAGTCTTGTCCGTGCCCTTTGTCAGTGCACGCGTTGCCCACTATCACCCATCCTAGGTCAAGTCTTTGGGCGTATGGTGCGTTGTGGGGTCCTGTAACAGAGGACTTATCCCTGTTAAGTAATGTGCCTTTAATCTAGCAGTATGGTAGTTAATTACTAAACACCACCTGCCTGATTAGATTGCTTACAAAAGCCTGCCTTTGAGACAGGAAGTGACTCCTTAGCTCTGACTGAGAGCTGACCTTTGGAGCTGACCGGTCTTGAGCTCTGCACAGCAGAGCTGATTTCAAGACACCGGGAAAACTACTACACCTGAAGCTGAACCAGGAAGTGAGAAGATTTTCCCTCCAAGAAACAGATAAGACTTTTATTCTTAAGAGATTGCTTATATCTGCTTATTTTCATGCTATATGTTTTTGGGCTGCGAGACATGCTTAACTAATGGAGATGTGAACTAATTGCATAGGATTTCACTAGAAATACTCCCAAGTGAATAGAAGCTTTGTTACCCCCCCCCCCCCTGTGTTTGGATAATTTCCTGATGAAAAGGAACAGGCACAATAAAGCCTATTATAATTTCACATTATAAAGCCTCCTAATTGTGTACCTCTGTGAACGTCCGTCTACAGGTCCGTTACGCTGTTTACGGACTTTATGTACCCTCAAGATGTCACTACCGAGCAGCAGCAAGATCTTGGCACCTTGTTCTACCGGCGGGATGTAGTTGGCTATTCCTCTGAGGTGCGGGTGATGGCGTGCCATGTCTGGTGTGGGAATCTCGTCCCTTTTTGTGGCCATGTGGTTGCACTCGATGAGTGTTTGGAGAGCTATCTTCACTCTGTTATCCACTGAACGTATGACATAACCGCTTGCTCTTCTCCCTGTTGTCTCAGTTGACCCTGCACAGGTTCTGAGGGTGTAGGGTGAGGCATTGTATTGTGAGTTGAATAAGTTTAAGAACTCCGTCTTCGCCAATGATCTGTTGCTTTGATCGTCGAGGATTGCATACATCCGAATAGCCTTCTCAGGTTGTCCCTGGGAGTGCACTGCGACAAGGCATATTTTGGAGCAGGACATTTTGTCACTTCCTTTTCCGCAAACCTTGGTGCGCTGAGACGTGACAGATGTTGGCTGTCCTTCTCCTTCCTCCCCGCCATGCTCCGCTACGGAGGATGGGTTGTTGAGTTGGAGGGGTGTCAGCGCCTCTGGTTGTAAAGATGTTACGTGTTTGTCACTTTTGCACACTGCACATTTGATTTCTTCTTTACAGTCTCTGGCTAGGTGAGTCGTGGAACCGCAGCACCTGAAGCAAACTCTGAATTTTCCGAGTAACCTCTTGCGTTCCTCTAGGGACTTCATCCTGAATCCAAAGCACCTGTTAAGTGGGTGTGGCTTCTTGTGTATGGGACATTCCCTGTTTGGGTCCCTTGGTTCCTCGTCTCCGGCGACCAACTGATCGGGAGTAGTTTGGATCATGGGCCGAGATGGGTGTTTGAGTGTTACCGTATCTCGCCACTGGTCTCTCATTCCTCAGGCTGCTTGCACTGTGTGTGGTTCGCGCACCCAAGATGAAACTGGGATCATTCCTTGTCTTTGCCGCTTCACGGATGAAGCTCAAGAAGAATGAGAATGGGGGGAAGGCGACTTGCTTCTCCCTTTTGTATTTGGAGCCTTGTGAAATCCATCTTTCTTGGAGGTTATAGGGTAGCTTTTCCAAGATAGGTCTCACTCCGCGAGCTGAGTCTAGGACGTTGAGATCTGTTAAGGAATGGTCTTTTCTTGCAAACTCCAGCTCTTGCAGCAGGTCCCCGAGCTCTCGTAACTTCGAGTAGTCTTTAGTTGTGATCCTGGGAAAGCTGTCGACTCTTTTGAAGAGCGAATCTTCGACTGCTTCGGGGCTGCCGTAGCACTCTTCTAGCCTTTCCCATACTAGGTCAAGACCTACTTGGGGGTGGTTCACATTTGCTGCCCCGAGTCTCCTTGCGTGTTCCATGGATTCTTTTCCCAGCCATTTGGCTAACAGCCTGAGTTCTTCCCTAGCTCAGTAACTCTCTGATTCCTCAGTGTCTCTAATTCCTCAGCGTCTCTCTCTAATTCCTCAGTGTCTCTAATTCCTCAGTGTCTCTCTCTAATTCCTCAGTGTCTCTAATTCCTCAGTGTCTCTCTCTAATTCCTCAGTGTCTCTAATTCCTCAGCGTCTCTCTCTAATTCCTCAGCGTCTCTCTCTAATTCCTCAGTGTCTCTCTCTAATTCCTCAGTGTCTCTCTCTAATTCCTCAGTGTCTTTTTAACATTTTTTTAATGTCCCCCCAAAATACAGAAGCGGAAAGGAAACAAACATCCAATAGCAAACGCAGAGATAACCGTGAGGAAAGTCACTTACAAGACCAAGGTAGGTACCTGGCAATAGGTCTGCTGCCTGACATGTCCCTGACCGCTGTAAGAGCCTGAAGTGGAGAGCTCTGCTCTCCTGTATGGAGACATAGCGGTGTTCTGCTGATGTATTCCCTGCCGTATCTATGGCTATTGGAAACATAGTGGTTCCATTGTATAGAGAGTTAGCTGTGCTACTGCTGCGGCCAAGTTTATTCGAGCATTTGCCCGTTCTTGGCCGCAGCAGTAGCCTGGCGCGCGCCCGAGAGTGACGGGCGCGCGCCAAAGCAGCGGAAGAGCGCCCTCCGATCGGGGCTCTCTCCCTACCGCTGCCGGGTCCCCCGGAACCCCCTGCCGCTGTCCCGCGATCGCGGGACACCAGGGCTCCCTCGGGGAGCCCCTGGACGCGCGTACAGGGGGCGCACGCTCCCGAAGACGCGTGACCGCGCGTCTATGACGCGCGGCACGCCGAGGGGCGGCCACTAGCAAGCCGGGAAATCTCCCGGCTTGCGGATCTGGCCGCAGTGGGATTAAGTGTGTCGGTAGTGTACCTATTCTGTCCTCTGACATTGCTCAGTGACCTTTTGCAGATTGAGGTGTTGCTCTCGATCGTGGAGTTATAGCTGTGCTGTTATGTGTCTCACCTCCACGCATCAAGAGGATGTGGCTAAAGTATCTCATTATGGATCACTGTAACAATACTACAATACTACTAAAGTATCTCATTATGGATCACTGTAACAATACTACAATACTACTAAAGTATCTCATTATGGATCACTGTAACAATACTACGTCTTTATTTACCAGGCAGAAGCACCACTACTTTTTTTTATTCACTAGTCACCATTTCACATGCGTTATAAAGAAAGAAGGTATTTCTTTTTAAACATTTCTCCCTCCCTCCTTTAGTGCATAAACCCCTTTCCTAAATGATGCCAAAAGAGTTTAGTCTGAATGTTAAACAGGTTTCTCTGCGTTTTGTTCACAGATCACTACAAAGAGCAACTCTCCTGAGTGGGATGAAAGCTTTTCATTCTTCATCAAGAACCCCAACAGCGAGACACTGCAGCTCCAGGTAAGTGTGGGAGCTGAAACAGTCCTCTTGTCTCTTTAGTCCTCATGTGCACCCCTAGATCTGGGGTCTGTCATCTTTCCATCTCTTCTCTTGCTACCGCTCTCTACCTGTTTGTTTCTGCATCTCTCTTCATTTTTAGCTTCGAGATGAGAGTCAGAACCCTCTGGGGTCTCTTACGATCCCCCTCTGGGACCTCCTGACCGCGGAATCACTGACCCTCGATGGCTGGTTCCCTCTGAGTTCGTCTGGACCCCAAAGCCAGGTTATGCTAAGAGCCCAGATGAGGGTGAGTGACTCACAACCACCATTTAATTATTTACTTAGATATCCTCATGCTCCATTGCCCCTTCTCTCATATAAACCCCATGCCTCTCTGCCCCTTATCTCATATTATCCCCATGCCTCTCTGCCCCTTCTCTCATATAAACCCCATGCCTCTCTGCCCCTTCTCTCATATAAACACCATGCCTCTCTGTCCCTTCTCTCATATACACTAAACCCCATGCCTCTCTGCCCCTTATCTCATATTATCCCCATGCCTCTCTGCCCCTTCTCTCATATAAACCCCATGCCTCTCTGCCCCTTCTCTCATATAAACCCCATTCATCTCTGCCCCTTATCTCATATAAACCCCATGTCTCTCTGCTCCTTCTCTCATATAAACACCATGCCTCTCTGTCCCTTCTCTCATATACACTAAACGCCATGCCTCTCAGCCCCTGCCCCATCTCTCATATAAACCCCACGCCTCTCTGCCCCTTCTCTTATATAAACCCCATGCCTCTCTGCCCCTTCTCTCATATAAACCCCATGCCTCTCTGCCCCTTCTCTCATATAAACTCCATGCCTCTCTGCCTCTTCTCTCATATAAACTCCATGCCTCTCTGCCCCTTCTCTCATATAAACCCCATGCCTCTCTGCCCCTTCTCTCATATAAACCCCATGCCTCTCTGCCCCTTCTCTCATATAAACCTCATTCATCTCTGCCCCTTATCTCATATAAACCCCATGCCTCCCTGCCCCTTCTCTCATATAAACCCCATGCCTCTCTGCCCCTTATCTCATATAAACCTCATTCATCTCTGCCACTTTTCTCATATAAACCCCATGCCTCTCTGCCCCTTCTCTCATATAAACGCCATACCTCTCTGCCCCTTCTCACATATAAACCCCATGCCTCTCTGCCCCTTCTCTCATATAAACCCTGTGCCTCTCTGCCCCTTATCTCATATAAACCCCATGCCCCTCTGCCCCTTCTCTCATATAAACCCCATGCCTCTCTGCCCCTTCTCTCATATAAACCCCATGCCTCTCTGCCCCTTCTCATATAAACCCCATGCCTCTCTGCCCCTTATCTCATATAAACCCCATGCCTCTCTGCCCCTTCTCTCATATAAACCCCATGCCTCTCTGCCCCTTATATCATATAAACCCCATGCCTCTCTGCCCCTTCTCTCATATAAACCCCATGCCTCTCTGCCCCTTCTCTCATATAAACCCCATGCCTCTCTGCCCCTTCTCTCATATAAACCCCATGCCTCTCTGCCCCTTCTCTCATATAAACCCCATGCCTCTCTGCCCCTTCTCTCATATAAACCCCATGCCTCTCTGCCCCTTCTCTCATATAAACCCCATGCCTCTCTGCCCCATCTCTCATATAAACCCCATGCCTCTCTGCCCCTTCTCTCATATAAACCCCATGCCTCTCTGCCCCATCTCTCATATAAACCCCATGCCTCCCTGCCCCTTCTCTCATATAAACCCCATGCCTCTCTGCCCCATCTCTCATATAAACCCCATGCCTCTCTGTTGTTCCTCTATTTTCAGTATATAAACACACATACATCACTGCCCTTCTTAAGAGACGAGCGGTAATGCTTACACACCCTGAGCTAGGGTTTCCCAAGAGTAGTGTGGCCTCCATTCCTCCCTTGTTCCTTCTTGGGGCTCCTTACTGCCCTTCCTCAATCATGCCTCCAAATCCTCCCTGCCCTCTTCCTTTAACATTAAACCCTACAATGCTAGTGGGGTAAGAGGCATATTGACGCTTTCTGCTACTTAAGTAGTTTCATCCCCCATCTCCTTGCCTGATCCCGTTCCTCTGTCCCTCAGATCTTGGCCTCTCCGAATGTCAGCCCTGAGCTCCACACTCTTGGCCTCGTCTCTGTATCTTCTTCCCTCCAACCGAGACCCCCCAGCCCTCTGAAAAATTCGGGCTCAGACCCCTTCCTGCCTGCGTTGGGGGACCTTTTCCCTGTCAACCCATCCACATATGACCTTCGCAACCGGCTGCCCAACTCAGACAGGTGAGAGCCATATGGGACATAGGGAAACTGGAAGGTGGGTGATATGAGAGGACAGGAGACTGGATAAGAGAGACCGTGATGAGTAGATGGGGAATGAGAGGACATGTGATAAGCAGATGGGGGGATAAGAGAGGACGTGATGACAATTTGGGGGACAAGAGAGGACATGATGAGCAGATAGGGGGATAAGAGAGGACGTGAGGAGCAGATGGCGGATAAGAGAGGACGTGATAAGCAGATAGGAGGATAAGAGAGGGCATGTGATGAGCAGATAGGTGGATAATAGAGGACACGTGATGAGCAGATAGGGGGATAAGAGAGGGCACGTGGTGAGCAGGTAGGGGGATAAGAGAGGGCACGTGATGAGCAGATAGGGGATAAGAGGGCACATGATGACCATATGGGGGATAAGAGAGGGCACGTGATGAGCAGATGGGGGATAAGAGAGGACGTTATGAACAGATAGGGGGATAAGAGAGGGCACGTGGTGACCATATGGGGGATAAGAGAGGGCACGTGATGAGCAGATGGGGGATAAGAGAGGACGTGATGAGCAGATAGGGGATAAGAGAGGACGTTATGAGCAGATAGGGGTGTTACCAGATGTTTTATTGCTTGTGCGATATCTCAATTCTCTTGATTTATATATAAATACTAGCTGATATACCCGGCATTGCCCGAAGGCAGGGAGGGGGGCGTGAAAGGCAGGGGAGGGTGGCATGAAATGCAAAGTGTCCCAGAATTGCTTCATGGTATGACTGATGCTGCTAGAATTGTGCACAAATAATCACTACACAGACTCCAGACGAAATCCACTGGATAATCAATACAATAAACAGTTCCCCTTCAGAGTCCAACCATATAGAGTAGTAAGCAAAAATAAGTGTTATGTGTGCTCTGTGTGATAACAGATCTTCCTGCTGGAAGGGGTGTTTGAGTGGTAAGGGGGATAGATATAAACGGCGGTGCCGTGTCTCCAGCCAGGAGACTATGACCGGCAACACACACCGCAATCCCCTGCCACTGCCCTCACTGTCCCAAAATCACACATACAGAGCAGTCCCACTGCGGGGAGAGAACGAAGGGTAGGTACTCACAATCTTGACACGTCGCCTTCCGATCACTGGATAAATTGAAGGTACTCTGAACCGGGTATGCTGATGCGTGCTCCAGCCCACATAGGTATAACAGTAGAAAGCGGGTAATCAGGCGGTGCACAGCTGCCGTCAGGATATGAAACAGGGAGTCCACACGCTGTTAATCTAAAAGTCCATGTTTAATGAGTGCATGACAGCACAGGACTAAAACGGCTACAAGGTACTTCTTGACGCGTTTCGTCTCGTTTAGAGACTTTGTCAAAAGAGGGTGGCATGAAAGGCAGGGGAGGGGGGGCGTGAAAGGCAGGGGGGGGCGTGAAAGGCAGGGGGGGCGTGAAAGGCAGGGGGGGGCGTGAAAGGCAGGGGGGGGGCGTGAAAGGCACGGGGGGCGTGAAAGGCAGGGGGAGCGTGAAAGGCAGGGGGGGCGTGAAAGGCAGGGGAGGGGGCGTGAAAGGCAGGGGGGTGTGAAAGGCAGGGGGGGCGTGAAAGGCAGGGGGGGCGTGAAAGGCAGGGGGGGACGTGAAAGGCAGGGGGGGCGTGAAAGGCAGGGGGGGCGTGAAAGGCAGGGGGGGGCGTGAAAGGCAGGGGGGGGTGTGAAAGGCAGGGGGAGGGCGTGAAAGGCAGGGGGAGGGCGTGAAAGGCAGGGGGGGCGTGAAAGGCAGGGGGGGGCGTGAAAGGCAGGGGGGGACGTGAAAGGCAGGGGGGGGCGTCAAAGGCATGGATTCCTCCCCCTGCATTTCCTCACCTGCCAATGGTTGTCTCCCCCCTCGTGGCCTCCGCCGACTCCCGGTGGCACAAAGGAGGTATTAACTCCCTTTCGCCCTCCTCCTGCTCCTCGGGGATGTTGAGCCGTAGAGAGCGTGCTCTGGGAGGTGGGGGGAAGTGGGAGAGTGGGAGAGCGACACACACGCGACACCTACCTCTACTTCCGGGCGCTGCCATCTTCTCACTCGGCGCCGCGAGGGAGGAAGGGGGTCCCTTCGGGCACCGCCATCTTAGGTGCCGCGAGGCAGCTGCATCCTGCCTGGCCAATGCCTGTTCCCCCGCCCGGGAGGGAGATGAACGGAGCGCCGGGAGGGAGAGGTGAGCGGAGCGCCGGGAGGGAGAGGTGAGCGGGGCACCGGCAGGGAGGGAGAGGTGAGTGGGGCGCAGGGAGGGAGAGAGGGAGAGATGAGCGGAGCGCCGGGAGGGAGAGATGAGCGGAGAGCTGGGAGGGAGAGATAAGCGGAGCGCCGGGAGGGAGAGATGAGCGGAGTGCCGGGAGGGAGAGATGAGCGGAGTGCCGGGAGGGAGAGATGAGCGGAGCGCCGGGAGGGAGAGATGAGCGCCGGGAGGGAGAGATGAGCGCCGGGAGGGAGAGATGAGCGCCGGGAGAGAGAGATGAGCGGAGCGCCGGGAGGGAGGGAGAGATGAGCGGAGCGCCGGGAGGGAGAGATGAGCGGAGCAACGGGAGGGAGAGATGAGCGGAGCGCCGGGAGGGAGGGAGAGATGAGCGGAGCGCCGGGAGGGAGAGATGAGCGGAGCACCGGGACGGAGGGAGAGATGAGCGGAGCACCGGGACGGAGGGAGAGATGAGCGGAGCACCGGGAGGGAGAGGGAGATGAGCGCCGGGAGGGGGAGAGAGGTGTGTGTGTGTGTGTGTGGCCGAGGGGGAAGAGAGTGGCAGTTGGGTGACGTCAGACCCACCAATCTGATTGGCCAGAGGCTGAGGACCAATCAGATTCACCGCAGATAGCACTAACCTTTCGATTTTATATATTAAGATGTGTAGATTTTTATATGTTGAGATTGGAGCATTTCTGAACTCCTGATTTCAAAACCGCGTTTCCAGTTGTAACCTGTATAAAAGGTTAAAAAGGTTAAAATTCTGGGCTTTAATTGCCCAGTAATGCTTAGAAATGTTGGCACCTCACCAAATGTCAAATTCTAGTCACACTCACCAGCGACTCGCAGGTCTCTCGCATACCGTCCCCTCCTATCCTCTGGCTCCTTATCCAAGGGGGTGAGGGGGAGATACCGGACAGGTCGGTGTTCTTATTGAAAAATACACAAGAAAAATATGTATTTAGCCTATCATAATAATAACTGTTCTTTGGAGATGATTACTTATAGAAGATCAGACTTCCATCTCACCCAGTTCTGAGCCATAACACAAAGACCAACCAAGGGTATAAAACAATAAGGTCATTCATTCCAGACATAGGTGGGCTAACATAGCTATTTAATGGAACTGTACACACACAATATGTAATTTAAAATATCATAAATCTAATCTCATACTGTTTTGGGTAGGAGCCTCTCAGACTCTGCCAATCAGTAAATTATATGTCCCCAAAGCCTAGAAGTCAGTTGGTGGCAGAAACATGAAGGAAAGAACAATACACTGCAATAGAAATAGGGAGGAGGTAGAGGAAAGGGGGGAGGATATAGAAGAAATGAGGAAAGGGAGCCCCAGGCGTCTCCCAATTCAGAATATTCTGAGGCCAGAGTCATGTTGGTATAAATAGCCCAGATAGGTTCAACTCAGCCCTCTTTTCAACGCACACCAAGCCCTGTTATATTTTCTTCACTTTATTAGAAAAGCAGCAGTAAATACAGGCACTTGTGGGTGTAATGTTGTGTTGGGAGAGTGCTTCTTTATGGATGCTTTGTAGTTAAGAGCAGGTGAAAAGGATGAGGCCTTGCCAGTAGAGAGCAAACAGAAACGTACTCACTCAGCCAGTGTTGAATGTGAAAAGGAATTGCCAGTGTATTCTGGGTAACAGACCATCTGTCAGCAAGGCAGAGGGGGAGAAAGCAGACTAGCCCATTCTGATAGAAAGGCTGAGGATGCTGTAGCAATTCACTGGCATAATGCAGAGACAGGGATCGCAACACTGTGTCTAACACACAGGCACTGTGTGTGTACAGAGCAAAATACATGCAGCTGGAATGAGAACCTGACAAGCAGAAGCTGCAAAGGAAAGGGGGGGGGGGGGGGGTGAAACAGAGATGTGATTCTTGTTCCATGACACAGAAGATAAAATCATAACTGAATGTTTCTATACTGTATCTGTTTGTGTTAATGTCTAGGTAGTAAGGTTCATCATTGTATGTTAATGCAATTCATTGTCTGTCTTATTATGTTTTATTAAGTAATAATCCCCTCAGAACAGGGCATTACTGGCCAATAATGCCCTGGCTGGAAGAGTTGAAGGCCTGAAGTGAAGCCGAGGGACTTTAACCCAGCCAGGGCATTATTGGCCACTAATGCCCTGTTCTGAGGGGATTATTACTATTATAGGCTGAATGTAGGCTTTTTTCTTTAATAATAATAATAGCATGTTCTTGTATAACGCTGCTAGTTTTACGCAGCGCTTTACAGAGACATTTTGCAGGCACAGGTCCCTGCCCCGTGGAGCTTACAATCTATTTTTTGGTGCCTGAGGCACAGGGAGATAAAGTGACTTGCCCAAGGTCACAAGGAGCCGACACCGGGAATTGAACCAGGCTCCCCTGCTTCAAACTCTCAGTGCCAGTCAGTGTCTTTACTCACTGAGCCACTCTTTCTCCATTGACACTTTTGTATAGTTATATAGATTTTTTTATTAAAATAAAATGGTAAATACATTAAAGAACCTCTATATACTCTTACACTGCAGCTATCTATATCCGCACACACAGACACACACACCAGCTCTACACACACCAGCTACACACACACACACACAACACACTGCAGCTCTACACACAAACAGCTGCACACACACAGCACACTGCAGCTCCACACAAACACACCAGCTCCAAACACACAAACTGCTGCTACACAAAATCTGTAGCTACATCCAAACTCTGCTGCTACACACACATTACAACACAGCAGCACCACACACTTTTTCGCTCTACACACACACACAAACTCTGCAGCTACACGCATGCACGCACACAAACAAACTCTTCAGCTACACACACAGGCACACAAACAAACTGCAGCTACACACACAAACTCTGCAGCTACACACACACACACATAAATTGCAGCTACACACACACACAAACTCTGCAGCTACACACACAAACTCTGCAGCTACACACAAACTCTGCAGCTACACACACAAACTCTGCAGCTACACACACACACACACAAATTCTGCAGCTACACACACACACACACACACAAATTCTGCAGCAAATTCTGCAGCTACACACACACAAACTCTGCAGCAGACACACACACACAAACTCTGCAGCAGACACACACACATACACAAACTCTGCAGCAGACACACACACGATAGACAGAAAATGCAGCTACAAACAAACTCTGTAGCTACACATACGCACAGGAACTCTGCAGCTACAGACACTCTGCAGCTACACATACACACACACACGCTGCGCTTATAGTGCCGCTGACTCGACATTGCGGCAAAACAAATGTATTGCTGCCGTCACATGCGCTTATAGTAGAAGCATCACGACGGCTTGGTCGCGATCACTGGAAGTCAAGTCAATTGGATTTTTCCAGCGACCGCAGCGTGACGTCACCGTATCCGTCGTGTCGTGGCGACAGCACTATAAGCGCAGCCACACACACAAACTCTGCAGCTACACACACACACACACACAAATTCTGCAGCTATACACACAAACTCTGCAGCAGACACACACAAACTGCAGCAAACACACATACACACAAACTTTGCAGACAGACACACACACAAACTCTGCAGCAGCCACATACACACACAAACTCTGCAGCAGACACACACGATAGGCAGAAAATGCAGCTACAAACAAACTCTGCAGACAGACGCTTACTCTGCAGCTACAAATATTCTCTCCCTCCTCCTAATGAGGAGATGTGGGATAACAGGGACCATTTGATGAGGAGATGTGGGATAACAGGGACCATGTGATGAGATGTGGGATAACAGGGAACATGTGATGAGGAGATATGGGATAACAGGGGCCATGTGATGAAGAGATGTGGGATAACAGGGGCCATGTGATGAGATGTGGGATAACAGGGACCATGTGATGAGGAGATGTGGGATAACAGGGGCCATGTGATGAAGAGATGTGGGATAACAGGGGCCATGTGATGAGATGTGGGATAACAGGGACCATGTGATGAGGAGATGTGGGATAACAGGGGCCATGTGATGAGGAGATGTGGGATAACAGGGGCCATGTGATGAGATGTGGGATAACAGGGACCATGTGATGAGGAGATGTGGGATAACAGGGTCCATGTGATGAGATGTGGGATAACAGGGACCATGTGATGAGGAGATGTGGGATAACAGCGACTATGTGATGAGGAGATGTGGGATAACAGGGGCCATGTGATGAGGAGATGTGGGATAACAGGGACCATGTGATGAGATGTGGGATAACAGGGACCATGTGATGAGGAGATGTGGGATCACAGGGACCATGTGATGAGGGTATGTGGGATCACAGGGACCATGTAATGAGGAGATGTGGGATAACAGGGTCCATGTGATGAGATGTGGGATAACAGGGACCATGTGATGAGGAGATGTGGGATAACAGCGACTATGTGATGAGGAGATGTGGGATAACAGGGGCCATGTGATGAGGAGATGTGGGATAACAGGGACCATGTGATGAGATGTGGGATAACAGGGACCATGTGATGAGGAGATGTGGGATCACAGGGACCATGTGATGAGGGTATGTGGGATCACAGGGACCATGTGATGAGGAGATGTGGGATAACAGCGACCATGTGATGAGGAGATGTGGGATAACAGGGGCCATGTGATGAGGAGATGTGGGATAACAGCGACTATGTGATGAGGAGATGTGGGATAACAGGGGCCATGTGATGAAGAGATGTGGGATAACAGGGACCATGTGATGAGATGTGGGATAACAGGGACCATGTGATGAGATGTGGGATAACAGGGACCATGTGATGAGGAGATGTGGGATCACAGGGACCATGTGATGAGGGTATGTGGGATCACAGGGACCATGTGATGAGGAGATGTGGGATAACAGCGACCATGTGATGAGGAGATGTGGGATAACAGGGGCCATGTGATGAGGAGATGTGGGATCAGAGGGACCATGTGATGAGGAGATGTGGGATAACAGGGACCATGTGACGAGGAGATGTGGGATAACAGGGACCATGTGATGAGATGTGGGATAACAGGGGCCATGTGATGAGATGTGGGATAACAGGGACCATGTGATGAGATGTGGGATAACAGGGACCATGTGACGAGGAGATGTGGGATAACAGGGGCCATGTGATGAGATGTGGGATAACAGGGACCATGTGATGAGATGTGGGATAACAGGGGCCATGTGACGAGGAGATGTGGGATAACAGGGGCCATGTGATGAGGAGATGTGGGATCACAGGGACCATGTGATGAGGAGATGTGGGATCACAGGGACCATGTGATGTGGAGATGTGGGATAACAGGGACCATGTGATGAGGAGATGTGGGATCACAGGGACCATGTGATGAGGAGATGTGGGATAACAGGGACCATGTGACGAGGAGATGTGGGATTACAGGGACCATGTGATGAGGAGATGTGGGATCACAGGGACCATGTGATGAGGAGATGTGGGATAACAGGAACCATGTGATGAGATGTGGGATAACAGGGACCATGTGATGAGGATATGTGGGATAACAGGGACAATGTGATGAGGAGATGTGGGATAACAGGGACCATGTGATGAGGAGATGTGGGATAACAGGGACCATGTGATGAGGAGATGTGGGATAACAGGGACCTTCTTTATGGAAGTGCTGCCTGTTTTTTTCAAAGTTTCTTTGGGTGTACAGATGTTTGCCCTCTCCTCCCGCAGTGATTTGCAGATGACTGACTCACCGCTTGGACAGTTGCGTCTGACCCTGTATTACCCTGCAAAGGAGGGCAAGCTTGTGGCCGTGATACACAGCTGCAGGTAACTTACATACAGATGTGTACATACAGCACATTGCACTCACAACATACTGAAGCCTTTGATATCAGTCTCCTATGGTAAAGTAAAACGTGGGTTATTCAGTTAGAGGGCTACATATTTGTTGTATATTTGGCAAATAAAATGTAAGTTGTTTAGTTTAATATACATATATACGTGTGGGTGTGTTCAGCCTGCGCGGGAGAAAATGGATATAAATACCAAATGTTTTTGCCTTTTCTGTTTTATTACACCACCATCACACTGGTTTGCACTTAGAATTTGAAGTATAGAAAATGTCCAATTACAGTATTAGCTCATGTGAAAGAAGAGCTATTTATACTGTATAGCAAGCGATATATAAACAGTCTTGGGTAAATAAATCCGTTTTTCCTTAAAGATAAAGTCAAACTATCCCTACAGTGAGCAGTAAATATTTAATGGGTGAAACATTAATGGGTTAAATATGTAAGATTTGATGCTTGTTTTTCCTTGATTTAATGTATTTATTATAAAAGACATCTCTCCTCCAGACCCATTGAATGTATCAGTGCCATTATTACATTGCGGTGCTATTTGGTCTGTTGGATCGCACCTTTAAAATGGGCTGTCGACGGCATTTGGAGTTGACTATTTTGCAATAGTGCCACTTTGTAAGCCGGTTTCCCGGGAAATTAGATTTCATTTTCTCATGTGCAAAAACATACAGTATAAACGCTGGCATTGCTGGGTCACTGTCACTGTACTAACTTAATACACAGAAATCCACAATTTACACAGTGTGAAGTGCCAGTCTGCATGCGTGAAATGTTTGTATTAGCCCATTAAAAGGTGCCTCTACGACCAAATGACACGTAGACACAGGCGTTCACACAAACATACATGCATGCTAACACACATGTACATATTGTAAACACAGGCACACACATGTCGATGAGGTTTAAAAAACGTCAGATATATTCATTAAAACGCCCTATGTTTTCTGCATAACTAGCTTTTCCTTTGCTTTCTCTCCTGTCAGTAAACTGTGCCTCTCCTCCGGGGAGCCTCCTGACCCCTACGTGTCTCTGATTTTACTGCCGGACAAAAACCGGTGGACCAAAAGGAAAACCGCTGTGAAGAAGCGGACCAGCAACCCGGAGTTCAATGAGAAGTGAGTCCCACACTGCTCCTAACACGCATCGAATGAAATGTCCAACCTTACACACATCACTCTGTGCCATACTGAGGGGTTTCTGTCCTGCCTGTCAGCCTGATACAACACTATAGAATAACGAACCTGTACTATTACTCAAGGTATGGTACTGCACACCAAAAAACATTGTCATTGCGAAAAGTCATAGGAAAAGGTTACCGGGTGCTCCACAGAAGACAAGAGTGCCACCTGTAGACAAATGTGGGTGAATCTCCAGGCACCCAACGTGGAGAGCCTTGAGATTCATCAACTTTTAATCAAGGCCCCATACAAAGCGGACACTTCTAGATCATAGAGATAATACAGTGAGTCCTCGCTTATCGGACACAATGCGTCCCGAAAAATCCCTGTCGGATAACGGATTGTAGGGAAGCGGAACCAATTGTAACCGTTGGCGATTTCCATCGGATCCGTGACATTTGCGGCGAATAATGCAGTTTTTGATTGCATTAGCAACCGTCGGAAAACGTAACGTAGTAAAGCGAGGACTACCTGTAATGATAATAACTTTATTTCATATAGCGCTTTTCTCCCAATGGGACTCAAAGCGCGTCACAATTTCTCACTGAGCCACTCCTTCAGTGATCTGGCCAAGGCAATAAGGCACCTAAGCTAGAATTCACTAAGCCGCAATGCGGGACCTCGCACCCAATCTGTCATTAACTGCCATTGACTTGAGTGGAAGTTAATGCCAGATCGGGGTGTGGTACGCTGCATCACGGCTTAGCTCATCTCGGTGTTGGGCCCATATTTACGAAAGCGATTCCATAGGACACCGCCCAGCACCGGAAGACGGCTGCCAACCCGTTGGTAAATATGGGCCGCAGTGTTTTAGTCACAGGTTGGTGCACATGACTTGGCAATGATCCCAAAGCTGCGGTACATCCCATGGATGACGGGGAATGTGTACAATATACAGTACACCGGGTTATTGTCCCTGCAGATTTGAGTGGGATCTGCCATTGGAGGAAGCAGCAAAAAGGAAGATGGATATCTCGGTGAAAAACAGTGTGTCCTTTATATCAAGGGAACGGGAGCTGCTTGGAAAGGTGAGGCGCAGCCCCTTCTCAATTTCTACACCTATCAACTGCACCGACCCGCTAACTTCATGCTGAATTGTCATATGCACAACATATTACCGATCTCTCTCTCTCACACTGAACATGTAACATACAATAATGTGGCTTCTCTCTGCCACCCCGTTACCCTCCCTGGGACATACTGTTCCTCCGTCATGCTGATGACTTGGGTCTCCCTCTCTCTTTCAGGTTCACATTGATCTTTCCCAGGTGGATCTGTCAGTTGGACTGACTCAGTGGTGAGTTTTGTAGCACCTGTGCTTGTGTCTCTCTGCGCACACGCAGTTACTCACAGTCACGTGCCCACATGCACAAGCGGATAGCCATCCACTGGCACAGACACGGTTACCCGGCCATAAACGTGAACACTGCTAAGCACGCACACATTCACACAGCTGCCCCGGCACAGATACGCTCTCACACTGAGAAATAATCAGCCTAGCACATAAACTAAATATTGATGTACCTTCATCTGCAGTCATGATGTTCAGTACTTCCTATTTATCCCCTTAGGTAAAGGGAAAGCAGAGATAGACATAGTGTGTTACAGACCCCAGTGGCAATGAAGAGTCTAATGCCAGCTAGGATTGGGGAAAACAAGGTGTTGCCTATTTTACAAGAGGGTGACATCCCCGTCATTGTATCAGTTCAAATATATAATGTAAGGTTTGCATTTGAAGCCTCTAACACGTCCATGTTTTAGTAGTAGATAGCTTTGCTTTTGATGGCATAATACTTTTCTTATTCCGTGCTGACAATGCACACAGCGTGTACATCTCATTTCACAGGCACAATGCGTACCTCACCTGATGAGCTTACACTCTAATGTTGGTGTTTGGAGCACAATGAGATAAGGACACTTCCCTAGGCTCACAAGTAGCTGACACTGGGATTTGACTGCTGTTCCCGCGTTTTACCTGCGCTACTTCTTCAGCTTGCAATGAACGCCTGGAAAAGCCATGTACCTCTTGTGACCGCGCCGCTTTCTCTCACATTGGTTTTCTGACAGGTACAATCTGAAGGATGAGAAGACCAGCATGTAATGGCCTTTCCCAGGGATGTAACCGTGTGTGGGCGAGCTCTCCGCCTCCCAGCAATGCTACCTGCTGGACCCAGGATCCTAACCAGGGATGGTGTGAAGAAGACGTCTCTAGTAGAGAAACGATTAATAAAGAGCCGAGTGGAGACATATCTGGGACCTGCCTGCCTCTGCCGTAACATGTTTTGACCCCTTTGCTGCCAGATTGGTGGCACTCCTGGCAGCAAAGTGGTTAATCTCCCAGAAAGGTTGCAGTGGACGGGGGCAAAATGTCCAGGCAAAGCCACTCAGTGCTGCCCCTAGTACTGATTTCTACACCACACACACATATATACACCTGCATGTACAGAGGCATATATATGCATATTTATACGTACACGTGTGTGTATAGAACAGTCACCAAGAGGCAGCAGAGCTGGGCAAAGGTTTCAGCTGCTGCCAGTGGTCCCACTGTGGACAAGTACAGCTTGTGATCTTTGGTTTATTTAAATTTGCAGCCGCTTGCATCTCTAGTGCCGTCCACGCAGCTGCAGGGTAGAGCCAGTGTCACGTGACATGATGATGTAATCCTATGTTTCACACCTTAGCGCTTTATCAGTGTGTGATGTTCAGCCACAGCCTCCAGCACTGCTTTATACACACGCACACGCACACACACGCACACGCACACACACGTGTTGACAAGTTCACGTGTACACTTCAACTATTGCAAATAATTTTGCTTAGACATTCAACTACACCAGGTGTAGGCAACTCCAGTCCTCAAGGGCCACCAACAGGTCAGGTTTACAGGATATCCCTGCTTCAGCACAGGTGAAAGACTGCGCCATTGATCGAGCCAACTATGCTGAAGCCGGGATATCCTGAAAACCTGACCTGTTGGTGGCCCTTGAGGACTGGAGTTGCCCACACCTGATCTATACACACTATCAAACATATGTATGTGCGTTCATGTGCATACGCACAAACACTCATATACATACACTGTCGCACCTAAGTATGCATGGGCATTGCTACACATAAATATATACTGTGGCAGGATGGCCTCGCGGCGGGGTCAGTAAGACGCTTGACACGATGGGAAACTTTAAACACTAGTGGTTTATTAGCCACAACCAAAATAAGTACGGGTGAACTGTCCCTTTAAGAAACTACTTTCTTGCAAATTAAAGCCTAGTCCCGTTATGGACACTAACTCACTTCTTGAGCCCTTACTAACAGGACAGCCAGCTAATCTGGTCATGCCCAAAACATGCTACACAAACGATAACCAATAAGCATAATAAGAATAAAGTCTTATCTGTTTCAGCTCCAAACAGCAAACAGGAACACGGTTCCAGGGAGCAGGCTGTGTCCAGCCTCGCAGCAATGTTTATCTTTATCCTGGGTTGGGGTCCCAGCTGGTCCCAGCAGCAAAGCTCCTCGCAGGACTGGGGACCAGAGCTAGGGTGACCAGATTTTGAAAATGAAAAAACGGGACACATTTTTTTTTTTTACATAACAGTTTATTTATTGTAGTACACTTATACTTTACTACCATTAGTCCTTGTTACGTGCGTGTGTGCGCGTGCGTCGGATGACCTCACTAATCGAAAAAAAATAAAATTAAAACCGATGTGAATGATTCTGAACCCATTAACCAGTGTCAGGATGCCCCCTCTTCACAATTTCTAAAGCAGCAATCCCGTCTGGGATCTTACCTGATCCGCAGTTCCTCAAGGTATTATACTGGAGGGGAGGTGTTCCCTACCTGTCTTCCGATGTCTCCAGCGTGAAACTTGAGTCAGATCTGGAAGAAAGAAAGGTAGGTTACTTCAATGTAGGTATACGGCAGTTAAGATAAGACATAGAGGGTGAGGGAGACAGGGAGGGAGACGGAGAGAGAGAGAGACAGGGAGGGAGACGGAGAGAGGGAGACAGAGGTAGAGAGAGAGAGGGAGACAGGGGGAGAGAGAGAGAGGGGGAGAGAGAGAGGGAGACAGGGAGAGAGAGAGAGACGGGGAGAGAGAGAGAGACGGGGAGAGAGAGAGAGAGAGAGAGACAGGGAGGGAGAGAGAGAGAGAGACAGGGAGGGAGAGAGAGAGAGAGAGACAGGGAGGGAGAGAGAGACAGGGAGGGAGAGAGAGACAGAGAGGGAGAGAGAGAGAGAGACAGGGAGGGAGAGAGAGACAGGGAGGGAGAGAGAGACAGGGAGGGAGAGAGAGAGAGAGACAGGGAGGGAGAGAGAGAGACAGGGAGGGAGAGAGAGAGAGAGAGACAGGGAGAGAGAGAGAGAGACAGGGAGGGAGAGAGAGAGACAGGGAGGGAGAGAGAGAGAGACAGGGAGGGAGAGAGAGAGAGAGAGAGGGAGGGAGAGACAGGGAGGGGGAGAGAGAGAGAGAGAGAGACAGGGAGGGAGAGAGAGAGAGACAGGGAGGGAGAGAGAGAGACAGGGAGGGAGAGAGAGAGAGACGGAGGGGGAGAGAGAGAGACAGGGAGGGGGAGAGAGAGAGACAGGGAGGGGGAGAGAGAGAGACAGGGAGGGGGAGAGAGAGGGAGGGGGAGAGAGAGACAGGGAGGGGGAGAGAGAGAGACAGGGAGAGGGAGACAGGGAGAGGTAGACAGGGAGGGGGAGAGGGAGACAGAGAGGGGAGAGGGAGGGGGAGAGGGAGACAGGGGGAGACAGAGGGAGAGAGGGGGAGAGAGAGAGAGACAGGGGGAGACAAGGGGAGAGAGACAGAGGGAGAGAGACAGAGGGAGAGAGAGAGAGAGAGAGACAGGGGGAGAGAGAGAGAGACAGGGGGAGAGAGAGAGACAGGGGGAGACGGGGGGAGAGACAGGGAGGGAGAGGGAGGGAGAGGGAGGGAGGGAGAGGGAGGGAGGGAGAGGGAGAGACAGGGAGGGAGGGAGAGACAGGGAGGGAGGGAGAGACAGGGAGGGAGGGAGAGACGGAGGGAGGGACAGGGAGGGAGGGAGGGAGAGGGAGAGACAGGGAGGGAGAGGGACAGACGGAGGGAGGGAGAGGGAGAGACATGGAGGGAGGGAGAGGGAGGGAGGGAGAGGGAGGGAGAGACAGGGAGGGAGAGACAGGGAGGGAGGGAGGAAGAGACAGGGAGGGAGGGAGGGAGAGACAGGGAGGGAGGGAGAGGGAGAGACAGGGAGGGAGGGAGAGACAGGGAGGGAGGGAGAGACGGAGGGAGGGACAGGGAGGGAGGGAGGGAGAGGGAGAGACAGGGAGGGAGGGAGGGAGAGGGAGGGAGGGAGAGACAGGGAGGGAGGGAGGGAGAGGGACAGACAGGGAGGGAGGGAGAGACAGGGAGGGAGGGAGAGACAGGGAGGGAGAGGGAGGGAGGGAGGGAGAGACAGGGAGGGAGGGAGAGAGAGACAGGGAGGGAGGGAGAGACAGGGAGGGAGGGAGAGACAGGGAGGGAGGGAGGGAGAGACAGGGAGGGAGGGAGAGACAGGGAGGGAGGAAGAGACAGGGAGGGAGGGACAGGGAGGGAGGGAGAGACGGAGTGACAGGGAGGGAGAGACAGGGAGGGAGAGACAGCGAGGGAGAGACAGGGAGGGAGAGACAGGGAGGGTGAGGGAGACACACACCCACTGATACACACACACACACACTGACACACACACCCAACCCACTGATACACACACACCCCCACCCACTGATACACACCCACCCACTCATACTCACACCCACCCACTGATACACACCCACCCACTGATACACACCCACCCACTCATACTCACACCCACCCACTGACACCCACTGATACACACCCACCCACTGATACACACCCACCCAACCCACTGATACACACACACCCCCACCCACTGATACCCACTGATACCCACACCCACCAATACACACCCACACACCCACTGATACACACACACACACACACGCACTGATACACACACACACACACACACTGATACACACACACACACCCACTGACACCCACACACCCACCCACTGATACACCCACACCCACCCACTGATACACACACACACACCCACCCACTGATACACACACACACACACTGATACACACACACACACACACACTGATACACACACACACCCACTGATACACACACACCCACTGAAACACACCCACCCACTGAAACACACACCCACTGATACACACACACACACCCACTGATACACACACACACCCACCCACTGATATACACACACACACACACTGATACACACAAACACACCCACTGATACACACACACACCCACCCACTGATACACACACACACACACACCCACTGAAACACACACACCCACTGAAACACACACACCCACTGAAACACCCACACCCACTGATACACACACACTGATACACACACACACCCACACACCCACACCCACTGATACACACACACCCACTGATACACACACACACACACACACACACACACCCCGCCAGCCCCTGCACCGCCCGCACAACGCGCAGCCACCACTGCCCGCCCCCGAGCCTATCTCCCACACCAAGTGGACGGGGGGGAAGTGAGCGCCGGGGGGCAAAGGCAGGCGCGCTCCAGGGGTTATATATACAGATAATATTAAAATAGCGTTACCACCTCCTATTGCGCACCCCCCCCCCCCCCATCCTTGGCTGGGACCCGGGACAGAAGGGGGACACTCACCGCACACAGGGAAGCTGGGAGCGGGAAGGCAGTCAGTCATGTGTGCGCTTCACAAAGCGGAAGCCCCGCCCCCGGCTTCCACTGACATGCCTGCGACCAATCCCCTGCGGGCCGGCCGGCATTCTAAGTCCCGCCCCCGGCATTCTCCATCATTCAGTCCCCCCGGCAGCATTCACACACACATACAAAATACTTACCGGCCGCCGCATTCTCCTCACCGCCGCTGCCCCGCAATACCGGGACCAGGGACAGAAACCGGGACAGACTTAAACCGGGACAGGCCACAAAAAACCGGGACTGTACCGGTAAAACCGGTACGAATGGTCACCCTAACCAGAGCAGCAGCAGCTGCTACGGCTTCCAAGCCGGGAGAGTTCTCTCCACCTTCCTGTGGAAAAACAAGCTCCCTGTGTTTGTGTCACTTCCTGCTTTTAAACCTGCAGTCTCTCAGGCCTCCTGCTTAATTAGGCTGCAGGTGTGCTTCCTTCTGTCTGAGGAGATTAACACTCTGTGAACTGGCTGCAGCGTCTCTCCATTCACTATTCCAGCCTACTGAGTCAGTGACTCTGTCACATATCCCTCTCCCCAGCGAAACATTGTCCTGTGGAGCGGCCCGTGCACCATTCCCGTGCACCAGCATTTTTGGCGAAAATGTCTGACGTCGGGCCTTCCCTCCCCCTTTTTTTTTTCTTGCCTTCCAATTTAGGCATTTTCTTTTTTGGGTAATTACCAGGCCATCTGGGCCTGAACACTCATCCTTCTCTACCTCTTTCTCTTGTGCCGTCCTGAGTCTAGGGTTGAAGCTCCGCCTTTGTTGTGTCCCCTTTTGCAAATGTCCCCAATCTCCTGCTGTCTATCAGCTATCTCTGCCTTCTTCCTCTTGGGCTCAGAGTCTCCCTTACCCTGTAGAAGAGCCAAGACCTCAGTTAGCTCATAGTATTCACTCACCAGTGCTTGTCCTGCTTCTCCCTCTGTTTTTTGACCTTCCTCAAAGGTTTTTTGTACTTCTTCGTCCGAATCAGAAGTCTTCCTGGCCCTTTTCTTAGAAGAACCCACACAGATTACATGGCGTGTGTGCGGCAGAGCAAGCGGCAGAAGGAACTTTTGCAAGCATGCTGTGGAGTGGCGCTAAAGCTATAGCTGCGCCGTTTTTGTCCTATCTAGGGGCACAATCCCCGAGGACATAGAAGAGGATATTGTGATTGTGTGCGATGGAAATGGTGAAAAAGAAGTATTTGCTTGCCAGCCGGTGAGCACTGTACAAAGAGCTACATCGGTAGCTGAAGTAATTGGACATGCAAACCAAGATGGCGGTTCCCGCTTCCCTGGGAGACCGCGTGGGCTTGCTGCAGAAACTTCTGCAGTTGCAAAAGTTGCAGACAGTTGGCCGGGATTGGCGCCAAAGAAAGAACCCCACCCTGTTGGGGGTAATGGCGCGAAAGCTGTGGCTGCGCCCTCCAAGCCTGTGAAAGGCGCGGCCTCAATTAAAGGACATCCTATCGAGCTGTGGGACCCGCCCATAATTGCTACTAGTGGGGGTGGTTCCCAGCTGTGTCAGAGGAAGGTGGAGCTGATCAAGGGAGTGGCCGGCAACTCAACCCCTGATGGTCAGTTGCTGCAGATCGTTGCTGCAAGTGACTCCTACAAAGACAATGGCCTGTCCACAAGAAGTGACTGCCATGGTATCCACTGAGCAATACTCAATACCAGGAGGCGTACTGCTGATTCGGGTGGCGGGCACAGAGACTGTAGTGGGCCTATGCCTACAATGCAGGCTACCCGGTGGTACCGTGAGCACGGCGGCGGGCTGTCCGCAATGTGGCACCCAGTACCTGTGGCCGATGCCCACGTTTGTGCCTATTCCGAATATTGAACCCGCGGGAGATACGGCTAGGCTGTCCGCCGGGTCCCCCGGTGCACTGTGGAAAGAAGGTGCAGATCCCGGAGAGTGGAGATCGGGGCCGGTTGTGAAAGCCGAGCCCGAGGAGAAAGGAGCGGTCGATCAGCGTACCGATCGAGAGACAAAAAGGCGGTCGCCACGAACGGTGACCCCGAGCAGAATGGAGGCGGATTCCTCCGATGAGGAACCCAGAGTACTGTCCGGTGCGGTGATCCGGCCTGTGGCAGTATCCTGTGGAGAAAACGGGAGGAGAGTGCCACTCACCGGGAGCATCGGTGAGAGGAGTCGGGTGTCGCCAGTGGAGCGGAAGGCAGAGAGACGGAGCCCTTCCATTCCTGGGAACGGCGGGTCCAGCGGTGACGGGCAATCCACGCCCACCCTGCAGAGCGGTAAGAGCAGCCCTTGTACTTACCAGGCTCTGGTGACGGCATCCATGGAGGAGAGGCGGTGTCAGGCCCAGGCGGTGCACGAGAAGGCGACGGAGCTTCCGGACGTTATCGTGGAGGAAGAGATCCCACATGGGGATCCATCGCAAGATGGCGGCGTATCCGGTTCCGGTGATGACGTCACTTCCGGCGGAGGTAGCGGAACGACCGGAGAGAGAACCACAACGCCTCGGCGATCGGGCAGCGCTTCCCGATCACCTGTGACCACCAAGAGCTGGCAGGCTGCGAGAAGAGCCGAGATGAGTAAGGCTCAGCCAGCGGAGAGTCCTCGCAGTGATAATGGACAATCCCAAGGTAGAGAGCGGGTCGGAACCCCGCGGATACCATATGCCCATCCTTACGCCCAAGCCCATGCCATAGTTAAAACCCCTGCCCCTGTCACTTTTTCCTGTGGGTCCACGTCCAGTTTGGGGATGTCGGGAGGGTCACAGGGAACCGGTGAAGAACGGACTGGGGAGAGACTGGCAAATTACACATCCGACGATGGGTCGATGGGTGGAGGATATTCGGGGGAGACCTTTGAGTCCAGCTGGAGACCTAAAGTGGCCATAGTTAAGTTGGAAGTAAGGCCAAAGCATGAGAGGTGGTCTAACCCCCGATCTACAGAGACATCGGGAGTGTCTAGCTGGGGGGACACAGAGGAGGGAGATTCCTTAGAGTCAGAGCCTGAGAAGGTTAGAGAGACTCGGTGGTGGGCCCCATTATTTGAGGGCTATGTGGGGTGGATGGACCGCACTCGGTTCCTACTACAAAGTGAGGATGTAGTGGACTACTGGTGGACTAGAGAGGAATTTACACCTGAGAGACACCAAAAAGAGATGCAGGAGCGGTGGTTCCAAATTTGCCACGGCAGTATCAAGCCCAGGGGTCCTAGTATACTGAAAGACCCCGTAGACCCAGATGAGCCCCTGTCTTGGGTATTACCAGGGAGAGCAGGAAACGCTACCTTGACAAGGTGTAGCCGGGCTGAAAGGGCCATTACTGCCAAATACAAATATTCTCATGGCTTGGAATATCCCTACGTCCCAGAACCCCTCATGCAGGAGATTGAGGAGAATAGGGACAGATGGTTGCGAGAGACCATACAGGAATATATGGTCAATAAAGGGGGTGCCATTAAGGGCAGTAGAGCTGAAGAGAGGATAGAGCACCTTATGCGGGTGTGGAGCATAGGCAGGAGTGTCTATAAACATAAGGTAGTGTACCGGCCTGAGAGGGGGTCGTCGCGCGACTATAGCGTGACCGTCCTGGACATGGGGGGTCGGGAAGTCAAGAAACCTGATCCTCGCCACTATTATTAGGGGGGAACAGGATGGCTGTTGCGTAAGCTAGTGGCTACTGGTCAGGGCTCGCTTGGCGCAATATGTTGTGAATCTGTAATGTTATACTAATTATGTGTGTCATCCATTTTACAGTGCTTCCTGAAGAAAGGTACTTCAAATTTAGGTCCCAGCCGGGGACGGTGGGATTCACCAGGGGCAGAATGTAACCATGCTGTAAAATGGCTGCAGTCATCTCTCCTGCTGACAGTAAGGCCTGGTAAGGTATGGGCATGCCAGCAGTAATTATGGAGGTTTGCCCTCACACCCTGGTGAGGTGCCCTATGTATGGATGGGAGTGGTCACGTGCTCTGAATCCATGATTAGTGATGTCAGAGTTGTGCCAGCCCCCAGAGGATACATAAGGCACAGCACTGTTCAAAAGTTAGGAGTTGCTGAGTTGTTGTTAAGCTGTTATGAGACAAGGAGCAAGTCTGAGTGCAGGCTTGGGAGGAGACAGCTTATATGACTGTGACCAGGGACCTGGCACAGGGACTATCTCCCTAAGGGGAGATAGTGAATCCACCAATTAGGGAAAGGACACCTTTCAAAGGGAAGTGCGGTGAACATGAGAGGCTAAGTACACCCACTGTGAGGGGCAGTGGCCCGCCGCAAGTCAATAAAGATGATCCTGTTAAACTATTCCCTCGTGTGTAAGTGTGGAGTGATTACACAGAGGAGTGCACCACAGAGGAGTTCCTCACCAGGACCATCCACAAGCGGACGCTGGGATCCTGATGAGGTGGAGGCGCTGCACTGGATATAGGTAGGACTCAAGCACACTACCTTAGCTGCCTGTCTGGGATGGCAATGCCCACACACCATCATGCGGGAGACTCAGGAGTCCTGTTGCCAACAGGTGCACCACCAGACACTACACTGTAATGGGGACTGGTTAGACCACAGGGGCCAATGTGAGATTGGGTGGGTCAGGCTAGGCCAGAAAATCCGTTACATATGTATAAGGCAATGTAAGGTAATGTGCTAAGGTAATGAAGTGGGCTGTAAATGTATTTTCCCTGCATCGGATGCATGCTGGGGAGCTCCGGTGCTGGAATTAATGGATATCAGCTCCGGCACCACCCCGGCATCAATCACATGCAGGAAAAAGGCCTGATTTTTTCTAAGTGCCGTCTCACCGGCCTTGCTGATACTTCTCCCCACCAACTTGCCAACTTTAGTTGGCGGGACGGATTTGTGGGAAAATCTCAATTCTAGAGCGGCGAGTAGCGGCGAAAATTTGCTCGGGGCTTCTAGAATTGAGCGTGTTTGAAAACCTGGCGAGAAGCGGCAAAACCTCCTCCATCTTCTCCCACACGTAGATCACAGTGAAGCGCTGTGCACGCGACGCCCCCCCCCCCCCCCCTGCCGAGCGCGCGTGCTACAGTGTACACTGGAACTTCGGCCTAAGAGGGTTAAGAGTCCCAGAGAGGAAGGGGAGCTGGGGGGGCTTAAGAGTCTCAGGGAGGGGAGCTTAAAAGTCTCAGGGCGGGGGGTTAGGAGCTAGTGAGGAGAGGTTGTGACCTTTCATGCTGCAGGCGCTGACTTCTCTCACTCTGTCTCACCCGGAGCTGCCAGGCGCTTCCCCCCCATCCCTCCCTGCAGTGGGAAGCAGGGCCAAAAGGGAGGAGGGAGTGAGAACAGCATGTCAGTCTGCAGCTCCGTGAGAGACGCCACAGCGCAGCAAGTTCAAAAGTGCTCCTCTCACCCCCATACCATGGTAACACTGCGATAACAACGCAGCTCCCATATCGGCACACTGTCTGATGTTATCGCGATATTACTATAATACCGGTATATTGCACAACCCTAGTGGAAAGCTAAGGGCGGGAATCACTAAGCTCCCACTCAGGGCATTGCTGCCCGATCAGCATTACATTCCATTCAAGTCCATGACCGACAGTGGAGGTACAATACCCTGCATGGGCTCTTTGTGTAACCTCGCCTTAGTGGACAGAAACAAAAGAGGATATTAGACAAGTGGGACAGGAGAACTGGATCCAGAGGCAGAGGAAAGAGAGGAGGATCAGGGGAGAATAAAGATTTTGTAAGAAGGATGGGCAACCAGGAGGAGGAAGGGGTCATAGGACACCAGTGAGAAGTGCAAGTTGAGAACCTGTAAGCAGAGACCTGGCACATGAAATCCTCTTTATTTGCATAGAACACGTGCACTAGTGGCGTCACCTTTTTTTTAAGCATGTCTGAGACCCAGTGGCAGATCCTGGCAAATCACTGTTTCCTTGTGCCACCACTAGCAAATAATGATCACATTTCACGTTACGTCACAAACAACATCACTTATATTCTTCTATCATCCAGCATTACATGATTGTGACTGTGATGGGGTAACCAGGCCATCAATAAAGGTATTATGTCCGGCTGGTTACCTCTGAGCCATATTTGTGGGTTTAGAGTGTCAGCTCTTGGACCCATTGGTTGTACATGAAATGTATGTGATTGTGCAACCATAAAGAATTTATGTGTGTTTTACCTTTCCAGGAGTGCTAACCAGTGGCGATTCTCAGGCTATGAGTTTCAAGGGGGGTTTTGCGGTAAAAGTGTTGTCGGATTGTGTCTAGGTAGACGGGGCACAGAGTTGCTGGCCACCCCAAAAATGTATCCGGGAATCAAGTCAGATTCCTGGGGACATATAGGCACAGACCTCCGGTCAAAATCCTCCCTGAAAACAGTTACGCGACTCACCGCCAGGTTCCCTGCTTCAGCACAGACTAGAAAGGTAAAGGGGGCATATTGATATGAGGTGTCCCTGACATAGTCTAGAGGTCCCTAGGTCAATGGGGATACTCATTTAATGCCCAGGTCACCCCGAAGCTGTATAGGCCATGAGTCACCACTATGTTCCCTGCTTCAGCACAACCCAGAAAGGTTTATGATGCAAAGGGATGTAAAGTATCCCTGTAACTATAAGGGGTCCCTAGGTTAATGGGGATACTCAGTAAATGCTCAGGTCCCCCAGAACCGGTATAGGGGTTCTGGGGGCTACTCCAATCAGCTACAAGACTGTGAGGGGACTTTTAAAAGTCCAGACCAAAGTTTATTGTATAGAGTGTGGGGGATATGGCTAGTAAGAAATAATGTGCAGCTTCTTATTCTATTTCCCATAACCAAAAGACTTAGGATATTTTTAAAGTGTATATTTTATGGAACAGTGTGTTTTTAAAACATATGCTTGTGCACAGTACTATGAGCTGGGACTTTCAGACAGTGCCACTGTGTCTACTCATACAGTGGGGATCAAAAGCCATAGAGGAATTCTGAGGTGTCAAAACCATTTGGACAGGAGGGAAGAAGTCATGTACCCAAGTCCTCAGATCAGTGGACGCTCTTTGCACTTCCATTTGGGCCACCAGACTGTCCGGAGCCTGTCTCCATGGGTGGCATTGAGGGAGCCAAGGGCCAGAGATGCCAAATTGCACATTCCCCTTTGTTCATTTAGATTTCCAGGTAACCCTGTTGTTTTTACCAGCTTGTCTCGGATTGGCTGCGGAGAAATTTCTCACTGTAACGCCTGTATGCCCGCAGACCTGGCCAGTCCCCAGTACTGAGGTGGGGAAAGTTATAACATGCACCCACAGCAGTGAGAGCGTGCTCGGAGTGTGGAAGTGCGTTGCCGGGCCTGTTGAGATAGGGTTAACATATACTTGCAACGTCCAGGATATCAGAGTTTGGATAATAATGTCGTATGCCAGAGTTCAGGAGTAATAGAGAGCAGCGTGGTGATGTCCGTAAGCCAGTGTTCAGGGATAGGAGAAGGCAGCGAAGTCGTATCCGAATGCAGGGTTCATGGGCAGGAGAAAGCAGGGTAATCCAATTCAAAGCAGAGTTCAAGCCAGGGAGATCCAAAGGTAAGCAGGGACAGGAACCAGCGCTGAAAGAGACAGGAGAGCCAAGCATAGAGACTGCACATACAGGGGTCACAAGAAGCTATGCAGAGCAATGAGCTAGAGAACAGGCAGGGATTATAAAGGAGGGAGCACAGGGTTGAGTGAGAGGTTGCAGGGATAGGTCAGAAGGAGTGAGGGAGGAGACAGGTGAATCAGACAGGGATAGGGCTTGTACACTATGGGGGACGGAGCCAGGGCTCTGGGAAGGCCTATATCTGGAGCGTGTGCGCACGCTCTCTGAAAGGGTTGGATGCGCACGCACAGTGTGTGCCGAGGAGCGTCACGCCGCGGGGGCGCTCGCCAAGGAAGGCGAGGGGGCAGGAGGAGCGGCTGAAGGAGGTAATGTGACAGGAGAGGGAATAGAGCGACGCCGCGAGGAGTGAGTGCCATGGAGGGGATCGGGTGTTTGGGGATATGCGCGCACCTTGCGGGGAAGCGCGTGACAGCTGGGCGCGCGTCCGGACATGCCGCAGAGGAACGGGTGCGGGAGGAGGAAGGGAGAGATGAACGAGGAGGTGGAGGAGGAAGGTCAATGGCAGGGAGAACAGGGGTGACGGGGACACATTGGGAAGCAGGAATCCCCTGAACCGTCACAGTATCCCCCCCTTGAGGATCGATCTCCGGGTGATCCTACCATGGCTTCTGGGGGAATTTCCGATGAAATTGCTCTGGACCATACCCCTTCCAATGAACGAGGAACTGTAAGTTGTTTCTGGACCAACAGGAGTCGATTATGGAGTTAACCTCATATTCCTGCTGTCCGTGAATGGTCACAGGGTTGGGTTTTCGGGAACGGTCCGGGAAGTGAGAGCTTTGGATAAATGGTTTGAGTAAAGACACATGGAACACAGAAGGAATCCTCATGGTTGGAGGAAGTGCCAAACGGTATGCGACCGGAATAATTCTCTCCAGTATCTTGAAGGGACCCAAGAATCTCTAGGACAATTTCAGAGACAGGATCTTGAGCCTTATATTTTTTGAGGACAACCACACTCTGTCTCCACGTTTAAACGAAGGGCACGGTTGGCGATGTCGATCTGCCTTTGTTTTTTGTCGTGAGACGGCAGTTTGTAAAGTCTTAAGAATCTTCCTCCATGAGTTTTGAAGAGTAGAGACATGAGAATCTGCTGCGGGAACACCAGAAGGAAGGGAGGAGAGGGGAAGACTGCTAGGGTGGAATCCAAAATTAATGAAGAAAGGGGACTCTTGCGTAGATTCATTTTTAAGAGAGTTAATTGCAAACTCGGCCCACCTTAATAGATCCACCCAGTTATCTTGAGATTCGGAGATGAAACATCTGAGATACTGCTCCAAGGTCTGATTCATTCTTTCCGTTTGACCCTTGGTCTGAGGGTGATATCCAGAAGAAAATAGAAGGGAAATCCCAAGTCTCTGGGAAAACGCACGCCAAAATTTAGAGATGAATTGAGAGCCTCTGTCAGAAACAATTGAAATAGGAACACCGTGTAATCTGAAAATTTCCTTAAAAAAAATATCGGCCAAAGTAGCAGAATTAGGGAGGCCCTTGAGGGGAATAAAGTGTGAATGCTTGGAAAATCTATCTACAACAACAAGAATGGTATTCATTCCTTTAGAATTGGGAAACTCGACAATGAAGTCCATAGAGATGTGTTTCCAAGGTTGCTCCGGAATGGCCTCTGGCACCCTGAATCTCCTGGGAATGTGAACCTGGGCTTTGTTGATTTCATCGACAATATCAAAATTATTGGCAGAAATTATGCACTTGGCGGGGAGAATAGATTCAGTAGACTCATTGGAGTCGTTCTCCGTGGCGAACTGGCGAGAGAGAGCATCTGCTTTGGTATTTTTGGTACCGGGAATATAAGAGAGACCAACGAGCCTGATGAGATCCTAATCGTCGAGCCCCCTCGATATACAGCAAATTTTTGTGGTCGGTGAGGATGGCAATAGGCTCCTTGGTGCCTTTTAAAAGACTCCTTCACTCCTGAAGAGCCAATTTAATGGCCAATAGCTCACGATTCCCAACATCATAATTTCTCTCGGCAGACGAGAATTTCTGAGAAAAAAACCCACAGGGATGGAGCTTCTCTTTGTCACGCCTGTATGCCCGCAGACCTGGCAGGACCCCAGTACTGAGGTTGGAACGGTATGACACCACACACCCACAGCAGTGGGAGCAAGCCCGGAGTGTGGTATAGCGTTGCTGGGCCTGTTTGAAGAGAGTTAGTATGATACTTGCAACGCTTGGGGGTGTCCGTAAGAATAGTCATGTCCGTGTGCCAATGTCCAGGAGTCCAGAGGGTAGATTCGTCAGAGTACACGCCAGGTCCTAGGAAGCCAGAGGTAAGAGAAGTAGTGTACGTAGCAAGGTTCAAAGGGGTACCAGAGAGCAGAGTAGTCCAGGACAAGCAGGGGTCAAAAGCCAGGGAAATCCAAGATAACACAGGAGCAGGAAACAGCAGGGACACAGAGGGAGCACAGCATAGGTCAGGTACACACAGGGAAACAGGAACTATGCAGAGCGAGGAAGAAGTGGACAGAAAGGGGTTATAAAGGAGGGCATACCAATAGAAAAGAGGGGAGGAGTAGAGAGAGAAATGGGAGACGATAGGGATAGGTCAGGGAGAGAAGAGGAGGAGACAGAAGGGGCAGTCAGGGGAATGGCCTGCAGGGTTTGGGAGGTGAAGACATGAGGGACAGGATAAGAGAAGCATGTGCGCGTGCCCTCTGTAAGCTGGGGATGCGCGCGCACAGGCTGTACCACAGAGACGGCCCGCAAGGACTGAGGGGAGGACGCAGAAGGGGCACAGAGCCCAGAGGAGGGGTGTGCGCACGCGCCCTCCATGGGTTGAGGAGACGCACGTACGGGCTGCAACTCCGAGATGGCTCACAGGGACCTAGAGGAGGGATCAGACGGGTCAGGGAGCCCAGAGGAAGAGTGTGTTCATGCGCCCTCCGTGGGTTGAGGGAGCGCACGCACAGGCTGCATCACCAGGCGCGCGGAGCGCCGCGCTGTGGGCACCACGCCGGGAGAAGGCAACGGAGCGGACCTCACAGCTGGGGAAGGTAATGCGGGCACCGCGGGAGAGAGGGAGTGGGGAGCATCATAGCAGGGGCTCAGGGACCACGTGGGTATGCGAGACCTGCGGGGTACACGCTGTGGCAAAGGGAGAGAGGTAGAAGGCAAGGGAGAGGACTGGGAAGAAGCAGAGGGAGTAACAGGAGATGGGAGAGAGGGACAAGGAGGGGAAGGAATCCCCTGAGTCGTCACACTCTTGGGGAGAGGATCTCTGAGAGAGTACTGCACCGGCTCCCACATCAGAGGCGTCAACTTCTAACATGAAGGGAAGCAAAGTATCAGGATGTCGTAGAATGGGTGCAAAGACGAAGGCCTTTTTGAGAAACTCGAAGGCGTCAATGGCTTCGGGAGACCAAGTCGTAGGGTCAGCCCCCTTTTTAGTCAAGGCGGTGATGGATAGAGCAATGGTAGAAAAATTACGGATGAACTTCCGGTAATAATTGGCAAAGCCAAGAAAACGCTGCACGGCCTTGAGAGAATTCGGCAGCGGCCAGTCGAGGACAGACTTCAATTTCTCTGGGTCCATAGAAAAACCTTGGTTAGAGATAATATAGCCTTGGAAGGCTGTGGACGTCTGGTGGAACAAACATTTCTCCATTTTGGCGTAAAGGCGATTAGCATGAAGCCTAGAGAGTACCAATTTGGTATGGCGAATGTGCTCCTCTAAATCCTTAGAGAAAATGAGAATATCATCCAAATATACGATAACAAATGTTCCCACCACGTTCCGGAAGATATTGTTCATGAACTCTTGGAAAATGGCAGGAGCATTGCATAGCCCGAAGATCGCGTATTAAACGCGGTTTTCCATTCATCCCCTTCTCTTATACGGATGAGATTATAGGCCCCTCTTAAATCGAGTTTGGAGACGATAGAGGCTCCTTGTAGACGGTCGAAAAGTTCAGAAATTAGGGAAAGAGGATATCGTTTTTACCATAATTTTGTTGAGTCCGCGAAAGTCGATACAGGGTCTTAGCGATCCATCCTTCTTCACGAAGAAGAAGCCTGCCCCAGCGGGAGAGGTAGAGTTGCGGATGAATCCTTTCTCAAAATTTTCTTGGATGTAAGACGTCATAGCCTCAGTTTCAGGAACGGATAAAGGATACGACTTCGACTTCGGGAGGATGGTTCCTGGAATTAAATCAATAGGACAATCGTAGGGACGATGGGGAGGCAGCACCTCAGCTTGTACTTTGTTGAAAACATCCAGGAACTCGTGATATACCGTCGGCAGAATAGACAGGTTGGAAGGAACGGAATCCAAACCAGCGAGCACAGCAGCAGGAGGAGTGGTAGACACTGGCTCGGATGAGGAAGGCCATTGGATAGGTAAGACGCCGGTCTAATCTATGCGCGGATTGTTGAGCTGCAGCCAAGGCAATCCTAGAATAACCTGAACGGTAGGAGAATGGAAGATTTCAAAAACTATTACCTCCTTATGACCATCCACCATGGTCAAAGTAAGTGGGATGGAGTCCCAGATGATGAAGGCTGGCTGAAGCGGACGTCCATCGATAGCTTCCAGACCAACGGGCGCTTTTCTCTTGACCAGAGGGATTTGATTCTCAGAGGCGAAGGTGTGATCCAAGAAGTTACCGCCAGACCCGGAGTCAATGAAAGCTTTTACTTCTAATAGAAGGTCAGGTCCCGCCAGCGTTACAGGAAACATGAATTTCTTTGGGAGTTCCTTGGGGAGAGACGAGCAAGAAGAGATTGTACCCAGCAAAATCCCCTCTACCTTTACTGGGTGTTCCCGTTTCCCGGCTTCAGGGGACAGTTCTGGAGCCGATGTTCTGGGGAACCACAATAGAAACAGAGTCCCTTCTGACGACGTCGCGTTCTCTCCGCAGCCCGTGGTTGTTGTCTACCAATTTGCATCGGCTCTGGAGCGTCCAATGCCAGGAAGGGCGAAGGAGAAGACCTATGAGAGACAGACGAGGGAGGAAGAGAATGGGAACAGTGTCGCTCGTGACGTCGTTCTTGGGTACATTGATCCATACGTATGCTGAGAGTAATCAGTTGTTCCAGAGATGACGGCCGGGCGTGAGTTGCGAGATCATCTTTTAAAGTGTCAGACAGACCGTGCCAGGGTAGCCCTCTTTCCTACGCTCTAGAGTGCCTACGGGTACTGTATATAACACCTGTGGCTCGGCCACTCTCATAAAGAGAAATGTCACTGTCCCGTCACCGCGTGTCCCCACACCGTGTCCATATACTGTTGCGGCAGACTTTATTCTAACAAATCACCGGTTTGTCCCTGGCTTGTTCCTGGAATGCGACGCTGTTCACCCGGAGCATGCCGCGTTCCCAGCCAGGGGTCATGCCCGGCTGACGCGCGGTTGATGTGTTAATTGATAATGGTTCAGGATTTAATAGGCTGCAATGCTTCGCGTGTCCGCCAGATGGCATAAATTCATGAATTGTAATGCAGTATATATATATATATATATATATATATATATATATATATATACTGTATAACAACAACCCCTATAACCCCTAACATACAGTACTGTACACATACAGTACTGTATATGCACATCAATGATACTATAGGCCGGCGGGGGCGAGATGTGTTTGCAGCAGAGAGAGATCCGCTGCTCTCTCTGCGCAAACATCGGCACATTAAAAATTATTTAAAAAACATTTTTATTCATAGTGTAGATGTGCAGGGGGTCTCCGGAGCTGAACCGTGTTGGTTTCAGGTCCGGGGACCCCCTGCTTCCCGAGATACAGCCCCCTTTATGAGGTGCCGGTATCCCTCTACATTTAAAGGTCCCGATCACGTGACCACGGCATGTAAACCAAGCAGAGGGATACCGGCACCCCATAAAGGGGCCTGTATCTCGGGAAGCAGGGGGTCCCCGGACCTAAAACCACAGCGGTTCAGCTCCGGAGACCCCCTGCACATCTACAGTATGAATAAAACACATATATAAATAAACACTCATTCCTTACCTTTGCGGCTATGTGCTATGGTAACGAAGCAGCATGACTGTATTTTTAATAATATTGTACAGTGAGCAGGGGGTTCCCTGAGCCACAAATCAAAGCTCCTGCACAATATTATTAAAATACAGAAATGCTGCTTCATTACCATAGCTGATAGCCGCTAAGGCAATGAAGGGGTTAACCCACCGTGCCCGCTTTATTGTGGGTAGTGGGGGTGGGTGAAGGGGGTATTTGGCCCTTGGTGTGAGTTTAGGACTTGCGGGGGGGTTGCGGGTGCATTTAACCCCTTCACGACCATAGCAGTTAATACCGCTACGGTCATGAAGGGGTTAACCCCTCCCGCTACCCCCCCGCACTGTCACTGTCCCGTCACCGCGTGCCCCCACACCGTGTCCATGTAACTGTACTTATGTATATAGGCTCAGTCCTTTGGCCACTCCACCTAGTGTCCCGAAAGAGTGTTCCCTAAGGCGGGATCAGCGCCTGTTGACCAGTGTTGGTGCACTTAGTAAATACCTTCCGGTCACTGGGGTGACCGGCAACAACTTCACAAAGGATCCGACGATCCAGCGCAGTCTCTCACGAGTAATGGATGATGCACAGCAGCCTGGGCCCAAACGACTGTCACCAACCGCAGCTCCTTAACACTGTGTCCCTATCTGTCTATGCAGTAAGGGTCATGTGTCGCTACCAATATAGGGCGTCCCTGCATCACCACAAGGTATGGTGACTCAGGGAATACACTGGGGCCTGAGGGGGAATCTGCCTACGCAGGTGGGTCACTGACCCCCTGCACACACACTACCTCTCCCCTTGCTCCTCCGGTGACTTCGCAGAGGCTCCTGGGAGTTGTAGTTTACTTGTTAAGCCTCTTCTGATTGGCCGTTCGCGCGCTTTGCACTGCGCATGCACGAACCCTCTCCGCTCTGACAGCCGCTCCTGACTATTGCGCAACAACATGGCGGCGCCCTGTGCTGCCAGGCCGCTGCGGAACCTTCCAAACCCTTCCTCCAGATACACGCTGCATCAAAGGTAGACGCAAACTGAGACAGCCCTACATTCTCCCCCTCGCAGAATCCAACGTCCCCGCTTGGGAACGTAACCATAACATATTTACACAGTAAACTTGTATACCTGTGAAATACACCTTATTCTGTATACTCTACATGAGGTTATACATTTCACTGAACATACCAATAACAGATCTCACTTTATGGCGAGCCCACTGCTGATCCTCATAATGGGGTGCCCAAAATTGATCGTATGCCATCCTCATTGGAGGTTGACCAGTTCTTTCGCTTCTGCGAAGGTGCTCTTCGGTTACTCCCTCTGGAGAGTAACAGGTCTCATTGGGCAAGTCAAACTCTGCCCTTGAGGGGCTCAAAGTGTCTATACAGTCTTTTGGGGCATAAAGCATGAGCTCTGTGGATCTAGCGGCTGGCTCATTGGAGTCAGCGTGTCTGTCGTTGGACCAAGGGGCCCTTTACCCGTAGCTCCTTCGGGAGATGCCCCCGCGGTCGAAAGGCCCCTTTGAGAGGTTCCTTCCATAGGATCCTCAGAGGTGGCATTTACTACAGTCTCTGGGCCTTCCTCTGTACTATCATAAGTCACCATCGAGTGAAACAGTGGGCACTTCAGATTCGTTATCCCCTACTTGCGGTAGGGGGAGGAGATGGTTTCTATGCCATACCTTTACCCGGCCATCAGAGTCTTTGATGCGGTATACCGGGGGGACATGCATCTGTGATTCTACTTCATACACACCCTCTCTCCAATGGTCGGCCAGTTTGTGCTTTCCAGATATACCCAAATTTCGAAGGAGAACCGCATCCCCTGGGCGGATTTCTTTATGTCGCACTTTTTGATCATAACGCTTTTTATTACTTGCATTTAATTGCACCGCTGCCTTCTCGGCCAGTTTGTATGCCTGCTGTAAGCTGTCTTGTAATCTCTGCACATATCGAAAGTCCATCCTATTGGATACCCCATCGGTATATATCAGCAGTCGCACATCCACTGGCAGCCGAGCTTCTCGTCCAAACATTAGGAAGTACGGAGTATAACCTGTAGACTCATGTCGAATACAGTTGTAAGCATGTACTA
The DNA here is from genome assembly GCF_040206685.1 of Ascaphus truei. NCBI lineage: Eukaryota > Metazoa > Chordata > Amphibia > Anura > Ascaphidae > Ascaphus > Ascaphus truei. Next base: position 325,750,530 of record NC_134485.1, on the reverse strand, counting down.
ACGTCTCTACGTGCTTACTCCATTCCGTCTTCTGTGGGCCCTTCAGGGTGCCCAACATGTCAAGTAGAGTTCGATTGAAATGTTCGGGCATAGCGTCTCCTTCCGGATGGTACGAAGTAGTTCGTGAATTGGTGATGTTCAGCAACTTCAGCAGTTCCCGAATGAGGTTACTCTCGAAGTCCCTGCCTTGGTCAGAGTGCAATCGATTCGGCAGTCCAAAATGAATGAAGTATTTCTCCCACAGCACTTTAGCCACTGTCACCGCCCGTTGCTCCTTGTTAGGAAAAGCTTGAGCATATCTTGTATAGTGGTCTGTAATCACCAGTGCATTCCCTATACCCTGAGTGCCGGGCTTGATGCACAAGAAATCCATACACACCAAATCCATGAGACCTGAGCTTTTCAGATGGGCCATGGGGGCCGCCCAGGTGGGGAGTGTCTTCCTCTGTATACAACGAGTGCACTGCCTACAATGTATCTCTACAGATTCTCTGATTTTGGGCCAATAGAATCGATCACGAAGTAGCCCGAATGTTTTGTTAATGCCCAGGTGACCATGATCGTCGTGTAATGCCCGGAGTACCATATTTTTTAGAATCTTGGGCAGGAATAACTGCTGCCGGTCGGGATGATTTTGGTACGGTATGACCCGATACAATAGACAGTTGTCTAATTCAGATTTTCCAAGCTCCTTCATTAATAGGGCCACCAGTTCACTGGGAGCTCATCTAATTAGGGAGGGGTTCTCTTGTTGCAAGACTTGACGAACTAATTCAACTACTGGATCTTGAATCTGATATTGCACCAATTCCTTCCAGGCAATAATCTTATCTTCAGTGATATTCATTCCAGCTGGATGTCGGTACGCCCTAGGAACTGCTCTGGACTGACACCCTAGTGAATCTGCTATTCTTAACTCCGAGAACGCTACTCGATCGTCAACCACGGCAGCTAGAGAACACAGCGCCCGTATACCAGGCTCCGGGATTTCTTCCCACACTTCCTCGTTGGTAGTAGGGTGAAGCCCCGGTCTTCTAGATAGAGCGTCTGCCCCTATGTTGGTAGGCCCGGGTTTGTACTTGAGATTGAATCGATAGTTTGCCAGTGCCGCTAGCCAACGGTGGCCTGTCGCATCCAGTTTAGCCGAAGTATTGACGTATGTCATCGGGTTATTATCCGTCCTAACCTCAAACTGCACGCCATACAGGTAGTCATGTAATTTATCCACGATAGTCCACTTGAGGGCTAGGATCTCCAATTTGTGGACTGGGTAGTTCTGTTCGCTTGGGGTCAAACTTCGACTAGCATACGCCACCGGGCGGAGGCCAGTGTCATGTTTCTGATGCAACACTGCCAACCAAGCCATTAAAGCTTGCATCCACATGCAGGACGTATTCTCGGTCAGGGTCTGCATACGCCAACACCGGGGCTTGGGTAAAATTGGTCTTCAAGGCTAGGAATGCCTGTTCGCAAGCAGGGGTCCACTTGTCCCCAAATGGTGCTTGAGCTGAGGTGGCTTTCCTCCCGGTGTCTACTGGGTATATTTTTAGAAGATTGTTAAGGACTTTGACCTTACTCGAGTAGCCCTCCACGAATCTTCGGTAGTACCCGCAGAACCCCAGAAATTACCTCAATTCCTGGACGTTATTGGGTCTCGGCCAATTCACCACAGGCTCTATCTTCCCAGGATCCGTAGATATCCCTTCTGCCGATACAATATGGCCCACATAAGTCACGGACGTGTGGCAGAACCGGCATTTGTCCATGGACAACGTAAGTCCCTCGTTGCTGAGTCGATCCAGCACCTTCAACAGATGTTCCTCATGCTCCTCCAGCGTCTTCCCGAACACTATGATGTTGTCCAGATACACCAGGCATTCCTGAGGATTCATATCCCCAATGATCTTTTCCATCAGATGCTGGAAAGTGGCTGGCGCCCCGCATATCCCTTGAGGCATACGGGTGAACTGATAGAACCCTAAAGGGCAGATGAAAGCTGTTTTTTCTTGATTGTCCGAATCCAGCAGGGTATACTGATCGGGTACAGTACGATTGTTCAAGGTCCTATATTCCACGCATAGGCGTACGGTCCCATTCTTCTTGCGCACTACTACAATAGGTGAGGCATATGGACTGCGTGATCCTTGAACGATACCGGCCTCCTCCATTTTGTTTAACAGCCTCCTCACATCTTCCACATCTCGGGGTGCGATGCGTCGAGACCGCTCACGGAACGGCGTCGTATCGCTCAATCAGATGGTATGCCGGGCACTGCGACTGCACCCCACATCCATATCGCTTGTAGAAAACACTTCCCGTTGGGTTTCCAACTTGGTCTGCAGACTTCTCTTCCAATCCTCTGGCAGAGGTGAATCTCCGAAATCAAACGCCAACTTCGGGGTTGCCGCATGAACGGTGGCGGCCGGGCGTCTACCTTCTGCCTGTCCCTGTAAGGATGTGCTCACCACAAACAAGACGGGACCGCGGTGCTGAGGTGGGATAGAAAATAACGCCACCCACAGCCACGAGGGCACGTCTTGATTGAAGAGTGGTCTGGGATTCCGGATCGGGGTAGGAGAGGTACGGTAGGTAGAGAGGCCGTTAGCCAAGTCCGGGGTTAGAGAGAGGGACGTTGTCGTTTACCGTAAGCCAGGATCGGGATGCCAGAGGTGCGGAGAGTCGTGTAGCCGTATGCCGAGTTCGGGATGCCAGAGGTACAGGAAGACGTAGCGGAAGCCGGTTCAGTTCACGAGGAGGTCTGCGAAATAGAATAAGGAGGCAGAGAGAGGTGAGAACAACTGGTTCTATGCTCAGCCAACGAGTCTGTGACTCTGCAAGGTATATATAAGAGAGAGGATCCAATAGCAGCGCAGCAAGGTGGAGGTGTGTGGAAAGGCCAGGTTACAGCAGGTATAGGTCCAGAAGGAGTCCCAGGGGAGGAGCCATAAAGCCCAGCAGCCTGACTGTATTTGGTGATGGCCATCAAAAGAGGTGTTGTGCCTTTAAGAGGCGGGAGCGCCTCCGTGTGGCCGCGCCTCCGTGAAGCAGTGCCATCGGCTGCGTGCGCGGACCCACGCCCTGCTCCGAGGGCAGAAGAGAGAGGAAGACGTGCGCGCGCGCGCATAGGAAGAACAGCTGTCGGCGGCTTGCTTCCGGAGTCCACGTGCGCCGCGGGAGACCCAGACGGAGCTGCAGGTAAGTGAGGAGCACGCCGTGAGTGGCGTGACTCCAGGATCCTCACAGTACCCCCCCCTTCAGGGGCGACCTCCGGGCGACCAAGATAAGGCTTGGAGGGATTCTTGCGATGAAAAGCCTGTAGAAGACGAGGTGCGTGAAGATCCCGGTGAGGAATCCATGAACGTTCCTCTGGTCCAAACCCCCTCTAGTGAACCAAGTATTGTACTCCTCTGGAAATTCTAGAATCCAGGACAAACTGCACCTCGTACTCCTGTTGACCTTGAATCATAATCGGACGTGGAGGAGAAGTATTTTTGGATAAGCGAGGACTCCGAAACACTGGTTTAAGTAAGGACACATGGAAGACCGAAGGTATCTTCATAGAAGGTGGAAGACGTAGCTCGTAAGCCACAGGATTAATCCTCCTAACTATGGTAAAGGGACCGAGGAACTTGGGAGCAAGCTTCATGGTAGGAACCTTCAAACGGATATTCCTGGACGAGAGCCATACCCTGTCTCCTGGGGCGAACTCCGGCACTTGGCGTCGAAGTTGATCAGCCTGGAGTTTCTGTCTCCCTGTAGCCACCCTTAAGTTCTCCTGAATCTTAGACCACAAGACCTTCAGGCGAGAGACGTGCTTGTCCACTGCTGGCACCCCTGAGGAGAGAGACGAGAAAGGTGACCGAGACGGATGAAATCCAAAATTTATAAAGAATGGAGATTCTTGGGTAGAATCATTGCGAAGAGAGTTCAGAGCAAACTCGGCCCATGGAAGCAGATCCACCCAGTCCTCCTGTGTATCAGTTATAAAACATCGAAGGTATTGTTCCAGGTTTTGGTTGGCCCTCTCCGTCTGCCCATTGGTCTGTGGATGGTACCCAGAAGAGAACTGAAGCGAAATCCCCAACTTCTGGGAAAAGGCACGCCAAAACCTCGACACGAATTGAGACCCACGATCCGAGACAATAGTAGAAGGTACTCCGTGAAGACGAAAAATCTCCTGAATGAAGACATCTGCCAGCCTGGAGGAATTCAGTAGACCCCTCAAAGGAACAAGGTGCGACTGTTTGGAAAAACGATCGATGACCACCAGAATCGTATTTTTTCCTTTGGATTCTGGAAGCTCTACAATGAAGTCCATAGAAATATGGTTCCAGGGATGGTCTGGAATGGGTAAAGGTAGCAGAAGCCCAGCAGGTCTGACCCGAGGTACCTTGTTGCGAGCGCAAATACTACACGCTTTGACAAACTCCTCAACATCTTTAGCCCTCTCTGGCCACCAGAAGGTACGTTGAACCAGGTCGTTGGTCTTCCGTATCCCTGGGTGTCCTGCTGATTTAGAGGAATGACACCACGAGAGAACCTTCTTGCGGTGTTGAGGTGCCGTGTAGAGTCTTCCCTCCGGAACCTTGAGTCCCTCAGGAGTCCGTGACTGTTCGGATTGAATCTTGCCCATGATATCAAACGAATTAGCGGACAGGATACAACTAGAAGGAATAATAGACTCAAGCTGCTCCTCAGACCTGTCCTCCGCCAGGAACTGTCGCGATAGGGCGTCCGCCTTTAGATTCTTGGAGCCAGGAATGAAGGAGATGAGAAAATTAAATCGTGAAAAAAACAAAGCCCAGCGGGCTTGTCGAGCGTTCAAACGCCGTGCCCCTTCTAGGTAGAGGAGATTCTTATGATCCGTCAGAATGGTAATGGGTGTCTCAGTACCCTCTAAGAAATGTCTCCACTCCTCTAAAGCCAACTTGATCGCCAAAAGCTCCCTATTCCCGACATCATAATTCCGTTCAGCGGACGAAAATCTCTTCGAGAAAAACGCACATGGGTGCAGTCTGGCTAAGGGAGATGTTCTCTGGGACAGAACAGCCCCAGCCCCAATGTCCGATGCATCCACCTCCAAGGTAAATGGGAGTTTAGGATCTGGGTGGGTGAGGATGGGAGCAGACACAAAAGCATTCTTTAGCAGATCAAACGCCCTTATGGCGGTCTCCGACCAAGATGAAGGATCTGCACCCTTCTTGGTGAGGGCAGTTATGGGAGATATTCGTAGTGGCCGTCATGGGTGTTAAAAGCAGTCTTCCACTCGTCCCCCTCTCGTATCCTTACTAAATTGTAGGCACCTCTTAGATCCAGCTTAGAAAAGATAGTTGCTCCCTGGAGACGGTCGAAGAGTTCCGGAATCAAAGGCAGAGGGTAGCGATTTTTACGAGTGATATTATTCAAACCCCGGTAGTCTATGCATGGGCGGAGAGAACCGTCCTTTTTCTTGACAAAGAAGAAGCCTGCTCCGACCGGGGAAGACGATTTCCTGATGAAACCCCTCTCTAAGTTCTCAGCAATGTAAGTGTTCATGGCCCTTGTCTCTGGGAGAGAGAGAGGATAGGATCTTGCCCTGGGAAGAGGTGCGCCCGGAAGTAGGTCAATAGGACAATCAAAAGAACGGTGCGGAGGTAGAACCTCGGAACGTGCCTTGTCGAATACATCACGGAATTCCCAGTACACAGAGGGTAAGGAGTTAATCTTCTCAGATAGGGTAGACAATCCACCAATCCTCTGGAAAATCTGGGTACATGTCTTGGCACAAGAAGGAGCCCACTGGATGGGTTCCTGATCCGTCCAGTCGATGCGAGGATTATGAAGTTGAAGCCAAGGAAGACCCAAAATCAGCTCAGCAGGAGTGTGGATTACATCGAGGGTAATGATCTCCGTATGGACGTTGACGAACTGCAGTAGAAGAGGCACCGTCTGTAGCGTGATAAATGCTGGTTTAAGCGGTCGACCGTCAATGGCCTCCAGTCCTACCGGCGTCCTCCTGTTGATCAAAGGGATATTGTTCAGTCTAGCAAAAGTCTCATCAATGAAATTACCTGCAGAACCGGAGTCAATGAACGCTCGTGCCTGAGTGTGAAACCCCTCTCCAGAAAGTGTAATGGGCAAGATTATCCTGGTGGGAATGGGACATCCCGGTAACAATGCACCATGTGGGAAGCTGGTGGTCGTAGGCATTCGATTATGCTGGTACTGTACACACCTGTTGGCTCAAGGAGATCTGGGCCTCCGCTAGATGGGAGCCTGGGGTAATAGTTATAGTACTGGAAGCGCCTCCACTTACCCAGGATCCCCAATGAGTAAGATTCCCCTGGGCAAGAACAATAACAACACACATCAGATTGTAACTATACAACCTTATCTTGTAGGCAAAGCAATAACACACATATAGTACACGATATACTCTTAACCCTTACTTGCAATATAACACCTGTGGCTCGGCCACTCTCATAAAGAGAAATGTCACTGTCCCGTCACCGCTTGCCCCCACACCGTGTCCATATAACTAAGGATATGTATATAGGCTCAGTCCTTTGGCCACTCCACCTAGTGTCCCCAAAGAGTGTTCCCTAAGGCAGGATCAGCGCCTGTTGACTGGTGTTGGTGCACTTAGTAAATACCTTCTGGTCACTGCGGTGACCGGCAACAACTTCACAAAGGATCCGCCGATCCAGCGCAGTCTCTCACGAGTAATGGATGATGCACAGCAGCCTGGGCCCAAACGACTGTAACCAACCGCAGCTCCGCAACACTGTGTCCCTATCTGTCTATGCAAGCTATGGTGACTCAGGGAATACACTGGGGCCTGAGGGGGAATCTGCCTACGTAGGTGGGTCACTGACCCCCTGCACACACACTACCTCTTCCCTTGCTCCTCCGGTGCCCTCTGGCTAGCGTGGTCTCTCCCCCACGCTTCCCTTTCCTGCCTCCCGCGATCCTTGCACTCCTATTCGCTCCCTGGCATCAGGTGACTTCGCAGAGGCTCCTGTGAGTTGTAGTTTACTTGTTAAGTCTCATCTGATTGGCCGGCCGTCGCGCGCTTTGCACTGCGCATGCGCGAACCCTCTCTGCTCTGACAGCCGCTCCTGACTATTGTGCAACAACATGGTGGCGCCCTGTGCTGCCGGGCCGCGGCGGAACCTTCCAAACCCTTCCTCCAGATACACGCTGCAGCGAAGGTAGACGCAAACTGAGACATCCCTACACCAGTATGCTGCGGCAAGTGCCTCGTCGTTCCATTGAGTTTCTGCGACGAGGGTGCGGAACGCTATTGCATACTTAGCAGCAGATCTTCGAGCCTGTGTGATATGAAACAAAGAAAAAGCGACCGTCCCCCGACGTGCGGGAGTGTCAAACACTTGTTGAAATTCATGCCTAAATTCTGGGTAATCTTGGGTCAACTCAGGTTTGTGCTCCCAGAGGGGAGGAGCCCAAGCGAGGGCATCACCGGTGAGTAAGGCGTAAATGTAGGCCACCTTGGTACGGCCGGTAGGAAAAGAGAGGGGGACATTTCAAATTGAACCTCGCATTGGTTTAGGAATCCACGGCAAGCGAGAGGGTCCCCATCATACCGGTTGGGAGGTGGTATACGTGGTCCTGAGTTACCGTAGGTCACTGAGACAGAAGGTGACGGGGCCACTGAGGTTTCCTGGAGAGACAGATTAGCAAGTTGTTGCGAGACAGTGGTCAGTTGGTTACTGACAAATTGTAAATGTTCCAAGGAAACACCTTGACCCACCGCAGGGGGGTCTGCATTTATTGGGCTCTGCATAATGTAACGCCTGTATGCCCGCAGACCTGGCCAGTCCCCAGTACTGAGGTGGGTAAGGTTATAACATGCACCCACAGCAGTGAGGGCGTGCTCAGAGCGTGGTAGTGCATTGCCGGGCCTGTTGAGAAAAGATTAGCAGATACTTGCAACGTCGAGGGTGCCAGAGTTTGGATAGTAATGTCCGTGTGCCAGAATTCAGGGGTAACAGAGAGCAGCGTGGTGATGTCCGTAAGCCAGTGTTCAGGAATAGGAGAAGGCTGCGAAGTCGTATCCGAATGCAGGGTTCAAGGGCAGGAGAAAGCAGGGTAATCCAATTCAAAGCAGAGTTCAAGCCAGGGAGATCCAAAGGTAAGCAGGGACAGGAACCAGCGCTGAAAGGGACAGGAGAGCCAAGCATAGAGACTGCACATACGGGGGTCACAAGAAGCTATGCAGAGCAATGAGCCAGAGAACAGGTAGGGATTATAAAGGAGGGAGCACAGGGTTGAGTGAGAGGTTGCAGGGATAGGTCAGAAGGAGTGAGGGAGGAGACAGGTGAATCAGACAGGGATATGGCTTGTACACTATGGGGGGCGGAGCCAGGGCTCTGGGAAGGCCTATATTTGGAGCGTGTTCGCGCGCCCTCTGAAAGGGTTGGATGTGCGCGCACAGTGTGTGCCGAGTAGCGTCGCGCCGCGGGGGCGCTCGCCAAGGAAGGCGAGGGGGCAGGAGAAGCGGCTGAAGCAGGTAATGTGACAGGAGAAGGAATAGAGCGACGCCGCGAGCAGTGAGTGCCGCGGAGATCGGGAGTTTGGGGATAAGTGCGCACCTTGCGGAGAACGTGCGTGACAGCTGGCCGCGCGTCCGGACATGCCGCAGAGGAACGGGTGCGGGAGGAGGAAGGGAGAGATGAACGAGGAGGCAAGGGAGAATAGTCAGAGGCAGGGGAAACAGGGGTGATGGGGACACATTGGGAAGCAGGAATACCCTGAACCGTCACACTCACACTTCTGATAGGGTCAGTATTCTGTGAATGAAAGTTAGAGGTATTATAACCAATTGCGCCCATCAGATAGGTGGTTCTCCATGGTGTTCTCCAAGGTCTCTCATAGTTCTCCAGTCCTCAAAGATTCTCAGATTCTAAGTGTCCAGATTCAAGTCTCCAGCAAGAAAAGGGCCGCTTCAGCGAAAGCTGCCTGGAATATTTTCTGTCCTGTTTTTGCAACTGTTATCAGGGTGAGGATTCCCTGCAATTAGGAGAGGCTAGGGTGTTACCCCAATTCCCAAGTAAGTGTGTCTTTTTGCTGTAGTTTGTGTAACATGGTGTGTTTGCCTTTTCCTGTGAATAAATTTACAATTTATTTCATTAACTCGTTTTGCTCAATGCATGATCTTGGTAAAAGGTTTAAATTGCCTGGTCTCCCGTGACAAGGATGATGTAGTTTATTTTATATTTGTGATGTCATCGCAGGTCACCACAATATCTCTCTCCCTGAACTGAATTTTTACACGTGGATATAGGGGGCAGAAAGTGATTGTCATTGTAACATCCAGCACTCTGCAGTGCAGTCCAGCAGTCATACTTGTCAATAGGAATGCACACAGGGGACCAACCCCCAAAGGAGAAACGTTCAGACCTATAACTAGCTACAGGAACCTTTCAAAGTCCCATCTCTCAACCCTGCTCAACTAGAAACACCCTGCTAAATCGATTCTCTCTTCGATGGAAATTCTTATCTTACTCATCTTCTTCTTCTTCCTCCTCTGCGTTTTAATCTACCAAGCCTACTACTTCTCCCAAGAACACAAGGTGTAGGAGTCTCAACGGTACTTCAGAGATCAGACCTTTAGACAAAAGCTTGCTCCTTACACGTAAGATCCACCTACAGGAACCTGTCAAAGTCCAATCTCTCAACCCTGCACAATTAGAAGCACCCTGCTAAATCGATTCTCTCTCCGATGGAAATTCTTATCTTACTCATCTTCTTCTTCTTCATCCTCTGCGTTTTAATCTACCAAGCCTACTACTTCTCCCAAGAGCACAAGGTGTAGGAGTCTCAACGGTACTTCAGAGATCAGACCTTTAGACAAAAGCTTGCTCCTTACACGTAAGATCCACCTACAGGAACCTGTCAAAGTCCAATCTCTCAACCCTGCACAATTAGAAGCACCCTGCTAAATCGATTCTCTCTCCAATGGCAATTATTATCATACTCGTCATCCTTTTCTTAATCCTCGTCGTCGCCCTTATCCTTTTATCCTACCAAGCCTACCGCTTATCCCTCGAGCACAGTATGTAGGTGATACTGAGTCTCAACGGCACTTCAGAGATCAGACCTTTAGACAAAAGCTTGCTCCTGGTCCGCCTTACACGTAAGATCTTACAATCAAAATAGTGACAGGTAAACCGAGGTGAGTCCCTTCCAGGTTGGCTCCATGTTTATAGTGATAGGTGTTGAATAGTTATACTTAACTCCTTTGTAACCAGAGAAGCCTGCAATGCAATAGAATGTGAAAGAGTTAGTACAGATCCATGCTCCTTTGGTCAATGTGAGTTAGAGAAGAGAAAGTTCTGGCTGCCATATTACCCTCCTCACCCTTGATTCTACACAGATTATGAAGGTCAATATAGAGATAACTGCAAAGACGCAAGATTAGCCCTCTGCTGCTATCCTGATCGTCTATCTAGACCGGACACAGGACCTCCCTGTAAGTACATCATAGGTCATTCATATATGCACAATTTGCACCTGATCAGTGATGGCAACCTGAAAATGGAAGGTTTTTAAGATTTAGGAAGTGGCAGCCAATGCAGATAAGCACTACAGTAGTTGGGTGGCCATACATACATAGAATAGGTCCTTCTATAGAATGGTCACCCAGCTGGTTATTTGTTGCACTAGTCCTGTTGATCGGAAGATCCCTCTGACTAAAAGATGTGTACCGCACAGACATGTTTACGTTGACCTGTCCCTTTACTATATATATATACATATATATATATAGAATCCAATGCACAGCCGGCACATCATATGCAAGTAAATAAGTTTTGGTGCTTATCCCATAAAGCAATAACAGACCATACGATACCGGTTGCAACACGACATCAAGGGACAGCACGCAGGTAAGTAAATCATAAATTTTCTATATTTGTCTTCTATCTGTGTGCTGTCCATTGATGTCGTGTTGCAACCAGTATTGTATGGTCTATATATATATATCTATATATATCTATATATATATAGATATATATATATATAGATATATATCTCATCACATATGTCCTAGGCGAAAAAGAAAAACAAACGAGAAGGGGGAGGAAAAAATAAAAAATTAAATAAGTAGATCCCACACCATATGTAAAGTGGAGAGGCACTAGCAGTTGGTTTGGATGTCTGAAAAATATATACAGGCATACTCCGCTTTAAGTACACTCACTTTAAGTACACTCGCGAGTAAGTACATATCGCCCAATAGGCAAACGGCAGCTCACGCATGCGCCTGTCAGCACGTCCTGAACAGCAATACCGGCTCCCTACCTGTACCGAAGTTGTGCGCAAGCGGGGAGACTATAGAGCCTGTTACAAATGCGTTATTTATATCAGTTATGCACATATATGATGATTGCAGTACAGTACATGCATCGATAAGTGGAAAAAAGTAGTGCTTCACTTTAAGTACATTTTCGCTTTACATACATGCTCCGGTCCCATTGCGTACGTTAATGCGGGGTATGCCTGTATGTCGACTTGTCTCTGTGTCCAATTGTAGATATGGATCTGCTTATGAACAATACCACATCCGTAGAAACTATTAATCAAACCACCGACAGGATAGGTATCAAGGCTTGATAATGTTGTAATAATCAGTGCAGGGATGAGATGGATAGTATCCTTCTTGAATATATTTATTAAAAAATCTTTGTAACCAACAAATGGTATGCAATAATAAAACATGCAATTTATGCAGTCATTGAGAGAGGATCGCAGATAATTTGCTGTATGTGGAGCTGAAGTCCCAATATTAATAAAAGTCTTTTAAAAGACTAACTATATCCTTAGGACACCGTTCATTTCACATAGAATGTAGATTTAATGTGAGTCCTAGTTGTTCACCTTAACCACTCTGATGATCTTCTGGGTGGTGGATCTGGGACAAAACTGCTAGCTTGCAGTGCAGTATGTAGGACGCAGTTGAGGGAGAGGGGGAGAGAGGAGGGGAAGGGGCTATCCTGCCTCTCCTTCCTTCCTATCCGTCTATTCACTCACCCCTCTTCACGATACCCATCTGGGGGATTCCGGATCAGAGTCCTTCAGCGACTCCAGACGCACGGCTTTCCTCCTGCTAACCCAACCTCACTCACCGCTTCCGTATCACGTGGGGTTGTTTGATCACGTTGCGCGAGGTCTCCGACTTTGGAATTACTCCGTCTCAAGCTCCATCCACACTGTAGCCTATTCCACTCTCCGGCTACCAGCTCTGACAATCTGCATCGTTATTGGTCACGTGACAGAGATCAGGTGGGGCAGCTCATTCCGGATGTGAGGTCATGCGTGTATAGTCACGTGACAAAAGGTAACGCTTTGTGCATTTTTTTGCATATTTTTTGCCTAAAGCGATAAAAGAAAGACAAAAGCGACTGAACTCGAACACATATTGTATACAGTATTGAGATAACAATATAAAAACAGGTCAAAAGACAAAGGACCGATGTTTCAATCCCATACTGGGGCCGTCATATCTCACAAACGGAACACTTTTGTCATGAAAACTTCATGCAAATGTTTCTTTCTTTTATTTGTATGTTTTTGCGTATCTTATTTTTATAGCAAATACAAATATCACTTGGGAGCACATTCATATGTCTCAGGCAGGTCTGCAACCCTATCTTTCCCCATTATCTCTTAGGCTGCGCTTATAGTAATAGCGACGGTGACGTGCTCGTGACGCTGAAGTCACACGCCGCCGTTGCTATAGCGAAAGTTGCACTCGAGTAGTGCGATTTCGCTGGCGGCAAGGGGCGGTGACGTCAGCAAGAGGGAAGGCACAAAAGGCAAGATGGAGATATTCTCCAAAGCGGAGTAGGCCTTTATTTTGTTTATTTTTAATGTTTTGCCGTGTTAAAGGAACAGGCGCAATAAAGCCTTATTATAGTTTCAGAGATGGGGGAGTGTACCTGAGACAGGTACACAAGGTCCCTTATATTGGCGCACAGCAGACCCTTATAATATACTATGGTCAGGGGTGAATGAATATGTACAAAGCACAAGAAAAATAAAAAAAGTTTATTAAATATTTTACAATGTTGTGTGGTGTAATTCACTTGGATAAAAATAGACTGGATAAGTCTATACTACTACTGGGTATCCCTAGTCGGTGCCAGTGTGGGATAGTGATCTCATGTCAAATGGCTCAAAATAGGAAGTTTTTGAGACAGAGTGTTAAAGATCAATGCATACAAATGTTTACTGATATTCAGCCAAATCTTGATTGTATGGTAGCTGCCTGCACTGATGTAATGTGCTGATATGCAAAGGCTAAAATCCACAGCTAAACAGCACCAAAGTGACTACCTATGTCTGGGCTGAGCATATAGTTCTCAGCCGTGCTGTCTCGTGTGGTAAGAGAATCCTACAGCGCGTGTGTCACGTGGATGTTGTCGGAAAAATCGTGAGGGCAGATGAGATTCATGCGTATGTGAGGCTAGGTAGGTGAATTATAATTGCTATACCCTGCTTTGAGTATAGGTATCTCTAGAGTTCATAAGAGATGTGTAGCTGTATGGTCAATGCTGTATATCTCCAGAACTGAAAGACAGATAGCCTAGCACTGTTGTACTTATGGGTAAAAGACTCTCTTACTGCGCATGTGTCGCAATGTTCCGGTGCAGCTAAGGTAATGCCTTGCGCTGATAGGGCACGTTAGAAAAATTTGGCATTGAAAAACGGGACAGGTTTTTTCCTATAGTAATTGTAGAGTCACCCTGTATACAATTATATATATATAATTGCTATACCCTGCTTTGAGTATAGGTATCTCTAGAGTTCATAAGAGATGTGTAGCTGTATGGTCAATGCTGTATATCTCCAGAACTGAAAGACAGATAGCCTAGCACTGTTGTGCTTATGGGTAAGAGACTCTCTTACTGCGCATGTGTCGCAATGTTCCGGTGCAGCTAAGGTAATGCCTTGCGCTGATAGGGCACGTTAGAAGAATTTGGCATTGAAAAACGGGGCAGGTTTTTTCTTATAGTAATTGTAGAGTCACCCTGTATATCAGATGGAAGGTCCAGCTGGTGTAAGTATCATGATTCTATTAGGTCAAATCACCATACAGAGATGTGGTCTTATACAGGTATACGTGCATCCTGTCTCTGCTACAGTTCTGATATGGATCGAAGTGTCACCATGCACCCTGTTTGTGTGCTAATATTGATCTCTGAGACCCTTTGTAACTGAGGGAATCATTGCCAGCTCGCATATGTTATATATAGTTTGTGTGTGAGCACAGGGAGCACTGTCAAAGTTGTATCAGTGCAGGACACCTCTTTAAGTGGGTGTATCAAGGAGTGCACGATCTAAATATCAAGTAAAGATGCCATGAGAAGCACTAAAGGTTTAAGCAGTACTGTTAGGTAATACATAAGTAGTAGTGTGTCGGCAAAGACCCCTTAGTACTCCTTATTATAGTTTCACCTTAAAAACGGTCTTCATTGCGTAACTCTGCACACATCTCTTACACTGTTATTTTTATATGAATACATCTCACCACTATACAGGGAGAGCGGATCATTACAATAATGGAGGCGCTCTCTCTGCCTCTTGTGAGATTTTCTCCGTTAGTCTCTAGCTCACATTTTATTAAATATTTAGCACACGGATACTTAATTTGGCGACATTTCCAAATTTGCACACAAACTTTGCATATCGCACCAATTCAGTATTAAAAAATGGTCTGATCAATATGGCAAAATGTGCCTGTGAAACACTTTGCCGACATTTGCTCGGAAACTGCATTGATGCACTGTAATGAATAAGCCCCACAATGTCACTAGGTTGGTTTGGTCCTGTATGGACTGTGTCCAGAACTAAAGGGGAAAGTGGCCTCTAACCCATCCAATCAACTAACAAAGCAATGGTATAGACATGTTAATCCATTAAGGAAATGTTTCCTTTTTTGTTACCCCGAAATTAAGTGTGCCATTTTGGGTATGTTTTTTTTCCTAAAGACAGACGATCATTAGCTGCCTCAAATAGCAATTTTTCTCAAGGTAATACTTTTATGATGTAGTGTCTCAATATAATTCGTCATCATCCTAGAATCCTTGAATATTCCTACAATAGTTAAGTAATAATTGTCACGATAGCTTATGACAGGCTGTAATTTACACCAAAATAACTGGGTTTGAACTGAACGAGGCTCAGATATAATAACTGAACGAGGCAAAGATATAACCTTTGGATAGGTGAACACACAATATAGTACAGTAACAGGCAAGAAGTACACTTACTTTGGGGATGGGGGATGAAAAGTATTTTGCATAGCAATTCTCCAGCAATCAGGTACAATCAAGATGGTATCAGAAGACAATGGGTATAGGGATTACCACAGTTTATATATCTTTTGTAACGTAATTGTATTGTAATTGTAATGCCAGCCAGTCTACCAGTTGGGATTTCTGGCAGGATACTCTTTGTTGAGAGGTGTAAAAGGTGACACTTACAGACTGCTCTGGTTTGAGTCATCTCCGCCCTCATGTAAACAGTGGAGGTGATAAACTCCTTTGAACAGCACTTAAATTCTAGACATTAGGACGCTTCCCTGGCCATCTGCTGTCCTTTGTCCAAAGGAATTTCCTCTGGGTTTTGTCCCTGCCTAGGGATACAGTGTTATAAGTAAAACACAAACATATTAAAAGATCCGGTTCCGTTGGGCTCAGCGGGTCCAAACTTCCCAGTTCTCAATGCCGGAACTGGGACACCATGTGGTCCAATTTGTGACCCGCTAGGACCTCTGGAACCGGAGTTACACAAATACACCTAAAACCGTTAGCTATTTTAATACAATAAACTGCGCTGTAAATGAAATCACGGTTTTTCACTAAATCCCCATTGAAAACAACGGGCTTTGCCGCCATAGACTTTCAATGGCAAACCGCCGCCATTGGTGGCTATGGGAATCCGCCGCCATAGACTTTCAACGGGGCAACGCCGCCGTTGAAGTCAATGGGGTTTTTCCGCCATAGCCGGTCAATGGAGATTGGCCGCCATTGGAGTCTATGGGAAAAGTCCCAAACTTTCAAGGGGGTCCATACTCCGTCGGGTTGGTCCAAGAGGGTCAAGGATGGTTCTGCAGCCATGCCGGAGCAGTGACTACAGGTACCCCAAACCCTGGCACCCTGGACCCTCCGGAACCAGAGATATGGATTCATAGATTTCAACTTTTCACACTTAGACGTTTTCTTGAGCTGTTTCTGCCGCAGCCATCGGAACCTATGGCGCGACCCGCTCTATCGGTACGACCCTTCTCAGGGTTCCAGGATTCGGGGACCCGGTTGTGGTCGAGTGGGGGGAGGCCTAGGAACTCGGAGCGAAAATAATTTTATTTCTAGGTGCTCTAGAACTGTTTATTCCCACGCCACTTAACGTTGAAATTGACTGCGGTTTTGCGGTTTGGACGGCAGCCAACTCGTTCCTGGAAAGCGCCGTCGAGGAATCTCCATTGAAGTCAATGGGCCCATTGACTTAAATGGGAAACCGTCGCTCCTCCTCTCGGACGCCACCTGCTGGTCTTCACAGGAAACAGGACTAAAACAGCAAGATTCGCCACTGAAACGCATGGAGCTCCAATGGCGGCCTATGGGACCCTGCAAAATGGTGCCTGAAAAGGCGGGAAAATTACACAAAGGGCTATAATCATTAAAGAACTATTAACCCTTGTACTCCCGGATGGATCCCAGTGTATGTGTGTTGCAGACACCGATATAACCAGACATTACAATAAAACATGGGAACAGGGGTATATACATTTACATGTCATAACAAGGGTTAAATCACATTGCTGGACCGCAGCCCAGTTAACCCATTGTCTCCCTGGTGAGGTCAGGGGATGGCCAAATGGCCGCCCGAAGTCTCACGCCGGCCAGGGTAGGGTCTGTCTTCACTGCCTCCCTAAACTGGGCTCCTAAGTCTGGCCACCCCCCAGTCATGTCATTGTCCGGAGAATGGGGAAGGGTGAGGGGGAACAGTAAGTCAGCCTGTGGTTGCAACTGATCCTGGCTTACCTCCCCGGGCTCCTCTGCGCCCTCCGCTAACGTTGGTCCCAAAGGCTGGGGGACTGGAGTGGCCACCACAGACATTGCTGCTGTCTGGCTCCGGGTAACCGCCGCCACTGCAGCGGGCTTGGGCACACGGTCGTAGGTGCAGGTCATCGGTCCCAGGTCGTTGCCCAAAAGAATTTCAGCATCCACCTCCCGCACACCCTTGCCCTCCCCCCAATCCAAAAAGATTCGGGCCACCTGCAAGAAACGTGGCTCTCCGTCAGCCACAGTGATCTGCATCCCAGGGCCTGGGAGCAATTTCTCTGGCCGGACCATATCAGGTCGGACCAGGGTCACTGCAGCTCCTGAATCCAGCAAGCCGCCTGGTTGCCGGTCACCGACTATGACCGGAGTGAGATGTTTGCTCCGTCCGTCCGTCTGCTGCAGGTCTACGTTGAGATGTCCTCCGCTCCTGGCTGTAGGCACCGATGAAACCGGGATAGGGGTGACATGGGACGTCTCGCTGGGAGTTGTTTCCATGACCGGTCCTGGTTCTTTGGTGGAAGCCACCCGCACGCGGGCTACCGGCTTCGCAGCTGGGGTGCGTTGCCCCTGATGGGGTCTGTTGGAACGCAGGGGTTCCGGGCAATCTGGTCTGATGTGACCAGTGCTGTTACAGTTGTAGCACCGGCGCTCATGCCGGAGCTCTCCCGCCTTCTGTGGACTGCTGCCCGCAGGCGGCTTCTGAGTCCATTGGGGGGTACTAGCAGATTTCTTGGCTGGCGCCGGAGCTTTGGCTGGTGCCTTGGTGGTCATCTGGGCTCGGCTGACCACATAGTCGTCTGCAAGCCTCGCCGCCTCTGTGTAAGTCTTGGGCTTTTTGTCATACACCCCAGCCCTCACCGCCGGCGGGCACTGCTGCATGAGCTGCTCCTGAAAGATGAGGTCCAGCAGGCGTTGGTAAGTCCTAGCCTCATAGCCCTCCACCCAGCGGATCCCGTATAAAGCCATGCGGGTCACATAGGTGACGTTGGACTCCTGAGGGTGCCTCTCCTCCAGCCGGAATTTACCCCGGTAAGCTTCAGGGGTAAAACCGTGCTGAAATAGCAATAGTTCTTTCAGGTGGTCATAATCATCAGCATACTCCTCTGGAAGCGCCATCATCGTCTGTTTAGCCAAGCCGGAAAGTCAGGGGTTCAAGCGTGCAACCCTATGCTGGGGAAGCACCCTGTACCGCTGGCACTGCGTTTCAAAGTTCTTTAAAAAACTGTCGATCTGATCAGTGCCTTCCACGTACTTGGTGAGACTGTGCTTGTCCAGTTGGAGTTCATCTTTGCGGGGTTGGACCTGAGGGCAATAAGCGGGTCTGTTCACTGCCATAGAGATAAACTGTAGCCGCTCCTCCGGTGTCCCTCGGTCTCCCCACGTCGTAATCAGTGCCAACATTTCAGGGGTAAACGGACTGGTAGCCGCAGCCACCCGTCACCCTCCTGTTGCACTGGTCCCGGGAGGTGCACTTGTCCCCTCCCCGGGATTCTGCCACCCCGGCACTGTAATTTACACCAAAATAACTGGGTTTGAACTGAACGAGGCTTTGATATAATAAAGTATATTTATTCCTTTGGATAGGGGAACACACAATATAGTACAGTAACAGGCAAGAAGTACACTTACTTTGGGGATGGGGGATGAGAAGTATGTTGCATAGCAATTCTCCAGCAATCAGGTACAATCAAGATGGTATCAGAAGACAATGGGTATAGGGATTACCACAGTTTATATATCTTTTGTAACCCTATCCCTAACATTAAGTACAGGTGATTGGTTCACAATTACCTGTAGCCACTCTTTAACGTGGGAACACATTTTGATACATGCCCCCCTGCTAGTTGGCACATGCGCATTAGAACTCTGGGGTCTCATTTCTGTAGCCCCACATTTGCATCAGGAATGCCAGCCAGTCTACCAGTTGGGATTTCTGGCAGGATACTCTTTGTTGAGAGGTGTAAAAGGTGACACTTACAGACTGCTCTGGTTTGAGTCATCTCCGCCCTCATGTAAACAGTGGAGGTGATAAACTCCTTTGAACAGCACTTAAATTCTAGACATTAGGACGCTTCCCTGGCCATCTGCTGTCCTTTGTCCAAAGGAATTTCCTTTGGGTTTTGTCCCTGCCTAGGGATACAGTGTTATAAGTAAAACACAAACATATTAAAAGATCCGGTTCCGTTGGGCTCAGCGGGTCCAAACTTCCCAGTTCTCAATGCCGGAACTGGGACACCATGTGGTCCAATTTGCGACCCGCTAGGACCTCTGGAACCGGAGTTACACAAATACACCTAAAACCGTTTCCTATTTTAATACAATAAACTCCGCTGTAAATGAAATCCCGGTTTTTCACTAAATCCCCATTGAAAACAACGGGCTTCGCTGTCATAGACTTTCAATGGCAAACCGCCGCCGTTGGCAGCTATGGGAATCCGCCGCCATAGACTTTCAACGGGGCAACGCCGCCGTTGAAGTCAATGGGGTTTTTCCACCATAGCCGGTCAATGGAGATTGGCCGCCATTGGAGTCTATGGGAAAAGTCCCGAACTTTCAAGGGGGTCCATACTCCGTCAGGTTGGTCCAAGAGGGTCAAGGATGGTTCTGCAGCCATGCCGGAGCAGTGACTAAAGGTACCCCAAACCCTGGCCCTCTGGACCCTCCGGAACCGGAGATATGGATTCATAGATTTCAGCTTTTCACACTTAGACGTTTTCTTGAGCTGTTTCTGCCGCCGCCATCGGAACCTATGGCGCGACCCGCTCTATCGGTATGACCCTTCTCGGGGGTCCAGGATTCGGGGACCCGGTTGTGGTCGAGTGGGGGGAGGCCTAGGAACTAGGGGCAAAAAGAATTTTATTTCTAGGTGCTCTAGAACTGTTTATTCCCACGCCACTTAACGTTGAACTTGACTGCTAAGTGATCAAAGCTCTCTTTTAGAAAAAGTATCCGCTTTGCGGTTTTGCGGTTTGGACGGCAGCCAACTCGTTCCTGGAAAGCGCCGTCGAGGAATCTCCATTGAAGTCAATGGGCCCATTGACTTACAATGGGAAACCGCCGCTCCTCCTCTCGCACGCCACCTGCTGGTCTTCACAGGAAACAGGACCAAAACAGCAATTTCGCCATTGAAACGCATGGAGCTCCAATGGCGGCCTATGGGACCCTGCAAAATGGTGCCTGAAAAGGCGGGAAAATTACACAAAGGGCTATAATCATTAAATAGGTTGGTAAGGGAGTAAACCCTAAAAGGGTGCTTCAAATTGATGTTTGCTGAAGACCGTTATCACAGTCTTCAAGGGATCAGTGGTTATTTAGTAATTCATGATCAGTGTGAAGGTTCCCCCATTAAATGCATCAAATCGTATACAGTCATGTATAATGTAAAGCTCAGGCACATAGAGTAAACCGCTATAGGGAAAGAGAGACCTCTAACCTGACCGGAGTGCTTGTCCTATCCGGCGGTTCCTTCTCTGGCGGGTCACGTGTTTCCAGCGGGTCCTTGAGCAGGGAGTGCAGAGACTCACGGGGCTGTCTCAGCCTGTGCCTGTTGAGCTGTTCGTTCAGGGAAGAAGGAAACCTCACCACTGTTCTCTTTGGCGTGCATCCATCCCAGCAATGGAAAACCAGGTAAGTGAAGAGGAAGGGGGAGACATTGGAGCACTGCAGAGAATTGTTCTGTCATTTTAATTCAGGGCTTTTATGCCACATTAAAGTTTTTTTTTTTTTTGTTGCACGCCGCCGCCAGCCTGGTATTTTTTACTGCAGTGCTCCAATGTCTCCCCCTTCCTATAATCATTAAAGAACTATTAACCCTTGTACTCCCGGATGGATCCCAGTGTATGTGTGATGCAGACACCGATATAACCAGACATTACAATAAAACATGGGAACACGGGAATATACATTTACATGTCATAACAAGGGTTAAATCACATTGCTGGACCGCAGCCCAGTTAACCCCTTGTCTCCCTGGTGAGGTCAGGGGATGGCCAAATGGGGTGCAACCCCTTTAATACCGGGCTACCCCCTTTCTCCCTCTACAATAATCCCAGGCCAAGGCATTCCTGGCCAATAATGCCCTGGCTGGAAGAGTTGAAGGCCTTAGGCGAAGCCGAGGGTCTTTAACCCAGCCAGGGCATTATTGGCCAGTAATGCCCTGTTCTGAGGGGGCTATTACTATTATAGGCTAAATGTAGGCTTATTTTTTTACATTTTTCATAAGAAAGATAGACACTTTTGTAGTCATATTGATTTTTGTTCAGCATGATTGTCTACTCTCTTTTGCTTTTACTGCACGTATTTATTAAAATCTATATACACAAACACACTCTGCAGCCCTCCTCCTCCTCTACACCCACAAAACACACACTAGAGCCCTCCCCCACCCTCTACACTCACAAAACAGACACAGAAGACATACAGACACACACACACACACACACACAAAACACACACTTCAGCCCCCCTCTAAACCCACAAATACACACTCTGCAACTCTCCTCTACCTTCTACACTCACAAAACACACATAGAAGACACACACAAACACAACACACAGCAGGCCCCCCACCCTATACCCACAAACATACACTGCAGCCCCCTTGTAAACACACAAAACTGCAGACACACACACCAACAAAACACAATCTGCAGCCCTCCTCCACCCTCTACTGTACACCAGGGGAGCACAAACTTTTGCTGCTGTGCCCCCCTGCCTTTCCTCCTCTGGAGCTCACGCCCCCCCCTCCCCCCTTACCTTGTTGCGGCGTCAAATAATGCCACAGGGTCATGTGACTTCACGTCATGTGACGTCACGTCATGTGACCCGCAGCGACAATTCACTTGTGTCACGTCACATGACCCGGGGCGTCATTTGCCGCTGCGTTGCCATGGACACGAGTCCTGATGCCGGCAGAGTCAAGGTAAGTTTAGAGTTGCAAAGACCTCACGCAATTCCCCGGCATTTAATTTAAATGCCTTGGGGAAGAGTGCGGGGCCTCCGCAATGCTGCGCCCCCCCCCCTGGAAAAATATTGCGCCCCCCACTTTGCACACTACTGCTCTACATCCACTGAAGACACACACACTGCAGGCCCCTCTACAACCACAAAACACACTGCAGACAGATACACCCATACCCCACAACACAACAGACTGCTGCCCCCTCTACACCCACAAAACACACACCAGCAGCCCCCCCCTCTACACCCAGAAACACACTGCAACCCCCTGTAAACCTACACACTGCAGACACACACACACACAAACACCAACAAAACACTCTGCAACAAAGCAGTCTCTGCTGCCACCCTCTACACCCACAAAATACACACCAACAGAACACACACTGCAGACACACACACACCAATAAAACACTCTGCTGGCCCCCTTTACACCCACAAAACACACAGACACACAGGCGCACACCTTTCTCCTCAACTCTCTAGAGGCAGGGTGGGGGAGGAGTCAGTGCCCTGCTGCTGCCGTCTGTCCAATCACCTACCCCGACTGAGAGCTGCTCCCACTCTGTGTGGATGGGAACTGAAAGCTGATTGGCTTAAAAACTAATGCCCAGAATTTAACAGCTTTAGTCTATAATTATGCTTCACAATCTGCAGTTGTCTCCATACATTTGTCAGTATTCACTACTCCAATTTAGCACACATCATACTGACTTTCTTCTGTGTATTTAAGTAAATTAATAGGTACTAAAAGTACTTCCTTCAGTCAGGACTGGTCTAAGGGTTTTGGCAAATGTACAATGTTTGTGCACGCTGTGTTAGTTATAATTCCTAGTTGGGGTCTGACGGACCTTCTAGGGATTAGTAGTACGGTTATTTCCTAGCTACTTGCTGCTGGCAAGGAAAGGTTTGTCAGTGTGTCTGGCACCTTGGATTGTTTGTCGAGCGTGACCATTTGCTACATTGTGAAAATTATTATTATTATAGTTTATTTGTGAAGCACCAACATATTCGCAGCGTGGTACAATGGGGAACAGAGTGATGTATATTACATAAACAGTTACTTACAAGTGAGGACAGATATGCACAAACAGATACAAATAGGTGATGGGGCCCCTGCTCATGAGAGCTTATAGCAGAGGTGGGCAACCTATTTTTCAATGTAGCTATAGGTGTGGCGAATGAGAAGTGAAATCGCCACACCATGTAAAAATTGAGAAATTAGGTTGCTCAATCGAACATTTAAAACAACACACACTGTTCTTCTGCTTCACTCACCTCAGCACTATCACCTGCGGCTGCTTCCCTCAGAAGTGTATGTACAGAGCTCCCAGGCATTTGGTAAGGAATCAGCTTAATTCTTTCTTTATTTATTATATTTTGCTGTGGATCTGTGGGGGAGTATACTGTGAGTATACTGGGAGTTTTATAGAGGGTTTGGGGTGCATTTGCAGGCTTAAAAAACGTTTTTGGTTTTCACCCAGGGGCTGCAGTGATTTAACCCAGCATAGCTGCAGTTTAGCTGGCTGGAAAACTGCAGTCTCACCCCCTCTCTCCTCCCTCACTACTGGAGGTTTTTTACTGGTTGTTTAAACTTCCAATTTCACTCTTTTGTTTTTCTTAAGCCTGATTCCTTTTCTCACTTGCAATTGAGAGCTCTGTATCTTTTCTATAAAGACTTGTAAATTGTGGTGTTTGCTTATTGTAACAGAGAGAGAGAGTAACTAATAAGGGGAAAAAGATTTAAAGCTGCAGCAGGTTTTAAAAGCTGCTTTTTTTTCCCCTTGCAGAGAGATCTCTTCTTAAAGGGACAGTTTCTCTCAATACCTCTCTCAGTAAGCAATACCTTCCCCTGACTTAGAGGCTTATTTGTTATCATGCCTGGAAAGGGGAATAGGACTAGTGCAGCAACAGGGGCGACGCCCGGATACAGAACACCAAAAACTGTGGCCCCTAGGAGCAACACTCTTAGTCACAGCCCTAGGCCTGGTCCTTCCAGTGCCCTAGCCACGCCTCCCCCAGCACCTGTTAGCAGCGTAACCCCTGCAGTCCCAGTTCCAACATGGGCGCATGTGGCAGTTGCAGGCGTTGACCCCAGCAACAACAATGCTGGGGCCACGCCCTGTCTGAGCAGGAAGCTTGGGGTGAGGTGCCCAATGTCACCTGGCCTAAACATGGAGATTTATGTGAGGGCTGTGGCTGATGTGGTGGGTCCCTCTGCTGTGGTGGTGGCCAGCAAAATGTATGGGAGGGGCGTTTTCTTCCTCCGTACGCTGGCTGCCACTCACACCCTGGTGCAGAAAGGCATCAGTGTAGGGGGGAAATACATCCCTATAGAACCCATGGAGGGGTTAGGCACAAAGGTCATTCTTTCTAATGTGCCCCCCTTCATCCCAGATAGCCTCATGAAGCCATACCTGCAAGCCCTGGGAGACATTAAGTCACCCATAATAAAATTATCTTTGGGCTGCAGAGATAGGGCGCTGAGGCATGTACTCTCATTTAGGCGGCAGGTACAACTGCTGCTGCCAGGGAGCACTGAATCTGTGGAGGGTTTGTTTAGGGTGCCCTACGAGGGCATAGCATATACTGTGTTTTATGGCACGGAGGGGGTTAGATGTTATTTGTGCAAGGAGCTGGGGCACACTCGTAGGAGTTGCTTCAAAGGGAATAGAGGACCCATCCCAACTCCTGCACCCACCCCTCCCTCTGCCAAGACACCCGGTACCGCTGTGCCCACCACAGCTGGGCCCTCAAGGGCCCAGGCCCCTCCTGAGACCGCAGGAGATGTCGCTGTCCCATCCGGAACAGTGACTTCTGCACCTCTTCCTGGAGAGCGGAAGGAAGGAGAGGGGGTCGCCCTGGAGCGGCCAGCCTCTGTTAGCGCTGTCTCCCCCCAGGAGGAAACACCCTGTGCCGCTGCGCCCACCGCAGCGGAGCCCTCGGGGGCCCAGGCCCCCGCTGGGACCACAGGAGATGTCGCTGCCCCATCTCGGACAGTGACGTCTACACCTCTCCCCCAAAGAAAGAGAGAGAGGGAAAAGCCCTCGAAGGCCCAGGCCCCCTCTGGGACAGCAGAAGATGTCACTGCCCCATCTCAAACAGTGACATCTGAACCTCTCCCCAAAGAACAGAGGGAGAAGGAAAAGATCTTGAGGGCCCAGGTCCCCCCTGGGACCACAGAAGATGTCACTGTCGCAACTCAAACAGTGACATCTGAACCTCTCCTCCCAAAAAAGAGGGGGAAGAACAAAGTCACCCCACAACAGTCACCCTCTGTCGCTGTCCCCCCCCAAGAACCCCCTAACCCCATTGTAAGCACCGTACAGGGTGAAGGGGAGCGGGAGGAAACTCCTGCTATGGAGACAGTGGCACCCTCTCCTGGGAAATCAATCCCCAGGAAGAGCAAATCTAAAACCAATAAGAGGGTGATTGAGGAGGTTGAGGGTGAACCATATTACGTTTACCCTCTGAAGTCTCGGAAGCGGAAAGAAAAATCAGTTCCGCACAAGGTGGTCCTGTCCGGCCCACTGGTTGGGATTAACCAGTGTAAGCCGGATCCCACAAATGTACAGCCCCCCCCCCTCGAATTTCTGGAAGGAATGCAGCTGGAGGTACCCGACGCCTCTGGGGACGTTGGGGAGCCTCCCAACGCCCCTCTCAGTTGGAGAGCGTCCCCCGGAGAATTGTGCTTCGGTGAATTTGACATGCCGAATGCACCTATCTTCAGAGCCAGCCAAGATCCCCCTCCGGCTGTACCGCCTTCGGGTGACGCACATAGGGATAAAAAGCCCCAGTTTGCATCACCAGAGGAAGGAGATGGGTTAGGGCTGACCCCCGTGGATGAGGGTTTGGAGGGTGTTGTGGTGAGAACTTCCGATTACATCTGGGAGTTGTCTGACCTGAACCCTCTTGGTGCAGAGTTTTGGGCAGGCACTTTGTTGGGAGTGAACGCTGGGAAAGACCCTCCCTATGAAGCCCTTGCTAAGGAGTGCCCCCCCATGGTTGGTGAGAGCCCTCCCGCGGATGGTGGGTGCCCTCCCGCGGATGGTGGGGGCCCTCCCACGGATGGTGGGGGCCCTCCCGCGGATGGTGAGGCCCTCCCGCGGATGGTGAGGGCCCTCCCGCGGTTGGTGAGTGCCCTCCCGTGGGTGATGCGAACACCCGTGGCACGTGTGCTTCTGTGGCCCCCGAGGACTCTCGGAAGACCACTGCCTCTGCCATGTCGCCACCAGCTGCCCCTGAACATCCTGACTCGGGGATGGAGGTGGAGAGCACAGTGGACCCCCTCGTGGAAACACCGAGGAGGGGATCCAATCTAGGGCTGAGAGAGGCCCCCGCAGAGAAGGACGGGGGTCTTGAATTCTCCAGCCAAGAGGAGCCTGGGGAGTTGGGGCTCAGAGGGGAGTCCTCTGGCACCATGGAATCGGTGGACTCCTCGATCCCCATTATCCCTGCCCGGGAGCTAGATAGTTTCCTGGATGATACCCTCTGTAGACATGGACATACAAAGGTGCAGTTGGCCCTCGAGAGGTGGAAGGATGCTTCGGTCATTCTCCACTCTCTCAGAGTATATATCAAGGCTAACCACAAGGCCAAACTTTCCGGGACTATCGAACATGCTCGGGTCCTAAAGTTTAACAAAGTGTTGCGAGAGGACGTAAAGGCTTCTCGGGGTATAGTACCCTGAGCGCCTATGGGAAGCAAGACTCTTGATTACCAATGGCTTTGAGCATCGGTACGCTAAACGTAAATGGATGTAAGGACGGGTTTCGCAGGTTCCAGGTACTCTCCTTTTTAAAAAAGGGAAAGTATTCTGTGAGTTTCCTGCAGGAAACCCATACCACTCCAGAGGCTGAAGCCAGCTGGCATCTGGAGTGGCGAGGCAAGGTCTTTTTCAGCCACCTCACTTCGACATCTTGTGGGGTGGTGACCCTGTTCTCTGAATCCTTTCAACCTGAGCTGCTGCTTGCCAAAGCTGTTGTTCCAGGTCGCCTGTTGCATATCAGGGTCCGACACGAGGACTACACGTTTAATTTCCTGAACGTGTATGCTCCTGCCACCGGACCCCTGAGAAGGCAGTTCTTCGTCAGAATGTCTGAATACCTGGAGACAGTCGACGCGGACGAATACGTGGTGCTCGGGGGTGATTTTAACTGTACCCTCGAGGCTCATAAAGACCGGAATGGTCCGGAGCCACACCCGTGTTCTGCGTCGGCCTTGCGGGAGGTCATCACCCGCTACTCCTTGGTAGACGTCTGGCGAGAACAACATCCTGAGGCATCCACTGAGTTCACCCATGTTAGGGTGTTTATGGGTGAACGGATGTCCTGGTCCCGGATCGACAGGCTGTATATTTCCAGCCACAGCCTGTCACGAGCCCAGTCCAGTGCCATTAGGCTGGCGCCGTTTTCGGACCACAATTGTGCGTCCGTGATGGTGACGCTGCTACCTGCAGCACCCTCGGCCGCATATTGGCACTTCAACAATACGTTGTTGGAGGACAAGGGGTTTGCGACGACGGTCCGAGACTTTTGGATGGCCTGGAGAGATTGCAGGTCAGACTTTGCCACGTTAGAGCAGTGGTGGGACGTGGGCAAGGTTCATCTGCGCCTCGTGTGTCAGGAGTACACAAAAGGTGCCAGCGGGCGGCGCGATGCTGAGATCGAGGCCCTCAGGGAGGAGGTGCTCGATCTTGAGAAGCGGCTGTCTGTGGCAGGAGACCAATACCTGCAGAGTATGTACGTGGAGAGGAAGTGCGCTCTCCGGGACTTGGAAGATCGGAGAGCTCGGGGGGCGTATGTGCGATCCCGCATCAACTTCCTTCGAGAGATGGATCGAGGGTCGCGCCTCTTCTACGCGCTGGATAAAAAGAGGGGAAACCGAAGACATATCACATGCCTGTTGGCAGAGGACGGTACCCCTCTGACTGACCCGGAGAGCATCCGGGACAGAACCCGGAGATTCTATGTAGATCTTTTCTCTCCGGAGTCCATCCAGCCAGATAAATGCAGGGTCTTATGGGAGGGGCTTCCCACGGTCAGTGAGGATGGAAGGGAGCCGCTTGAGTTACCTTTGACTCTGGCCGAGCTCTCTGAAGCCCTCAGTCTCATGTCCCATGGAAAAGCGCCGGGGCTAGACGGGCTGACTGTGGAGTTCTTCCGGTTTTTCTGGGAGATGCTGGGACCTGATTTCAGTGAGGTCCTAGCCGAAGCCCTGGAGATCGGTGAGATGCCACTTTCGTGTCGGCGGGCAATACTGTCTTTGCTGCCGAAGAAGGGGGATCTCCGTCAGATCTCTAATTGGCGACCGGTCTCACTGCTCAGCACGGACTATAAGATCGTAGCCAAAGCGCTTTCGCTGAGGCTCAAGTCCGTGCTGGCAGAGGTGATTCACCCCGACCAGTCCTATACTGTCCCGGGCCGGAGCATTCATGACAACATTTTTCTGGTCTGGGACCTGATGCACTACGCGCAGAGGACTGGTCTATCACTCGCCTTCCTGTCCCTAGATCAGGAGAAGGCGTTTGACAGAGTGGATCACCGTTACCTTATGCAGACCCTGCGGGCGTTT
Source organism: Ascaphus truei (assembly GCF_040206685.1). Classification (NCBI taxonomy): domain Eukaryota; kingdom Metazoa; phylum Chordata; class Amphibia; order Anura; family Ascaphidae; genus Ascaphus; species Ascaphus truei. The sequence goes on along the minus strand of NC_134485.1, from coordinate 325,721,932 downwards.
GGCTTCGGCCCACAATTTGTGGGCTTCCTCCAGATGCTGTACGCCTCTGCAGAGTGTCTGGTGAAGATCAACTGGTCCCTGACGGCACCTTTTGTGTTTGGTCGGGGAGTACGTCAAGGGTGCCCCCTGTCTGGGCAACTGTACGCGCTGACCATTGAGCCCTTCCTCTGCCTACTGAGGAGGAGGCTCACCGGGCTGGTGCTGCGGGAGCCCGACATGCGAGTAGTCCTGTCGGCTTATGCCGATGACGTGCTCCTCGTGGCCCAGGACCTAGATGATCTAGAGCGGGCACAAGCGTGCCAAGAGGTCTACACCGCGGCCTCTTCTGCTCGGATCAACTGGTCCAAGTGCTCCGGCATATTGGTGGGTCCCTTACAGGTGGACTCTTTGCCCCCCACGTTTCGGAATGTCTCGTGGGAGAGCGATACTCTCAAGTATCTGGGAGTCTACCTGTCTGCTGCGGAGGACCCGGCCCCAGAAAACTTCAGTGATCTTGAAGAACGGGTCATTGCTCGTCTGGGGTCATGGGTGTATCTGTCGAGAATGCTTTCCCTTAGGGGAAGGACCCTGGTGATTAATCAGCTTGTGGCCAGTCAGCTTTGGCACCGGCTGATAGCCATGGGTCCAACCCCCGAATTTATCAACAAGATCCAGAGGAGGTTGATGGATTTCCTTTGGATGGGGAAGCATTGGGTCTCTGCGGGAGTTGCGTGTCTCCCTTTGGAGGAGGGTGGACAGGGAGTGGTGTGTGTCCGCTCCCAGTTACACACTTTCCGCCTCCAGTACCTGCAGAGATACCTATTCGCAGATCCGTCTCCGCAGTGGTGCCAGCTGGCGACCTTTTTCTTTTGCCAGCTGCACAATATGAGGTATGACCGGCAACTTTTTTTCATCAGGCCCGAGGGTTTAGGTAGAAACCTCTCGGTGCTGCCGGCATACTACCGGGACTTACTGAAGGCCTGGAAACTAGTCTCCGCGACCAGGAAGGAACAGGCGGTGGGGTTGATTTCCTCGCTGAGCCCCTGCTGTATAATCCGGCAGTGGGGGCTCGGATGTTGGATTCACCCTCTATTTGCTGCCGGCTAATCCTGGCGCAGGTGACCAGAGTCGGGGATCTCCTGGACTATGAGCGGCAGGACTGGGTAGGAGCAGAAGAGCTCGCGCCCCGTATGGGTCTGCTTACTGCCCGCGTCCCTCGTCGTTTGATCCAGGAGATTAAAGATGCCATCCACCCCGACTCACGCGCCTTCATCGAGGGGGTTTTGCAGACCGGAGAGCCTTGTCAACCTTTCAATCCTAGCTCTCCGGATCTTTGCGTGGAACCCAAACCACGGCAACCCCCTCGGGCTCCTCTTTCCCCCAACCTCAGCAGGTTGGGGGATATGTCCCCGGCATGTTTTCGCGGCATGCCGAGGAAAGTCCTGTATTCTCTGGTGCTCCATATAGTGCACTACCTCGCCCTTGTCACCCGCCCAGATACCATCTGGAGGCGGGTATTTTTTGGGAACGAGGGCGAGAGACCCCGGTGGAAAGAGCTCTATTCAGCTTTGGTTCCCCGTCCCGCCGGGGATTTGAGTTGGAGGGTCCTCCACGGTGCACTGAGCACAGGAGAGTATTTGGCACACTTCACAGACTCCCCCGCCGCCTGTTCTTTCTGTGGCGAGCGGGAGTCCGTATTTCACATTTATTTGAGTTGCGCCAGACTGCAGCCCCTCTTGTCCTTCTTGAGGAGCCTTCTCCTGCAGTTCTGGTTAAACTTCTCACCTCATCATTTTATTTTTGGGTGCCCAGTGTCCCGAGACAATAAGCCTAGGGATCTCCTAGTCAACCTGCTCCTGGCAGTGGCTAAGGTAGCCATTTACAAGACCAGGAAGCAGCGTTTGGAGAGGGGGGTCCCAACGAACATCGTGGCAGTGTTCCGGGCGCTGGTGCACTCCCGTATTCGGGCAGAGTTCACGTACGCCGAGTCCGCTGGTACGGTTTCGGAGTTTGCCTCCCAGTGGGCGTTAGGCGGGGTGCTCTGCTCGGTATCCCCCATCATGGGTTCTTCTGAGTTAACCCTTCTTTTTTAAGTGCACTTTTTACAGTGCACTTGTTGATTCCCTTATATATTTGTTTGACTGGTTTTTCTTTGTTCTACTTGGCAACAAGTAGAATTGCTGTTTAACTGAATTGGCCGGCTTCGCCGGCCAATCAGTATTGAACCAGATCAAAATAGGCTGGTTCACTTCGTTGACTCATTCAGAAAGCGGAAACCAGCACACGCCGTCAGGAAAAAGTTTATTTGGCAAACTCAAATTCGCCACTTTCATGGCCAATTCGCCACTTGTGGCGATTGGCGACAGGGTTGCCTGCCTCGGGCTTACAGTCTAAAGGGAATGAAAGACAATGTTACTGTGCTGGGTGAGCGGGTCTCCTGGTTTCCTCATACAGAATTCTGTCCCCTCTCATAGGTGAAAGATGATGACCGCCAGCACTCTTTGGGCTCTCTGTCCCTCCCGCTGGGCCGCCTCCTGTCTGCTGACCACCTGATATTAGACCAGTGGTTTCAGCTGGAGAAATCCGGATCCAGCAGCCGAATCTACATGAAACTCGTCATGCGGGTAACAGTGTTAACACCTCCCAACAGACACCTGCAGAGGATTGCCCCATTAAACACCTCTACTTTCCTCCGAATGAGAGCCCAGCAATGTTAAGCCCTCCTCAGCTTGAGATCTGCAGAGCATCGAACCATTTTGCCATGCAACAAACTTGCACCATTAAATACCAGCCCACGCCAGAGACCCACCCCATTAATCACTTCCCTTAATTGTGCAACACAGTTAATGAACCTTCTGACAAAGACTTCTAGAGCAGTGCACTACTAGTCTATCAGAGGCCATCCGAGCACCCCAGAATATGTTCCTCTCCCACCAGACGTGCAGGGCATTACACTATTGACACTTTAAACACCGAAATGTCTAAAGTTACCCAAAGCCCCTCAAGCATTTTGAGAGAGGGTTATCTGATCACTGTTATGGTGCTTTATCATGATTCCTCTCCCAGATGCCCCATGGCACTCTTTTGTGCCTGGAAGAAGGCAGTCAAAATGTTAACTTGCCTACATCTGGTACTAGCAAGACATCACTTTTCTGCCAAGGATCTGAGAGCTTTCCATTTTCCTATGACCCACTGTCACGGTAGCTTATGACAAGATATAATGAACACCAAATATCTGGGTTGAACTGAACGAGGCTTAGATATAATAAAATATATTTATTCCTTTAAAAAGGTGAACACAGCAATATAGTACAATTAACAGACAAGAAGGTAACACTTACTTAGGGTTGGGGGATGGAGAAGTATCAGCTAGCAATTCTCCAGCAATCCGGTGACATTCCAGGTGGAATCCGAAGCACAACTAAAAACTGTAGGGTTGACACAGTTTATATACCTGTGTAACCCTATTCTTAACATTGAATACAGACTATTGGTGAACAATTATCTGTATCCAATCCCTAACCTGGAGACACAGATTAACCCATGCCCCCCAGCTAATTAGCCCATGTGTACTGGGACTCTATGGGTAGCCCCATAATTAAATCAGGGGCGACGACAAGTCTATCAAATGAAGTATCTGCATTGTTTGTAGGTTTAGACATAACACTTATAAACCACTCCAGTTTGATGATTCTCCACCCTCAGGTAACAATTAGAGTGGCAGAGTCTGTTGATTAGTACTTGATCTGTTGATTAGTACTTAGTGTAAACAATCAGGCAGTTAACTTTTGATCACAGTGCTTAGGCTCAATCAGCCGGCTGCCCTTCATGACCTATTAGTATAGCAGATGGAGTCTGCATTTTCAGGGCAGATACAAAAAATACCATACATATACACTTTAATATCTACACATATTAATAAGTTCCATTCTGGTGGGCTCAGTGGGTCGACATTTGCCAGTTCTTAATGCCTACAGTGACTCCACATATTGGCCAAATATCAACTCTCTGCGACCTCCAGAACTGGAGATACAGAAATGCACTTTAAAACATCTTTAAAATACAGGATTATAATGAAACATGGGAACAGACATTTTCATGACATGACAAGGTGTAAACCACCTTCCTGGACCGCAGTCCAGTTATCCCCTTGCCTCCCTGGTGAGGTCAGGGGGTGGCCATATGGGGTGCAACCCCTTTAATACCGGGCCAACCCCCTCTTCCTCTACACCCACAGATTCTGTATCTGGACCCCACTTGCCCGAGTGGAACCCCGGATCCAGAGAGCCCCATGGTTGAGGAAACTACAGTCGGATCCAGTGTGGACATGCCACCCAAGCCCAAGAGAACCAGCCCTACTAAGAAGTTTGCTAGTGAGGTAACCCTGGAGATTTAATCACATGGATAATTTTGCAGGTAGTGGCATCCGTCCAGACGAAGGGACAGGTGAGGTCCCCCGAATTCTTGATGGTCCATTAAGAGATATCACTGCCTGCAAAAGAATCCATAACTAATACGCCCCTACCAACTACACTCCTGAAGAGTAACACCCATTATGGTTATGAACATTGTATTGTTGGGGGGGGGGAACATGCATGTTACAGTACATGGTCCGAAAAACCCCCATTGTTTTTATGTACAGTGTTTTTGTCACAATGTATAGGGCCAAAAGGACACCAAAACGAGTTGTGTCTGTACATTGTCCTAGTACCACAAAGTCTGTTTATCCATGCGCTTTTGATTTTAATTGTACTCTCGAAGTTCAAATGTGACCATAAGTCAAGCTCCAAGATGGTGTTCTTTCTGTTATATAAACATTTAGAGAATCACATGGGCCATGGTTCTTTTACACTCTACCTGATGACATGGGAATGGTCATGTGGAGCAAAAGGCATTACTTTGCTCATATTTTCTTAGTGGGTTGCATCACGTTTTGCTCTTCATGCCCTTATTTTTTCCTTCATGTTTTCTGTGTTACGTTAAACCGGAGAGGCATAGAAATGTCTCTGGCTAACTCGGGGAAACTGGAAGAGGCACACTTCAATAATAATGTAAATTTATTGTCCGCGTTTTAGTCCCCAGTTTGACCTTTCTCAAGACCGAGATCAATGCGAACTCAGCCCTGTTATATACTCTGTACGACGTTTGTGTCAACGCAGAGAAAAGTATGTTTTGATGCGCTGCTCCATTTTATGGAGCACAGTGTGTGGTGTTGGAACCGTTTCTTACATCTGGTGCAGTACATCACGGCTCTGCTGGTGGATTATTGACATAATGAGAGAAGAACGGCACAGAGAGATGCAGAATGTGATGCATCTCATTATAATAAGTGCACCATGTAATCCTCCTACTGACACTGCTAAAGTCACAAGCTGGGCCAGACGGGGTAATATCAGAGCAACGTATTTTGATAAATTGACGCGGGATGAAAATGCTCCAGTTTTTCTCCAAAATTACCTTGGTAGACAGACCCCTCTATCTACAAGTGTTTGCTTTGTTCGACATCCTGCGTGTATAGTGACACTGTATCTCTGCAGAGCGTGCTCCGTGTGTTCCTGCTGGAGGCAGAGAACCTGATTGCTAAAGATAACTTCCTTGGTGGGATGATGAAAGGGAAGTCAGACCCTTACACCGTGATACGAGCTGGGGGCAAAAGCATGCACAGCAGAGTGGTGAAGGAAAACCTGAACCCACGTTGGGAGCAGGCCTTTGAGGTATAACACATAAACCTATATATACACAAACACTCACAACATAAGTCACACAGATTTATAAACTGCACTTGTATGCACACTGAGCTTGGAGGATTCACATATAAACAGATACATACATCCTCTCAGAAAGCAGAGTACCAGTAACACATACACGTCTGTGAATTCCAACCCAACTTTGATGCCAAAAGGTTTCCATACAGATAAATTATCGTATATATAATATACTGACATCACAGGTGACACATACATAGCATATACAACTTTTTTTATTTTCACTTTATCAAGTGTGCTCCCACACATCAGTCGCGTGATAAATATACAAGTCATGTATGTCACAGGCAGAGGCTCATATCACTGTAGGTAATCTCAGAACAGCATGTGTTATCCCCAGGTTTTGGTCACTGATGTTCCAGGACAAGACATCGAGTTTAAAGTTTTTGATAAGGATCTGGACAAGGATGATTTCTTGGGAAGGTCAGTATCTGCTTAACCTCCGGCCTGCTGACTCTTGTTAGGATTTATCCTTAGGCGCTGACCCGTGCTCTCGCTTACCAGTGAGCCCCTGCAGCCGCAATGAGAGCGGCTTTAGCAGGGGCTCGCGCACGCTTCCGCAAGCGTGCGGAAGCGTAGGTCTTAGGAAAATTTTAGATTTAAGCGCTCACGGGAGCGCAGGGCCGTTCACGTGAGTGGTTCACCCAATGAGGGCGAACCAGCTCCGTGACATCACTGGCCCACCCCTTGACACGCCCCCGGACGGCTGCTGCAACCCTGGACGCAGCCTTGGCTCTGTTATTCTGCTAATGCGTAACTCAAGCCTCTGCTGCTTGGAAGTCGTCCAATATGCTGTGAAGCTACAGATGGAGTATCATTCATTTGGCGGCATGGAACCTGCAGCTAAATGTAGCCCAATCGCAGCTTCCCCATGCCCAAAAACTCAGTATGGGGAGATGTGGGATAACAGAGGTCATGTGATGAGGAGATGTGGGATAACAGGGGCCATGTGATGAGGAGATGTGGGATAACAGGGGCCATGTGATGAGGAGATGTGGGATAACAGGGGTCATGTGATGAGGAGATGTGGGATAACAGGGGTCATGTGATGAGGAGATGTGGGATAACAGGGACCATGTGATGAGATGTGGGACAACAGGGACCATGTGATGAGATGTGGAATAACAGGGACCATGTGACGAGGAGATGTGGGATAACAGGGGCCATGTGATGAGGAGATGTGGGATCACAGGGACCTTCTTTATGGAAGTGCTGCCTGTTTTTTTCAAAGTTTCTTTGGGTGTCCAGATGTTTGCCCTCTCACCCCGCAGTGATTTGCAGCTAGATCAGAAAATGCAGCTACAAACAAACTCTGCAGACAGACGCTTACTTTGCAGCTACAAATACTCTCTCCCTCCTCCTAATGAGGAGAAGTGGGATAACAGGGGCCATGTGATGAGGAGATGGGAGATAACAGGGACCATGTGATGAGGAGATGTGGGATAACAGGGACCATGTGATGAGGAGATGTGGGATAACAGGGACCATGTGATGAGGAGATGTGGGATCACAGGGACCATGTGATGAGGAGATGTGGGATAACAGGGACCATGTGATGAGGAGATGTGGGATCACAGGGACCATGTGATGAGGAGATATGGGATAACAGGGACCATGTGATGAGGAGATGTGGGATCACAGGGACCATGTGATGAGGAGATGGGAGATAACAGGGACCATGTGATGAGGAGATGTGGGATAACAGGGACCATGTGATGAGGAGATGTGGGATCACAGGGACCATGTGATGAGGAGATGTGGGATAACAGGGACCATGTGATGAGGAGATGTGGGATCACAGGGACCATGTGATGAGGAGATATGGGATAACAGGGACCATGTGATGAGGAGATGTGGGATAACAGGGACCATGTGATGAGGAGATGTGGGATCACAGGGACCATGTGATGAGGAGATGTGGGATAAAAGGGACCATGTGATGAGGAGATGTGGGATCACAGGGACCATGTGATGAGGAGATATGGGATAACAGGGACCATGTGATGAGGAGATGTGGGATCACAGGGACCATGTGATGAGGAGATGTGGGATAACAGGGGCCATGTGATGATATGTGGGATAACAGCGACCATGTGATGAGATGTGGGATAACTGGGGCCATGTGATGAGGAGATGGGAGATAACAGGGGTCATGTGATGTGATGAGATGATGTGGGATAACAGGGACATGTAATGAGGAGATGTGGGATAACAGGGATCATGGGATGAGGAGATGTGGGATAACAGGGATCATGTGATGAGGAGATGTGGGATAACATGGGCCATGTGATGAGATGTGGGATAACAGGGACCATGTGATGATGAGATGTGGGATAACAGGGACCATGTGATGATGAGATGTGGGATAACAGGGACCATGTGATGATGAGATGTGGGATAACAGGGACCATGTGATGAGGAGATGTGGGATAACAGGGACCATGTGATGAGGAGATGTGGGATAACAGGGACCATGTGATGAGGAGATGTGGGATAACAGGGACCTTCTTTATGGAAGTGCTGCCTGTTTTTTTCAAAGTTTCTTTGGGTGTCCAGATGTTTGCCCTCTCCTCCCGCAGTGATTTGCAGATGACTGACTCACCGCTTGGACAGTTGCGTCTGACCCTGTATTACCCTGCAAAGGAGGGCAAGCTTGTGGCCGTGATACACAGCTGCAGGTAACTTACATACAGATGTGTACATACAACACATTGCACTCACAACATACTGAATATGATGAGATGTGGGATAACAGGGACCATGTGATGAGAAGATGGGAGATAACAGGGACCATGTGATGAGGAGATGGGTGATAACTGGGGCCATGTGATGAGGAGATTTGGGATAACAGGGACCATGTGATGAGATGTGGGATAACAGGGACCATGTGATGAGGAGATGGGAGATAACAGGGACCATGTGATGAGGAGATTTGGGATAACGGGCCATGTGATGAGGAGATTTTTGATAACAGGGACCATGTGATGAAGAGATGTGGGATAACAGGGGCCATGTGATGAGATGTGGGATAACAGGGACCATGTGATGAGGAGATGTGGGATAACAGGGACCATGTGATGAGGAGATGTGGGATAACAGGGACCATGTGATGAGATGTGGGATAACAGGGACCATATGATGAGGAGATGTGGGATAACTGGGGCCATGTGATGAGGAGATTTGGGATAACGGGCCATGTGATGAGGAGATTTTTGATAACAGGGACCATGTGATGAGATGTGGGATAACAGGGACCATGTGATGAGGAGATGTGGGATAACAGGGACCATGTGATGAGGAGATGTGGGATAACAGGGACCATGTGATGAGATGTGGGATAACAGGGACCATGTGATGAGGAGATGTGGGATAACAGGGACCATGTGATGAGGAGATATGGGATAACAGGGACTATGTGATGAGGAGATGTGGGATAACAGGGACCATGTGATGAGGAGATGTGGGATCACAGGGACCATGTGATGAGTATATGTGGGATCACAGGGACCTTCTTTATGGAAGTGCTGCCTGTTTTTTTCAAAGTTTCTTTGGGTGTCCAGATGTTTGCCCTCTCCTCCCACAGTGATTTGCAGATGACTGACTCACCGCTTGGACAGTTGCGTCTGACCCCGTATTACCCTGCAAAGGAGGGCAAGCTTGTGGCCGTGATACACAGCTGCAGGTAACTTACATACAGATGTGTACATACAGCACATTGCACTCACAACATACTGAAGCCTTTGATATCAGTCTCCTAGGGTAAAGTAAAACGTGGGTTATAGAGGACTACATATTTGTTGTATATTTGGCAAATAAAATGTAAGTTGTTTAGTTTAATATACATATATACATGTGGGCGTGTTCAGCCTGCGCGGGGAGAACAATGGATATAAATACCAAATGTTTTTGCCTTTTCTGTTTTATTACACCACCATCACACTGGTGATGCACTTACAATTTGGAGTATAGAAAATGTCCAATTACAGTATTAGCTCATGTGAAAGAAGAGCTATTTATACTGTATAGCAAGCGATATATAAACAGCAAATAAATCCGTTTTTCCTTAAAGATAAAGTCAAACTATCCCTACAGTGAGCAGTAAATATTTAATGGGTGAAACATTAATGGGTTAAATATGTAAGATTTGATGCTTGTTTTTCCTTGATTTAATGTATTTATTATAAAAGACATCTCTCCCCCAGACCCATTGAATGTATCAGTGCCATTATTACATTGCGGTGCTATTTGGTCTGTTGGATCGCACCTTTAAAATGGGCTGTCGACGGCAATTGGACTTGACTATTTTGCAATAGTGCCACTTTGTAAGCCGGTTTCCCGGGAAATTAGATTTCATTTTCTCATGTGCAAAAACATAGAGCATAAACGCTGGCATTGCTGGGTCACTGTCACTGTACTAACTTAATACACAGAAATCCACAACTGACACAGTGTGAAGTGCCAGTCTGCATGCATGAAATGTTTGTATTAGCCCATTAAAAGGTGCTTCTACGACCAAATGACATGTAGACACAGGCGTTCACACAAATATACATGCATGCTAACACACATGTACATATTGTAAACACAGGCACACACATGTCGATGAGGTTTAACAAACGTCAGATGTATTCATTAAAACGCCCTATATTTTCTGCATAACTAGATTTTCCTTTGCTTTCTCTCCTGTCAGTAAACTGTGCCTCTCCTCCGGGGATCCTCCCGACCCCTACGTGTCTCTGATTTTACTGCCGGACAAAAACCGGTGGACCAAAAGGAAAACCGCTGTGAAGAAGCGGACCAGCAACCCGGAGTTCAATGAGAAGTGAGTCCCACACTGCTCCTAACACGCATCTAATGAAATGTCCAACCTTACCCACATCACTCTGTGCCATACTGAGGGGGCTCTGTCCTGCCTGTCAGTCTGATACAACACTATAGAATAACGAACCTGTACTATTACTCAAGGTATGGTACTGCACACCAAAAAACATTATCAATGCCAAAAGTCATAGGAAAAGGTTACCGGTTGCTCCGCAGAACACAAGAGCGCCACCTGTAGACAAATGTGGGTGAATCTCCAGTGACCAAACTTGGAGAGCCTTGACATTCATCAACTTTTAATCAAGACCCCTGTAGGAGGACGCGCACAGAGGTATGCAAGGGAGACTTGTTATAGTGAAATTAAATAAGGCTTTTATTGCGCCTGTTTCCTTAACATCAGAAAATCATCCAAACAAGGGGTCAAACAAAGCTTCTATTCACTTGAGAGTATTTCTAGTGAAACTTATGCAGTCCACAACTCCCTTTAGATAAGCATGTCTCCCAGCCCCAAACATATATCTTGATATGAGCAGATATACCAAAAGTCTTATAAAGGAAAGTCTTATCTGTTTCTTGTAGTTGGAGGGAAAGTCTTCTCTTTTCCTGGGTTGCTGCCTTTTTCCTCGGGTTTTGTCAGCATTCAGTTTTAGAGGTGCTTTCCCCTGTGTCTTGCAAGCAGCTCTGCTGTTTCTTCTGGCAGGCTCAAGACATCTGTCCCCATGGTCATTCTCACAACTTGTGAGACTCAGGAACAATCTCACTCCTTGTCTCAAAAGACAGGTTTTTCTAAGAAGTTAATCAGGCAGCTGGTGTCGGATAATTGACTACCAGCAGTTAACCACCACACTGCTGGATTAGAGGCATATTTCCTGAACAGGGTTAACTCCCCTGTTACAGCCCCATACAAAGCGGACACTTCTAGATCGTAGAGATAATACAGTGAGTCCTCGCTTATCCGACACAATGCGTTCCGCAAATCCCTGTCGGATAACAGATTGTCGGAAAGCGGAACCAATTGTAACCGTTGGCGATTTCCATCGGATCCGCGACATTTGCGGCGAATAATGCAGTTTTTGATTGCATTAGCTGCCGTCGGAAAACGTAACGTAGTAAAGCGAGGACTACCTGTAATGATAATAACTTTATGTCATATAGCGCTTTTCTTCCAATGGGACTCAAAGCGCGTCACAATTGCTCACTGAGCCACTCCTTCAGTGATCTGGCCAAGGCAATAAGGCACCTAAGCTAGAATTCCTTAAGCCGCAATGCGGGACCTCGCACCCAATCTGGCATTAACTGCCATTGACTTGAGTGGAAGTTAATGCCAGATCGGGGTGCGATACGCTGCATCACGGCTTAGCTCATCTCGGTGTTGGGCCCATATTTACGAAGCGATTCCATAAGACACCGCCCAGCACCGGAAGACGGCTGCCAACCCGTTGGTAAATATGGGCCATAGTGTTTTAGTCACAGGTTAGTGCACATGACTTGGCAATGATACAAAAGCTGCGGTACATCCCATGGATGATGGGGAATGTGTACAATATACATTACACCTGTTTATTGTCCTTACAGATTTGAGTGGGATCTGCCATTGGAGGAAGCAGCAAAAAGGAAGATGGATATCTCGGTGAAAAACAGTGTGTCCTTTATATCAAGGGAACGGGAGCTGCTTGGAAAGGTGAGGCGCAGCCCCTTCCCAATTTCTACACCTATCCACTGCACGGACCCGCTAACTTCATGCTGAATTGTCATATGCACAACATATTACCGATCTCTCTCTCTCGCACTGAACATGTAACATACAATAATGTGGCTTCTCTCTGCCACCCCGTTACCCTCCCTGGGACATACTGTTCCTCCGTCATGCTGATGACTTGGGTCTCCCTCTCTCTTTCAGGTTCACATTGATCTTTCCCAGGTGGATCTGTCAGTTGGACTGACTCAGTGGTGAGTTTTGTAGCACCTGTGCTTGTGTCTCTCTGCGCACACGCAGTTATTCACAGTCACGTGCCCACATGCACAAGCGGATAGCCATCCACTGGCACAGACACGGTTACCCGGCCATACACGCCGAACACTGCTAAGCACGCACACATTCACACAGCTGCCCCGGCACAGATACGCTCTCACACTGAGAAATAATCAGCCTAGCACATAAACAAAATATTGATGTACCTTCATTTGCAGTCATGATGTTTGGTACTTCCTATTTATCCCCTTAGGTAAAGGGAAAGCATAGATATAGTGTGTTACAGACCCCAGTGCCAATGAAGAGTCTAATGCCAGCTAGGATTGGGGAAAACAAGGTGTTGCCTATTTTACAAGAGGGTGACATCCCCGTCATTGTATCAGTTCAAATATATAATGTAAGGTTTGCATTTGAAGCCTCTAATACGTCCATGTTTTAGTAGTAGATAGCTTTGCTTTTGATGGCATAATACTTTTCTTATTCCGTGCTGACGATGCACACAGCGTGTACATATCATTTCACAGGCACAATGCGTCCCTCACCTGATGAGCTTACACTCTAATGTTGGTGTTTGGAGCACAATGAGATAAGGACACTTCCCTAGGCTCACAAGTAGCTGACACTGGGATTTGACTGCTGTTCCCGCGTTTTACCTGCGCTACTTCTTCAGCTTGCAATGAACGCCTGGAAAAGCCATGTACCTCTTGTGACCGCGCCGCTTTCTCTCACATTGGTTTTCTGACAGGTACAATCTGAAGGATGAGAAGACCAGCATGTAATGGCCTTTCCCAGGGATGTAACCGTGTGTGGGCGAGCTCTCCCCCTCCCAGCAATGCTACCTGCTGGACCCAGGATCCTAACCAGGGATGGTGTGAAGAAGACGTCTCTAGCAGAGAAACGATTAATAAAGAGCCGAGTGGAGACATATCTGGGACCTGCCTGCCTCTGCCGTAACATGTTTTGACCTCTTTGCTGCCAGATTGGTGGCACTCCTGGCAGGAAAGTGGTTAATCTCCCAGAAAGGTTGCTGTGGACGGGGGCAAAATGTCCAGGCAAAGCCACTCAGTGCTGCCCCTAGTACTGATTTCTACACCACACACACATATATACACCTGCATGTACAGAGGCATATATATGCATATTTATACGTACACGTGTGTGTATAGAACAGTCACCAAGAGGCAGCAGAGCTGGGCAAAGGTTTGAGCTGCTGCCAGTCGTCCCACTGTGGACAAGTACAGCTTGTGATCTTTGGTTTATTTAAATTTGCAGCCGCTTGCATCTCTAGTGCCGTCCACGCAGCTGCAGGGTAGAGCCAGTGTCACGTGACATGATGATGTAATCCTATGTTTCACACCTTAGCGCTTTATCAGTGTGTGATGTTCAGCCACAGCCTCCAACACTGCTTTATACACACGCACACGCACACGCACACGCACACACACGTGTTGACAAGTTCACGTGTACACTTCAACTATTGCAAATAATTTTTCTTAGACATTCAACTACACCAGGTGTGAGCAACTTCAGTCCTCAAGCGCCACCAACAGGTCAGGTTTACAGCATATCCCTGCTTCAGCACAGATGAAAGACTGTGCCATTGATCGAGGCACCTGTGCTGATGCCGGGATATCCTGAAAACCTGACCTGTTGGTGGCCCTTGAGGACTGGAGTTGCCCACACCTGATCTATACACACTATCAAACATATGTATGTGCGTTCATGTGCACACGCACAAACACTCATATACATACACTGTCGCACCTAAGTATGCATGGGCATTGCTACACATAAATATATACATACACATGAATTTACATATACATTATCAAACACGCATGCAATCATCTATATACACACACACTACTACTCGTACATATGCATAGACAATATACACATCAACATACCCACCCTTAAAAACGTCTTTAACATTTTCAATTTTAACAAGTTTTTTTTATCTTCCTTTTTTATTTACACGTTCTATGCTTGTTTGTCATTTTATAATTGTGTGAAAGTGTGTTCCTTGCTTCTTGCCTTAAGAGAGATCTAGAAGAGGTTTAAAAAAAAAAAAAAAAAATCCATCATCAACAATATCCCATTATTTTCAATGGGGAAATCCCTGCTAAGCAAAGGTGAACAGTTGAATTGTCACAGTATTTTTTAAACGTTTCAGTGTTATGTATAGAGCTTGCACGTTCTTTATCGGTTTGTGTCCCAGCTGTTAGCTGGCGATGTCCGGTTGGAGGGAACCTTCCTATCCGGGCTGTAAGGGCGCAGAAATCACGCCAGAAAGATGCAAAGTGTTAAACATTCCTTAACCCCTCCAGTGCTGGGAGGGTCAACAAGCAAACTGCAAAGCAGAGCGAGGACATTTCCGAGAAGCGCTTGCCTCGGCCTAAGCACATTTCACCCCTTTTGCTGGTGTCAGCGACGCGATGGTTGCACTGGAATGGGGCAAGATGTCCAAGCAAAGTATGAGTTCATAGACACCCAGCAGTACCACACATGCATGCCAAGCAATGTGTTGCAGCGTCACGTGGCCCTCGGGGTTAAATATAAGTGTTTTTAGTTCAGAGAGTTGGACTTTCTTTTTTAATTGCTGCAACGTGACCTTCTGACAGAAGCTTATCAGTGATGGGGTCTGGCAGTCCTGGCTTTTACCCTGGGGAAAATGTCAAAGAACTTGAAGTCATCCAACACACACCAAATTGCTAAAAGAAATATGAGTTCGCCATACAGAGACTCTGGGGACTGAAGCACTCATCCGATTCACTAGGCGTCGATGTGGGGTATCCCCCGATCAGGCGCGACCTGCCCTTGACTTGAGTGGCAGTTAACGTGTTGGGTCGGGGAGCTAAACCCCACTTTGGCGCTTCGTGCATCTCCTGCTATAAAGAATGAGTCTAACATCCAACTGCCTGAAACTCTCACTGGTAACCTGGAGCTGGGCAGTCCCCGGTATCCTCCCTGTCTCTGCAACTCCAATGGGAAATGAAGAGAAGCCAAAAGTGTTTGGTTTTAACATTGTATCCATTTGTGTTTAGATTTTTTTTATACAAAAGGCGGGGGGTAAGGGAGTGATCGACTAAACCATACTAAATGTGTATTAGTGTAATAATAATAATAATACAATTGATAATGAAAGGTAGGTGCAACTGTGAACTGAAGTGAATCAGAAAAAACGAGGGGTACAATGGTTTGTACACCAAAAGAAATTCACTTAAATGCACACTTACCAAAATTTAAAATCTAGCCTTTAATAATCAATCCTTAAAACATATATTACCAATATATAAATGTGAAAACATATAAAAATAGATTAAATAAATATCTAGTGCAACCAAACAGTCTTAATATATGTGCTCAATGCTGGAAAGTAAAAGACTGCACGGATGCTTATCAGCCTGAGTGAGCAAGAAAGCCCACTACCACATTGATCAGCCTAATGAATAATAACCTTCATAAGGGTGGTTGGCTCAAAGTCATAAGCAGAACCTAGACTAGTACTGCAAGTCCTGCCTGGCCACTACCCTATATATATATATAGTTTGCTGATCTAATGAATGGCTGCCTAGTACTGTATTAAAACACCCCCATGAAGGGGGCTGACATCATCAAACACGCGTCCAACGTTTTGTTTTAACATTGTATCCATTTGTGTTTAGATTTTTTTTATGCTTTAAGCAGTGAGGTGTCGGGAATCAACCTTAAGTGTCCTGGACCAATATGCCATATTATTCAATAATGGTGTTTCTCTGTCTGGAATTATTTTATGGTATCAGAAAGCAGGGCCGGCTGTAGGGCAGGGCAGTTCCCATGGGTCCCGCGCCTGCGTGGGCCGTGCGCTCCTCTCCTTCCTCGGTGCCAGGATCCAAATTCTGCCCGGCAGGAGAGGGGAGAGCAGGAGAGGGAGCAGGGGTGTCCCTGAGCTGCCACAGGACCTCACCGCTGCTCACCCCAAGGTGGAGATTGTGTGTCTGTATCTGGGGGAGGTGTGTGTGCATGTGTATATAGCTGGGGGAGGTCTTACCTCATGCGGAGCGGCCTTCGGCACTATCGTGTTGTCATGGCGTCTTGCCACATTGCCATGACAATACAACATAATTACACTGTGACATCATGACGCTGCAGAAGATGGGGCCCTGCTGACGGCATGCCACCGTGGGCCCCAGCAAAGGTAAGTCCGGCCCTGATATAGTGCCCGTGGAGCACATACACAAATGTAGCCAGACTAACGTTACTTTGCTTGGCAGTATGCCCAGGCATTCTGCAGCAACATTACTATGGAGACTGAGGCATGCCTGGGTATATGGAGGGTATCGGCCGGGGGAGGAGGAGATGAGTTTGGCTACATATGTACATTCAAATATCAATATACACATAGTACACACATCTGTATGGAACACGGGGGAAGGACTTTCGTATTAAAGGAGCAATCCAGGCGGGTGATTTTTGTAGCGTGCAAATTTATTTTTTTAACATTTTTTGGGGGGTTTGACCTGAACCCCATTAATTTCAGCTCAGGGGACCCCTTCAGGGCCGCCAACAGGGTGGGTCTGCCGGGGTTGGCGTCCCGGGCCCGTGTCAGGAAAAAAAAAGTGGCTGCTCCGCCTGCAGTAGGGGCCCGGGCGGCCGGACCTTAACTCGCAGCCTCCCTGTCACACCTGTATGCCCGCAGACCTGGCAAGACCCCAGTACTGAGGTGGGAACGGTATGACACCACACACCCACAGCAGTGGGAGCCAGCCCGGAGTGTGGTATAGCGTTGCTGGGCCTGTACTAGAAGTAGTTGTTATACTTGCAACGCTTGGGGGTGTCCGTGAGAATAGTCGTGTCCGTTTGCCAAAGTTCAGGAGTCCAGAGGGTAGAGTCGTCAGAGGATAAACCAGGTCCTAGGAAGCCAGAGGGTAGCGAGGTAGAGTTCGTAGCAGGTTTCAAGGGATACCAGAGAGCAGAATAGTCCAAGACAAGCAGGGGTCCAAAGCCAGGGAAATCCAAGATTACACAGGAGCAGGATACAGCAGGGACACAGAGGGAGCACAGCATAGGTCAGGTACACACAGGGAAACAGGAACTATGCAGAGCGAGGAAGAAGTGGACAGACGGGTAATAAAGGAGGGAATACCAATAGGAAAGAGGGGAGGAGTAGAGAGAGAAGTGGGAGACAAACGGGATAGGTCAGGGAGTGAAGAGGAGGAGACAGAAGGGGCAGTCAGGGGAATGGCCTGCAGGGTTTGGGAGGCGGAGACATGACAGCCAGGATAAGAGGAGCATGTGCGCGCGCCCTCTGTAAGCTAAGGATGCGCGCGCACAGGCTGCAGCATGGAGACGACCCGCAAGGAGCAAGGGGAGGCAGCAGGGGGAGCACCAAGGCCAGGAAAGGGCCGCGCGCTCGCGCGCTCGCGCCCTCCGAGGGCAGAGGAGACGCACGTACGGGATGCACCAGGGAGATGGTCCGCAGGGAATGAGAGGAGGGGGCAGACGGGTCACGGTGCCCAGAGAGGAGCGTGCACGCGCGCCCTCTGTGAGTTGAGAGGGCGCACGCACAGGTCGCGTCACCAGGCGCGCGGAGCGCCGCGGGCACCACGCTGCGACCAGGTAAGGGAGAGGAGGAAAGGGCTGGTAAAGGCAATGTGAGCACCACGGGAGAGAGGGAGCGAGGGGCATCATAGCAGGGGCTCAGGGACCGCGTGGGTATGCGAGACCTGCGGGGTACGCGCTGCGGTAAAGGGAGAGAGGTAGAAGACAAGGGAGAAGAGTGGGAAGGAGCAGAGGGAGTGACAGGAGAAGGGAGAGAGGGGCCAGGAGGGGAAGGAATCCCCTGAGTCGTCACAGTATCCCCCCTTTGAGGATCAATCTTCGAGTGATCCAACCACGGTTTAAGGGGGAATTTCTGGTGGAATCTCGGGGCATGGACGTGATGTGAAGGTACCCAAGAACGTTCTTCAGGGCCGTAGCCCTTCCAGTGTACCAAAAACTGAAGCCTATCATTGGACCAACGCGAGTCGATGAGCGACTCTATCTCGTACACTTGTTGGCCCATGGTGGAGACTGGATTGGGTTTCCGGGAGGGATCAGGAAAATGGGGGCTGGAAAAATATTTTTTAAGGAGGGAGACGTGGAACACCGATGGAACCTTCATGGTGGGAGGAAGATCGAGACGATAGGCCACGGGTTGACCTTCTCCAAAATTTTGAATGATCCCAGGAATCTAGGAGCCAATTTGGGTGATGGAGTCTTGAGTCTAATATTTTTGGAGGATAGCCACACCAGATTGCCAGGTTTGAAGGAAGGACCCCTCTAACGATGACAGTTGGCCTTGGTTTTCTGTTTGGCAACCGCAGACTGTAAGGTCTTAAGAATAATTTTCCATGATTCTTGTAGATTGGCGATATGAGAGTCAGCTGCAGGAACACCTGAAGGAGCAGGTGAGAGGGGAAGGCTGCTGGGATGAAAGCCACAGTTAATAAAGAAGGGTGACTCCTGAGTAGATTCGTTCTTCAGAGAATTTATGGCAAATTCGGCCCATGGCAAAAGATCCACCCAGTTATCCTTTGAGTCAGATATGAAGCATCTTAGATACTGTTCGAGAGTCTGGTTCATCCTTTCAGTCTGACCATTGGTTTGTGGATGGTATCCAGAGGAAAACAAGAGAGAGATACCCAGTCTTTGGGAGAAAGCCCGCCAGAATTTTGAGATGAACTGAGACCCACGGTCCGAGACAATACAAATGGGACCGCCATGCAACCTGAAAATTTCTTTGGAGAAGACATCAGCAAACGTGGCAGAATTAGGAAGACCCTTGAGGGGGATGAAGTGTGCCTGATTAGAGAACCTGTCTACTACGACCAGAATGGTGTTCATCCCTTTGGAAACGGGTAGTTCAACAATGAAGTCCATCGAAATGTCTTTCCAGGGTTGCTCCGGAATGGGAAGTGGTAAGAGAAGTCCAGAAGTTTTATGATGAAGAGTCTTACTCTGGGCGCATACAGGACAAGCGGTGGTAAATTCGAGAATTTCTTGATTCATCTTGGGCCACCAAAAGGTCCATTTAATGAGGTCAGCCGTCCTTTTGAAGCCTGGATGGCCAACTGCTCTCGAGGAATGACCCCAAAGTAACACTTTATGGCGAAATCGTGGAGCTGCATAAAGGCGTCCTTCTGGTACCCTGAACCTGCTGGGAATATGGGCTTGAGCCTTGTTGATCTCGTCCAGTACATCGAAGTTGTTAGCTGAAATTATGCACATCGCAGGAAGGATAGGCTCCTTGATCTCCTTAGCTTCTGTCTCAGTGGCGAACTGACGAGAAAGGGCGTCCGCTTTAACATTTTTGGTACCAGGAATATATGAGATGGTGTAGTTGAAGCGGGAAAAGAAGAGTGACCAGCGAGCTTGGTGGGAACCCAGGCGACGAACCCCCTCAATATATAACAAATTTTTGTGGTCAGTGAGAATAGCGATTGGTTCTTTGGAACCCTCCAAAAGATGTCTCCATTCTTGAAGAGCCAGTTTAATGGCTAAAAGTTCACGGTTACCGACATCATAGTTCTTTTCGGCCGCTGAGAACGTCCGCGAAAAAAAAACCACAAGGGTGAAGTTTCTCTTGAGGGAAGTCCTCTGGGAAAGAACTGCACCAGCTACTACGTCCGAGGCGTCGACCTCCAGAGTGAAGGGGAGGGATGTATCCGGATGACGAAGGATGGGAGCAGAAACGAACGCCTTCTTGAGTGTCTCAAAGGCGGAAATGGCCTCAGGTGACCAGGATGAGACGTCGGCACTCTTCTTGGTCAGTGCGGTGATGGGGAGAGCAATAGAAGAAAAATTTTTGATGGATTTTCTGTAATAATTGGCAAAGCCAAGAAAACGCTGCACAGCCTTGAGTGAATTAAGGAGCGGCCAGTCAAGGACCGCCTTCAGCTTCTCTGGATCCATGGAGAAACCTTGGCTGGAGATGATATAGCCTAGGAAGGCAGTAGAAGCCTGGTGGAACAGACATTTCTCCATTTTGGCATAAAGGCGATTAGAACGGAGTCTGGAAAGCACAAGCTTAGTATGTTGAATGTGTTCCTCCAGATATTTAGAAAAAATAAGAATGTCGTCAAGGTAGACGATGACAAAAGTTCCCAATACATTACGGAAGATATCGTTCATGAACTTCTGAAACACGGCGGGAGCGTTACATAACCCAAAGGGCATAACAAGATATTCATAATGTCCTGAACGTGTGTTAAATGCTGTTTTCCACTCGTCTCCCTCCCTTATGCGAATGAGATTATAGGCACCCCTTAAGTCAAGTTTTGAGAAGATAGAGGCCCCTTGGAGACGGTCGAACAGTTCAGAAATGAGCGGAAGAGGATACCGGTTCTTCACCGTGATCTTATTGAGGCCGCGGAAGTCAATGCATGGCCTCAGTGATCCATCCTTCTTCTTCACAAAGAAGAAGCCAGCCCCGGCAGGGAAGGTTGAGTTGCGGATGAACCCCTTCTCTAAATTCTCCTGAATATAGGTAGTCATGGCCTCGGTCTCTGGGACGGAGAGTGGATAAGACTTAGACTTCGGCAGGACAGTCCCAGGTATGAGATCGACAGGACAATCGTACGGACGATGAGGAGGAAGAACTTCCGCTTGAACCTTGTTGAACACATCCAAGTACTCATGGCACAAAGCAGGTAGGATCGATAGATTGGAAGAAACAGAGTCCAGACCGGCAAGCACCACCATGGGAGACTCAGCAGGAGCGGTATCTGTGGACGAGGGCCACTGGAGAGGCAGCGTACCGGACCAATCAATGCGCGGATTGTGGAGTTGAAGCCAAGGCAATCCTAAAATAATTTGCACGGAAGGAGATTGAAAAATATCGAAGCTAATTACCTCCTTATGACCATCAGCCAGGGTCAGGGTAAGGGGAAAAGACTCCCAAATGATAAACGCCGGTTGGAGGGGTCGTCTGTCGATGGCCTCGAGGCCAACAGGGCTCTTCCTTCTGACCATGGGAATTTGATTCTCCAATGCGAACTTCTGGTCCAGGAAATTACCACCCGATCCTGAATCGACGAAAGCTTCAACCTTTACGAGAAGGTTAGGACCCTCGAACGTGGCTGGAAGCATACATTTCTTTGGGAGAGCTTCGGAAGGAGAGGGTCAAGGAGAGACAGTACCCAGTAAAAGCCCCTCTACCTTTACTGGGTGCGCCCGTTTCCTGGCTTCAAGGGACAATTCTGGAGACGATGTTCCACAGAGGCACAGTAGAAACACAGCCTGTTCTGGCGACGTCGTGTTCTCTCGGTTGCCTGGAGTTGTTGACTGCCGACCTGCATTGGTTCCGACGCCTCCAGGGCCAGGAGAGAAGTAGTGGCGACCTGTTAGAAACAACAGAAGAAGAAGAACGGGTACAGTGTCTTTCGTGCCGTCGCTTCTGCGTACGCTGATCCATGCGTACGCTCAGGGTGATTAACTCCTCCAGGGAGGTAGGCCGGGCATGAGTTGCAAGATCGTCTTTCAATGTATCTGTGAGTCCATGCCAGTATGCAGCGGCGAGAGCCTCATCATTCCAAAGTACTTCGGCGGCCAGCATACGGAACTCGATGGCGTATTTGGCAGCTGCTCTTCGGCCCTGAGAAATGTGAAAAAGGGAGAAGGCGGCTGTCTCACGCCGTGCAGGAGTGTCAAACACAAGTTGAAATTCACGTCTAAATAACGGGTAGTCTTGTGTTACTTCGCCCTTGCGCTCCCATAGGGGGGAGGCCCAGGTAAGAGCGTCTCCGGTGAGCAGGGCGTATATATATGCAATTTTAGCATGACCAGTGGGAAACAGGGAAGGAGACATCTCAAACTGAACCTCACATTGGTTTAAGAAGCCGCGGCAGGCGAGAGGGAATCCATGGGCCCGGACTGGCGCAGGTGGTTGCCACTATTGGCGTAGAAGCCATGGAACCCTCCTGGAGGGAAAGGGTAGCCAGTTGCTGAGAGACAGTGTACAGCTGATTGCTAACAAACTGTAAGGCCTCAAAGGAAATACTTGTACCCACCTCAGGGGGGTCTGCGTTTGTTGGGCTCTGCATAATGTCACGCCTGTATTCCCGCAGACCTGGCAAGACCCCAGTACTGAGGTGGGAACGGTATTACACCACACACCCACAGCAGTGGGAGCACGCCCGGAGTGTGGTATAGCGTTGCTGGGCCTGTTGGAAGAGAGTTAGTATAATACTTGCAACGCTTGGGGGTGTCCGTAAGAATAGTCATGTCCATGTGCCAATGTCCAGGAGTCCAGAGGGTAGAATCGTCAGAGTACACGCCAGGTCCTAGGAAGCCAGGGGTAAGAGAAGTAGTGTACGTAGCAAGGTTCAAAGGGGTACCAGAGAGTAGAGTAGTCCAGGACAAGCAGGGGTCAAAAGCCAGGGAAATCCAAGATAACACAGGAGCAGGATACAGCAGGGACACAGAGGGAGCACAGCATAGGTCAGGTACACACAGGGAAACAGGAACTATGCAGAGCGAGGAAGAGGTAGATAGACAGGGGTAATAAAGGAGGGAACACCAATAGGAAAGAGGGGAGGAGTAGAGAGAGAAGTGGGAGACAAACGGGATAGGTCAGGGAGAGAAGAGAAGGAGACAGAAGGGGCAGTCAGGGGAATGGCCTGCAGGGTTTGGGAGGCGGAGACATGACAGCCAGGATAAGAGGAGCGTGTGCACGCGCACAGGCTGCAGCATGGAGACGACCCGCAAGGAGCAAGGGGAGGCAGCATGGGGAGCACCAAGGCCAGGAAAGGGCAGCGCAAGGCCAGGGATGGGCCGCACGCTCGCGCCCTCCGAGGGCAGAGGAGACGCATGCATGGGATGCACCAGGGAGATGGTCCGCAGGGAACAAGAGGAGGGGGCAGACGGCTCACGGCGCCCAGAGGAGGAGCGTGCATGCGTGCCCTCCGTGAGTTGAGAGGGCGCATGCTCAGGCCGCGTCACCAGGCCCGCGGAGCGCTGCGGGCACCACGCTGGGACCAGGTAAGGGAGAGGAGGAAAGGGCTGGTAAAGGCAATGCGGCACCGCGGGAGAGCGGGAGCAAGGGGCATCATAGCAGGGGCTCAGGGACCGCGTGGGTATGCGAGACCTGCGGGGTACACGCTGCGGTAAAGGGAGAGAGGTAGAAGGCAAGGGAGATGAGTGGGAAGGAGCAGAGGGAGTGACAGGAGAAGGGAGAGAGGGGCCAGGAGGGGAAGGAATCCCCTGAGTCGTCACACTCCCCGAGTCTCCAGACACGATCCTCAGCCCCCCCTGCCACCATCCCCAGGCCACCCAACCGTCCCCAGGCCCCTACCAGCATTCGCGTGGCTCCCCCAGCCAGGCCCTATCACCCGGCATTCTTCCCCACCCCTCAGTCCCTACTAGGATCCTTTTCCCTCTTCCCCTCCCCCCCCTCCGGCATCCACCATCATCCGCGACCCGCCGTCTGAGTCCTACCATCAGCTCCAGTTCCGGGCAGGCCCAGCGCTCTCCCCAGCCAGGTGGCTCCTTAGACCCCCAACTGGCCGCTGGACCCCACAGCCACTGGTCCTGACCAACCACAAGGTATGTCTACTTTTTTATATATGTATTGGTGGGGAGTGGGGATCTTTTTATATGCATTGGGGGGTCTTTTTATACGTATTGGAAGGGTGTGGGGGTCTTTATATGTATTGGGTGGTCTTTTTATACGTATTGGGAGGTGGGAGGGAGTGGGGGCTTCTAGAATTGAGCGTGTTTGAAAACCTGGCGAGCAGCGGCAAAAACTCCTCCATCTTCTCCCACACGCAGATCACGGTGAAGCGCTGTGCACGCGCCGCCCCCCCCCCCTGCCGAGCGCGCGTGCTACAGTGCACACTGGATCCGCGGCCTAAGAGTCCCAAGGAGAGGATGGGGTTAAGAATCCCAGGGGGTGAGGGTTAAGAGTCCCAGAGAGGAAGGGGAGCTGGGGGGGGGGGCTTAAGAGTCTCGGGGAAGGGGGGTTAGGAGCTAGTGAGGAGAGGTTGTGACCTTTCAGGCTGCAGGCGCTGACTTCTCTCACTCTGTCTCACCCGGAGCTGCCAGGCGCTACCCCCCCATCCCTCCCTGCAGTGGGAAGCAGGGCCAAAAGGGAGGAGGGAGTGAGAACAGCATGTCAGTCTGCAGCTCCGTGAGAGACGCCACAGTGCGGCAAGTTCAAAGGTGCTCCTCTCACCCCGATACCATGGTAATACTGCGATAACAACGCAGCTCCCATATCGGCACACTGTCTGATGTTATCGCGATATTACTATAATACCGGTATATTGCACAACCCTAGTGGAAAGCTAAGGGGGGGAATCACTAAGCTCCCACTCAGGGCATTGCTGCCCGATCAGCATTACATGCCATTCAAGTCCATGACCGACAGTGGAGGTACAATACCCTGCATGGGCTCTTTGTGTAACCTCACCGTAGTGGACAGAAACAAAAGAGGATATTAGACAAGTGGGACAGGAGAACTGGATCCAGAAGCAGAGGAAAGAGAGGAGGATCAGGGGAGAATAAAGATTTTGTAAGAAGGATGGGCAACCAGGAAGAGCAAGGGGTCATAGGACACCAGTGAGTAGTGCAAGTTGAGAACCTGTAAGCAGAGACCTAGCACATAAAATCCTCTTTATTTGCATAGAACACGTGCACTAGTGGCGTCACCTTTTTTTTTTAAGCATGTCTGAGACCCAGTGGCAGATCCTGGCAAATCACTGTTTCCTTGTGCCACCACTAGCAAATAATGATCACATTTCACGTTACGTCACAAACAACATCACTTATGTAACGGTCATATCACCCCACCCAATCGTATATACCGTGTGAGTGCGGGGAACATGCAATGTTACCAAGGGTGTGCGTGGTGCAATACCTGTTGGCTCACAGAAGGCTGAGCTTCCGCTATAGGGAACCTGGGGCAATATACTACGAATACTAATTTACAATGATGCAGCGCCTCCACCTGCGATGGCTCCCACCAGAGGGGGAGTAGTTCCTCGCAGGACAATACACAATGACCACACAGACAGCTCTATATAACTATTGACTTTACTACATGCAACAACGTATTTAACCACAATATCTTACATAACTGGTGCTCCTCTCTAGAGGAGCCACGTATGGCGTCACGCAGGACGCTAACCTCTATGCGCCACGGCGGACGCTAACCTCTAGGCGTCACGGCGGACGCTACCACCTCTAGGCGTCACGGCGGAAGCTACCACCTCTAGGCGTCACGGCGGACGCTAACCTTCCAAAGAGTGTTCCCACCCTGTGTCCAGCAACCCCAACCCAATGTCTCGCACTCCCAGGTCATATACCAATGTGTGTGTGGGTGTGACTGCGCAGCCACTATGTCTGGTGATAGGCCTTGTTGGTGCACGTGAGTTGTGGGTTACCTGCCCGGGCTCCAGCCACGGGTGCCGCTATATCACGGGGGTTGGATCCGCCGGGATATCCTCCTACGCGTGGGGTGAATTCCAGCGCGGATAATATCACCATACAGCTCCACGCCGTCTCTACCTTAATTAGGGTCTGTCTGCTGCCAGTAGGCCACAGTCACGCTAGCTGTGCCTCCGTGGAGATAGTCCAGCTCCCTTGTAGCAATCCAAGCAATGTCCGTGATACCCTCCTAACAAGTATATAATGGGGCAGGGTTCCTAACCTAGGGCCTGTTCCTACAATACTCAGCTAGGATGACTCAGGTCTATCTGGGGCCTAGGGGATTTGCTGGCCTAGTGCAGAGAGTCACAGACCCCTGCACCCTACCTCCTTCCCTTAGCTGCTCCAGTCCTCAACTGCTTTTCTCTGTCTGCTTTGTGCTGCCAGACTCACAGCTCTGCATCAGACTACCGCAACAATGTTGCAGACCTCCAGGTGCCTCTTACTGACAGAGTGTTACGCCGGTGCTGCCCGCAGACCAGACCCGTTCCTTTCACTGAGGTGAGGAACGTATAGAAGCACGCACCCGCAGCAAAGGGAGCGTGTCCGGAGTGTGGTGATTTTGGCGTTGCCAGGCCAGGTGTATTTAGCTAGCAATACTTGCCGGTACCGGTGTAGAAATGCCGTTGTCGTTGCCGTTAGCCAAGGTCTGGGATTGGAGAATACTGGAAGGTCGTTTGTCCAAGCAGGGGTCTAGAGCCAGAGAGAGACGTCCGCCAAGCCAAGTCGTAACCTGAGTGAATGAGAGAGAAAACGCCAGAGTAGTAATCCAAGTGAAAACTATGTCGAGCAATGAATGATAGGAAGGACTGGCATTATAAAGTGTGGCTGACCAATCAGAAGTGAAGGCAGACCTGGAGGATTGCGTGGAGCCATCCTGGATAGGTTCCCTTGATTGGCAGGCAGGTGAGGACTCTTGTCTTGACAGGAGATCATATTCCTGTGTTGGGGGCGGGTCTTCACTGCCAGAGCAGTGAATAAATTAACTTCGCCCGGAGCGCGCTGTTCAGGCGCGCGCCCGAGCAACATGGCGGCCGCGTGAGGTACTGCTGGAAACCAGGGACGCCGAGGATGACGGGGAACCCCCAGAACCGACGGAGGTGAGTGGCGCTGGCGAGGGATGCGCGCCACGGCAGCAGGAGGGAATATATCAGCAGAGGAACCAGGGCGCGGGCGCCGCGATCCCTGATTCCTCACAGTACCCCCCCCTTCAGGATCGGCCTCAGGACGATCCTTCCATGGTTTTGATGGAAACTTCTTACGAAAGCGTTTGAGGAGTCCTGGAGCATGAATATCTTTCAGGGGTATCCATGACCTCTCTTCGGGTCCAAAACCTCTCCAGTGGACCAAGAAGTGGACTTTACCTCTTGAAAGACGGGAATCCAGTAGAGCCTGTATTTCATACTCTTCGTTACCCTGTACCATCACAGGATCTGGTCTCGAAGTGTGATCCGGAAAGAGGCTACTGGAGATAAAAGGTTTGAGAAGTGAGGTGTGAAAAACATTCGGAATTCTCATGCTTTGAGGAAGTTGGAGTCGAAAAGAAACCGGATTAACCTGCTCCAAAATGGAAAAGGGACCCAGGAACCTAGGAGCCAATTTGAGGGAAGGCGTTTTGAGACGGATGTTCTTGGATGATAGCCAAACCTTGTCCCCGGGTTTGTATTCGGGTGCCGGACGACGGTGACGATCAGCCTGATTTTTAGATGTCAAGGATGCTTTTTGTAATGCAGATTGTATTCTGGACCAAGAGTCTTGTAGGAGAGCAATATGTTCGTCCACGGCTGGTACCCCAGAGGATTCTTTAGTAATAGGTAGGCGAGCCGGATGGAATCCGTAGTTGATAAAGAAGGGAGTCTCGTGGGTGGACTCATTCCTGGAAGAATTGAATGCGTACTCAGCCCAGATAAGTAATTCTGCCCAGTCATCCTGAGAATTAGAGACGAAGCACCTTAAGTATTTCTCGAGGGATTGATTAACCCTCTCGGTCTGTCCGTTGGATTGAGGGTGATATCCAGAAGAAAAGGAAGACGAGATACCTAGCCTCTTGGTGAAATTTCTCCAGAACTTGGAGACGAACTGGGAACCCCGATCGGACACGATGGATGTGGGAATCCCATGGATCCGGAAAATCTCTTTGGCAAAAATATCCGCAAGGGCGGGTGAGGAGGGTAATCCTTTGAGAGGGATAAAGTGTGCCATCTTGGAAAACCGATCTACTACCACAAGAATGGTATTCATGCCATTCGACCTAGGCAACTCCACAATAAAATCCATCGAAATGTGGGACCAGGGACGCTCCGGAATAGGTAAAGGTAAGAGAAGACCCTGAGGTTTCTGACGAGGAATCTTGTTACGCGCACATACCGGACAGGACCGTGTAAATTCCAGAATGGTTTTAGCCATATTGGGCCACCAAAATGTACGACGGATGAGGTCCAAGGTTTTCTTGAATCCAGGATGCCCTGCTGAACGGACGTATTTCAGGGATAAATTTGGGTTCCACATACAACGAGTCTTTAGGAACCACCAGACCGGACGGGAGGTTCTCTTGAGACTTGATGATCCTCTCCAGATTCTTGAATGCCACAGCTGCTAAGATTCTTTGTTTAGGGAGGATGGACTCAGTGGTTTTCTCTGATCTCTCTTCAGAAGAGTATTGCCGGGAGAGAGCATCCGCCTTGACGTTCTTAGTGCCGGGAATGTATGAGAGAACAAAATTGAATCTAGAGAAAAATAACGACCAGCGAGCTTGGCGAGGACCTAAGCGACGGGCATTCTCAATGTACAATAAGTTCTTATGGTCCGTAAGGATGGTGAATGGCTCTTTTGACCCCTCCAGAAGATGTCTCCATTCTTGAAGAGCCATTTTGACGGCCAAAAGTTCCCTATTGCCCACGTCATAATTCCTCTCTGCCGATGAAAATCTTTTGGAGAAAAACCCGCAAGGATGAAGTTTATCCTGGGAAGAAAATTTCTGCGACAGAACCGCCCCAGCCCCACAGTCCGAAGCGTCAACCTCTAAGGTGAAGGGGAAATTCGTGTTAGGGTGTCGAAGGATGGGAGCAGAGACAAAAGTTTGTTTCAGTGTCTCGAATGCCATGACAGCTTCTGGAGACCAAGATGAAGGGTCTGCACCTTTTTTGGTCAGTGCCGTGATAGGAGCGACAATGGTGGAAAAGTTGCGGATAAACTTCCGGTAATAATTAGAAAAACCCAAAAACCGTTGAACAGATTTGAGGGAATTGGGTTGTGGCCAATCCACGACGGCCTTAAGCTTCTCTGGGTCCATGGCCAAACCTTTGTTGGAGATGATGTGTCCGAGAAAAGAAGTGGTAGACTGATGAAAAATGCATTTCTCCATTTTAGCAAACAACCGGTTCTCGCGGAGGCGTGAAAGCACAAACTTCGTATGGATGATATGATCCTGTAAGTTTTGAGAAAAAATAAGGATGTCATCCAGGTATACAATGACAAATATATTAAGAACGTCTCGAAAGATGTCATTGATGAAGTCCTGAAAAACTGCCGGTGCGTTGCATAACCCGAAGGGCATCACTAGATATTCGTAGTGTCCACTACGGGTGTTGAAGGCAGTCTTCCATTCATCGCCCTCCCGGATGCGGATGAGGTTGTATGCCCCACGGAGATCCAGTTTAGTAAAGAGATTGGCCCCCTGAAGTCTATCAAAGAGTTCGGAGATGAGTGGGAGTGGATAACGATTCTTCACCGTGATATGGTTCAGACCCCGGTAATCAGTACATGGTCTGAGAGTACCATCTTTCTTTTTGACAAAGAAGAATCCAGCCCCCGCAGGAGAATTGGAATGACGTATGAAGCCCCGCTTAAGATTCTCACGAATATATTCGTCCATAGCTTTGGTCTCGGGCAACGAGAGAGGATAAGATTTGGCTTTTGGCAAGGTATAACCAGGTACCAGATCAATCGGACAATCGTAGGAACGATGAGGAGGTAGAAGTTCAGACTGAGCCTTGCTGAAAACGTCCAAGAATTCGGCGTATGGAGAAGGCAACTCCCTCAGAGAACTTGATGTATTGGCTAATAGACAGGATGGTTGCTTGATAGAGGAAAAAGGTTTCTCTGACCTTGACCTCCAGTTAATAGGGTTAGGAGACACCCAATCGATGAGTGGATTATGCTTCTGTAACCAGGGCAAGCCAAGCGTGATAGGTGTTCCTGGGGCATGAATAACATCAAAACCCAGAGTCTCTTTGTGAGAATGAGTAGAAAGGGTGATAGGTCCGGTCTCTAAGGAGATATAAGCCGGGGTGAGAGGTCGATTATCAATCCCGACCAAGGCAACGGGAGAGTCCTTCCTGGAAAGCGGAATTTGATTTTGCTCAGAAAAGGTTTGATCTATGAAATTCCCTCCTGCGCCGGAATCGATAAATGCAGCAGTGGAGGTGCGGAAAGTCGGTCCTGAAAGGGAGACGGGAATAGTCAATCTTTTGGGAAGTTCCCTTCTGGGAGGGGAACAAGGAGATTCAGTACCCAGAGAGCGCCCCTTCGTACTCACTGGGCTTAGTCGTTTCCCGGAGATGGAGGATGGTTACGGGTACGCTGCTCAGAAGCTCCGCAATGATGACACGATTCCCCAGTAGAGCGAAGTTGTCGTGACGGTACCCGAGGTTGCTGAACTCCAAGTTGCATCGGCTCTGGAGCCTCCAGCGCCGGTAACGGGGATACGACGGGTCTCTGGTTAGTAGAGAACCTGGAAAAGGAAGCACGGAAAGGCGTAGCCCGGGGAAGCTGACGCTGAGCGCGGCGTACCTGAAGGCGCTGATCCATACGAGTAGCCAGGGTGATGAGATCCTCCAGTAACTCTGGCCTGGTGTGGGAAGCAAGTTCATCCTTCAGAGACTCCGATAGACCTTTCCAGAAGACGGCGACTAAAGCCTCCTGACCCCAATGAGTCTCAGCTGCTACGGTTCTGAATTCCAAGGCGTATTGAGCCACAGGCCGACGTCCCTGTGTAAGCTCTAGCAGGGTATCAGAAGCAGTCTCTTGACGTGCGGGGATATCAAAAACCTGTCGAAAGTCCCGTCTGAAGGCCGCGTAATCGCGGGTAATATCAGGGCGTAGTTCCCAGATCGTAGAGGCCCATGCCAGTGCATTACCTGTGAGCAGACTATATACGTAGGCTACCTTTTTCCGGCCAGTAGCATACAGCTAGGGAGCCATCTTGAACTAGATCTCGCACTGGTTGAGAAAGCCACGACAGGCGTGTGGATCCCCTGCGTAGGGCCTTGGAGCCGGAATCTTCGGAACTGAAAATGAAGTGGAAGATAAGTCAGGCTGCGCCGGGGGTGCAGCCGCAGGCGGAGCCTGTAAAGGGCGGTCCGATACCTGTTGGGAGAGGAGAGCCACTTGATCCGTTAAGGCCTGTATTTGTTGGTACTGCACCGACACACTTTATTCGAGCAAATACCCGGTATGTACCTGGCAGATACCTGGAATGCGCCGCTCCTCACCTCTGACAAGCCCCGTTGCGTTTGCCTTCCCAGCCTGGGTTCATGCCTGGCTGATGGGCGGCTGATCTGTTAAATGATAATGATTAGGATTTAATAGGCTGCAATGCTTCGCGTGTCTACCAGATGGCATAAATTCATGAATTGTAATGCAGTATATATATATATATTGTGCAGTATTGCAGCCAGCGGGAATAAAATGCTTCAATCCCTGCTTGGAAAATAACTCAATGCACTCGGGCAGAAAACAGTCACAAACCTCAATACACCCGGGTATACCCGAATTCGTGGGACTAGCCAAGCTCGAATAAAGTGAGTCGCCAGTGTACATGGCCGTCATCATAGAGTCCACAGTCTGGTCTGCGTCTTGTGGGCTCGACATAATGTTACGCCGGTGCTGCCCACAGACCAGACCCGTTCCTTTCACTGAGGTGAGGAACGTATAGAAGCACGCACCCGCAGCAAAGGGAGCGTGTCCGGAGTGTGATGATTTTGGCGTTGCCAGGCCAGGTGTATTTAGCTAGCAATACTTGCCGGTACCGGTGTAGAAATGCCGTTGTCGTTGCCGTTAGTCAAGGTCTGGGATTGGAGAATACTGGAAGGTCGTTTGTCCAAGCAGGGGTCTAGAGCCAGAGAGAGACGTCCGCCAAGCCAAGTCGTAACCTGAGTGAATGAGAGAGAAAACGCCAGAGTAGTAATCCAAGTGAAAACTATGTCGAGCAATGAATGATAGGAAGGACTGGCATTATAAAGTGTGGCTGACCAATCAGAAGTGAAGGCAGACCTGGAGGACTGCGTGGAGCCATCCTGGATAGGTTCCCTTGATTGGCAGGCAGGTGAGGACTCTTGTCTTGACAGGAGATCATATTCCTGTGTTGGGGGCGGGTCTTCACTGCCAGAGCAGTGAATAAATTAACTTCGCCTGGCGCGCGCTGTTCAGGCGCGCGCCCGAGCAACATGGCGGCCGCGTGAGGTACTGCTGGAAACCGGGGACGCCGAGGACGACGGGGAACCCCCAGAACCGACGGAGGTGAGTGGCGCTGGTGAGGGATGCGCGCCACGGCAGCAGGAGGGAATATATCAGCAGAGGAACCAGGGCGCGGGCGCCGCGATCCCTGATTCCTCACACAGAGGCAGCACAGCAACAGGAACTCACTCTAACAACTCAGCAACAACTAACAACGCGCGCTCGCATACCAGAAGGAAGGGGTGAGTGCGCAAGGGGGGGCTAGCATGTCAAGGGGGACCTGGCTACATCCTCCCTCTGGTGAAAAACCCCAACGACATCGCTTGGGATAAATAACTCAACCCATACATAAATTATATAATAAAAATGCATCAGATCATATAACTTAGCACATGCCCAACTCTAAACAATA
Source organism: Ascaphus truei (assembly GCF_040206685.1). Lineage (NCBI taxonomy): Eukaryota > Metazoa > Chordata > Amphibia > Anura > Ascaphidae > Ascaphus > Ascaphus truei. The sequence goes on along the minus strand of NC_134485.1, from coordinate 325,689,084 downwards.
TTGCACAATTCCGTGAGCATCACAATCACAGATTGGATCCTGCTCCGAGAACACTGCTGAGCCTCATAATGGGGTGCCCCCATTTGATCGTAGGTGACCCGAGTTGGAGGGTACCGGATGCGTTGGCTCCGTCGGAGTTGTTCTTCTGCGACTCCCTCAGGGGAGTAGTACACATAGTCCTGAGGCTCGGCCTCTTCCCTTGAGGGGAGAATTGTCTCTGTAGGCACAAAGCTCGGGCTCTGTGGGTCCAAAGGCTGGCCTGTGGGTGCCACCTTAGTAGGCGTTGGCCTATGGGGCCCTTTACCCGTAGCTCCTCCGGGAGATGCCCCCATTGCGGGGAAGTCCCTTTGAGAGGGTCCTTCCATAGGATCTTGCAAAGTTTCAGGGTTGGTCTCGTTATCGACAGTCTCTTGACCCAACCCTGATACATCGGGCTCACCGTTGAGCGGTGTGGCCAATATCTCTGTCTCTTCATCTTCCACTTGTGGGATGGGAAGGAGATGATTACGGTGCCATACCTTTACCCGGCCATCAGTGTCTTTGATGCGATAGACCGGGAGGCCAGGCATCTGGGATTCAATTTCATACACTCCATCTCTCCATCGGTCAGCCAATTTGTGTTTTCCCGGGACCCCGAGATTGCGAAGCAACACCGCATCCCCAGGACGGAGTTCCCGATATTTGACCTTATGATCATATCGCCGTTTGTTACCCGCATTCAGCTTAGCTGTTGACTTTTCCGCTTGTTGATAGGCCTGCTGCAAGCTGTCTTTGAGTCGTTGCACATATTTGAAGTGGGTAGCATTATGTACCCCATCCGTTGAGACTCTAAGACGCACATCCACTGGTAACCTCGCCTCTCTCCCAAACATGAGGAAGTATGGGGAGAACCCAGTTGACTCGTGTCTGGTGCAATTGTATGCATGCACCAAAGCTTCCACGTGTCGACTCCACTCCGATTTCTGAGCACTCTGTAGTGTTCCGAGCATATCTAGTAAGGTCCGATTAAAACGCTCGGGTAGCGCATCCCCTTCGGGGTGATACGGGGTCGTTCGGGATTTGGCAATGTTCAGCATTTTGAGCAGTTCCCTGATCAATGTACTCTCGAAATCCCTTCCTTGGTCAGAGTGAAGGCGGTTAGGAAGGCCGTAATGTACAAAGTACTTTTCCCATAATATCTTCGCCACGGTGATGGCTTTCTGGTCTTTAGTAGGGAAGGCTTGAGCATACCGAGTGTAATGGTCGGTGATGACTAGCACGTTGCATATTCCCCGGCTATCAGGCTCAATACACAGAAAGTCCATACACACGAGGTCCATAGGACCAGAACTTTTTAGATGACCCATGGGGACGGCTCGAGTAGGTAGGGTCTTGTGCTGAATACACCGAGTACAGCGGCGACAGTGGTGTTCAACGGCTTTCCGCATCTTGGGCCAGAAAAAGCGATCTCTGACTAACCCAAAAGTCTTGTCTATACCAAGATGTCCATGATCATCATGTAGGGACTTCAACACCAGGTATTGTAAGTTCTTAGGGAGGACTAGTTGTCTCCTATCCGGGTGGTTGTGGTATTGCACCACCCGATAGAGCAAGCAATTGTCTATTTCAAATTTGTCCCATTCTCGCATGAGCAAGGCCACCAAGTCATTGGGCGCGCGTTTCAGAAGGGCTGGGTTCCTCTTTTCAACGGCGTGCCGGATGATACTAGCGACCGGATCTCGTATTTGGAAATCTACCAGATCTTTCCACCGGAACACCTTGTCGTGCATGAGGTGCATCCCTTTTGGGTCGCAGTAGGCGGCGGGGACAGCCTGCGACTGGCATCCCAAGGAATCGGCCACTCGTAATTCGGAGAAGGCCACTTGGTCATTAACTATGGCGGCAGTTTTACACATAGCCCGCACTCAGGGGCCGGGAAGTTCTTCCCATTCCTCATCATCTGGGGTAGCGAGTAGTCCTGGCCTTCGGGAGAGGGCGTCCGCCCCAATATTCAATGGTCCCGGCTTATACTTCAAGGAGAAGCTGTAGTTACTGAGGGCAGCCTGCCATCGGTGGCCTGCTGCATCTAATTATGTGCCCCACGTAGGTCACCGAGGTATGGCAAAATCGGCTCTTGTCTAGGGATAATTTCAAACCTTCGTTCCCCAGACGGTCGATCACCTTAAACAATCGCTCTTCGTGCTCTTCCAGAGTCCTTCCGAAGACGATGATATCATCCAGGTACACCAGACACTCCCGGGGAATCATGTCCCCGATAGTCTTTTCCATCAACCTTTGGAACGTAGCAGGCGCCCCACATATACCTTGGGGCATACGGGTGAATTGATAGAATCCCAGGGGGCAGACGAAAGCCGTTTTCTCCTGGTCTTCCGCAGTCATGGGCACCTGATAGTACCCTGATCGGAGATCGAGCACGCTAAACCAGTGACTTCCATTCAGCGCATTCAGGATCTCTTCAATGCGCGGAAGGTTGTATTGATCCGGGATCGTGCGATTGTTCAGTGTTCGATAGTCGATACAAAGTCGTACGGACCCGTTCTTTTTCCGCACCACCACTATGGGCGACGCGTAAGGTCCTCGTGATTCCGTCACAATCCCCGCGGTTTCCATGTCTTGTACGGCGTTCCTCACATCGTCCACATCCCGAGGGGCGATGCGACGAGAACGTTCCCGGAACGGAGTGGCATCGCTCATTCAAATGGTATGTTGGGCACTGCGGCTGCACCCCACATCCATCTCGCTCGTGGAGAACACATGTCGTCGTTGCAGCAGCTGGGTGGTCAACCGTTCTTTCCACTCTGTGGACAGCGTCGACTCGCCGAAGTTGAAGTCCAGATCGACTACCCGCTCATGCGCGGCCGCCGCCTTCACCTGAGGCGTGGCTCCCACCGGGCTGACCGGATATATGCATCCCAACTTCTGGTCGACATCAAACTCCATCGGAAAGGGGGAGAGATTCTGCACATACACATGGGTTCGAATAGGGATCTTAGCCGTCCATTCCCTCACTTCGGGTAGTACTCTATACCCCCGCTGAACCTCTTCTTCTTCAGGCTCACTCTCCAGCGAGAACAGTTGGTCGTTCTTGTCTCGGTCAGGATAACAACACCAGACGGCCATCTTTTGCACTCCCCCTGGTAATATGGTCGTCAGTCCTCGTTGACGATTGTAGAGGTCCCCATGACGCTCCAAGGCATATACCCGGTGGCACTCTTCTCGTAAGATGGGGTCTAGGAGCGAATCGGCCAGCGGCAACTCGTTGGTCTCTTTCAAGTAGGCTCGGATTATAGCTTGCACTATGTCCGCATTGGTTCCCAAGATGATTGGGTACTTGCAATGGTCTTGGGGCTCCGGGCATACCATGGCCGCTACCTGCATGGGGTGCTTCTTGCCGGTGTTCAGTTGGAGTATGTCCAGCTGGACCCTTACAATCCCATCGATGGGGTAGTCTTCATTACTTAACCCCCTAACCTTCATATGTTCGGCCGGCCTTAGGGGGCAGTGTTGAAGGTGCTGATCATAGAACTTGCGATATATTATGGTTACTTGGGACCCTGTGTCCAATAGAGCCGAGGCGTATATCCCTTCTAGTACCACGGGCACGATGGCCGCAGGGCCCACTTGACTGCAAGCTTCACCGGGTGAGGCGTCATCCCTGGGGCCAGCGTCAGAAGGGGCATCCGGGGTTCCAGAATGAGGGAGTTCGGGGTCAACTTCTGCCATCGGTACACTGCAGACCATAGACCGGGCTGATTTCCCTCTATCGGGAGGGTGTTCCTCAGGATGACCTTCTTTTTCTGGGCAGTTACGGAGGACGTGACCCTTCTTACCGCAGTTATAGCATACCACCGGACGGCTTTCCGGGCGACTTGTGGACGGGGAAGGTGGTCGGTCGGGGGGTCTTGGTTTGTACCCCTTGGACAAGGCAGCAGACTCTTCCTTCTTTTCCGTAGAGCCCTTTCCTTTGGAGGCAGAGGGGCTATTAGGTGTAGCGGTTGAGTGTAGCATAACATGAGCCTCCTGTAGTTTCACTTGCCGCAGCAACTCGGTGAACTTGTAGGGGCCCCCGTCCATTATCTTGCTGCGGAGCATGTTGGCTATGGGGTGAGTGGGGCTTGATCCCCGCAGATACTGCTTATGGAGAGCTTCATCCATCCCCGAGGCGGAGACCAGCTTACGATTGAGTAGGATCCCGAGGACCAGCTGTAGGCGGTGGATAAAAGCCGACAAGTCTTCCCCTTCCTTCTGATAAAGATGGAAATACTTCGTCCAGAGCACTCCTTCGTCCTCGGCTAGCCCGTATGCTTCTAACAGGAATGCCACCATTTCCAACGCTGTCAACTCTGGGTGTTGGTCCCTGTGGATGGTCAACATAGTAGACGCAGGGGGTCTGAGGCATTCCATGATGCGCTGCCGCTTTACCGTGTCAGTGCACGACCATTCCTCTACTACTTTTACGGCATTCTCCCTCCAAAGGTCTATCCCTTCCTCTCCCTGGGGTATTGGAAGTATTCCAGAGAAGGCCTTAAGCTTCCGGTAGCTTTGAGACTGGGAGGCCACAGTGAGAGCTTCTACGAATTGGGGTAACGTCACCCCCATTATGGAACCTTCGTTCGTTGCTCTCTCCCTGATAGGCCGGGAGTTTACCCCGCGGGGTACGGTGTCGGGTGGAGAGGGGGGGCAGTCAGCCCAACTACTGGCTTCCGGGAGGGCGCTTGGGGTAAAGGAGACTTTGGGTTGGGGACGGTCAACCCGGTTTGGGGTACTGGACACGGGGGTACGTGATGTCCAGGTACTGGTGGACGGTTCGTCTGGATCTTGAGGAGGGGCTCTGAGCGAGAACATTTCTCTTATTACTGGTAAGTCCGAGTATATAAGGGGGTATCCTTCTGGTGGGCACTCGGGGGCTACTAGAATATTCGGGGCCGCTTCAGGGCCTATGTCCCGCCCCACGGTGAATAATAGGGCACTCAAATCATAAGTAGCGTCGAACACCCTGCCACGGTACCATACTCTATCTAGCCCTAAGAGTTCCGGATGTCAGTTTCCGCTACTAACGCCGGGACGTTCCCTACGGCGACAACGTGTCTAGGTGGTTCACGGACGGTGGTGGCCCACGCGTGGACCTCTTGACGGGAGGGAATAACCATGATGCTGATCTGTTTTGAATAGGGCACCCCAGGTCTAAGATCTCAGCAGCGCCTCCAAATGTAACGGTCATATCACCCCACCCAATCGTATATACCGTGTGAGTGCGGGGAACATGCAATGTTACCAAGGGTGTGCGTGGTGCAATACCTGTTGGCTCACAGAAGGCTGAGCTTCCGCTATAGGGAACCTGGGGCAATATACTACGAATACTAATTTACAATGATGCAGCGCCTCCACGTGCAATGGCTCCCACCAGAGGGGGAGTAGTTCCTCGCAGGACAATACACAATGACCACACAGACAGCTCTATATAACTATTGACTTTACTACATGCAACAACGTATTTAACCACAATATCTTACATAACCGGTGCTCCTCTCTAGAGGAGCCACGTATGGCGTCACGCAGGACGCTAACCTCTATGCGCCACGGCGGACGCTAACCTCTAGGTGTCACGGCGGACGCTACCACCTCTAGGCGTCACGGCGGACGCTACCACCTCTAGGCGTCACGGCGGACGCTAACCTTCCAAAGAGTGTTCCCACCCTGTGTCCAGCAACCCCAACCCAATGTCTCGCACTCCCAGGTCATATACCAATGTGTCTGTGGGTGTGACTGCGCAGCCACTATGTCTGGTGATAGGCCTTGTTGGTGCACGTGAGTTGTGGGTTACCTGCCCGGGCTCCAGCCACGGGTGCCGCTATATCACGGGGGTTGGATCCGCCGGGATATCCTCCTACGCGTGGGGTGAATTCCAGCGCGGATAATATCACCATACAGCTCCACGCCGTCTCTACCTTAATTAGGGTCTGTCTGCTGCCAGTATGCCACAGTCACGCTAGCTGTGCCTCCGTGGAGATAGTCCAGCTCCCTTGTAGCAATCCAAGCAATGTCCGTGATACCCTCCTAACAAGTATATAATGGGGCAGGGTCCCTAACCTAGGGCCTGTTCCTACAATACTCAGCTAGGATGACTCAGGTCTATCTGGGGCCTAGGGGATTTGCTGGCCTAGTGCAGAGAGTCACAGACCCCTGCACCCTACCTCCTTCCCTTAGCTGCTCCAGTCCTCAACTGCTTTTCTCTGTCTGCTTTGTGCTGCCAGACTCACAGCTCTGCATCAGACTACCGCAACAATGTTGCAGACCTCCAGGTGCCTCTTGCTGGCCACCCCAAAAATGTATTCAGGAATCAAGTCAGATTCCCGGGGACATATACGCACAGACCTCCGGTCAAAATCCTCTCTGAAAACAGTTACGCGACTCACCGCCAGGTTCCCTGCTTCAGCACAGACTAGAAAGGTAAAGGGGGCATAGGGATGTGAGGTGTCCCTGACACAGTCTAGAGGTCCCTAGGTTAAGGGGGATACACATTTAAAGCCCAGATCATCCAGAAGTTGTATATGGCATCACCACCAAGTTCCCTGCTTTAGCAAAACCCAGAAAGGTAAATGGTGCAAAGGGATGTAAAGTATCACTGTAACTATAAGGGGTCCCTAGGTTAATGGGGATACCCAGTAAAGGCCCAGGTCACCCAGAACCGTTATAGGGGTTCTGGGGGCTACTCCAATCAGCTACAAGACAGTGAGGGGACTTTTAAAAGTCCAGACCAAAGTTTATTGTATAGAGTGTGGGGGATATGGCTAGTAAGAAATAATGTGCAGCTTCTTATTCTATTTCCCATAACCAAAAGACTTAGGATATTTTTAAAGTGTATATTTTATGGAACAGTGTGTTTTACAACATATGCTTGTGCACAGTACTATGAGTAGGGACTTTCAGACAGTGCCACTGTGTCTACTCATATAGTGGGGATCAAAAGCCATAGATGAAGTCTAATGTGTCAAAACCATTTGGACAGGAGGGAAGAAGTCAAGTACCCAAGTCCTCAGATCAATGGACACTCTTTGCATTTCCATTTGGCCACTAGACTGTCCGGAGCCTGTCTCCGTGGGTGGCATTGAGGGAACCAAGGGCCAGAGATGCCAAATTGCACATGCCCCTTGGTTCATTTAAATTTCCAGGTAACCCTATTGTTTCTACCAGCTTGTCTCAGATTGGCTGCGGAGAAATTTCTCACACTTCTGTGAATGAAAGTCAGAGGTATTATAACCCCTTGCACCCATCAGATAGGAAGTTCTCCAAGGTGTTCTCCAAGGTCTCTCATAGTTTTCCAGTCCTCTAAGATTCTCAGATTCTAAGTGTCCAGATGCAAGTCTCCAGCAAGAAAAGGGCCGCTTCAGCGAAAGCTGCCTGGAATATTTTCTGTCCTGTTTTTGCAACTGTTATCAGGGTGAGAATTTCCTGCAATTAGGAGAGGCTAGGTTGTCACCCCAATTCCCAACTAAGTGTGTCTTTTTGCTGTAGTTTGTGTAACATGGTGTGTTTGCCTTTTCCTGTGAATAAATGTACAATTTATTTCATTAACTCGTTTTGCTCAATGCATGATCCTGGTAAAAGGTGTAAATTGCCTGGTCTCCCGTGACAAGGATGATGTAGTTTATTTTATATTTGTGATGTCATCGCAGGTCACCACAATATCTCTCTCCCTGAACTGAATTTTTACATGTGGATATAGGGGGCAGAAAGTGATTGTCAGTGTAACATCCAGCACTGTAACATCCAGCACTCGGCAGTGCAGTCCAGCAGTCATACTTGTCAATAGGAATGCACACAGGGGACCAACCCCCCAAAGGAGAAACGTTCAGACCTATTACAAACTACAGGAACCTTTCAAAGTCCCATCTCTCAACCCTGCTCAATTAGAAGCACCCTGCTAAATCGATTCTCTCTCCAATGGCAATTTTTAAATTAGTCTTCATCCTTCTCATCTCCTTATTCCTCATCCGCCTCATTTTAGTCTACGAAGAGTACCTCGAGCACAAGATGTAGGTGATACTGAGTCTCAACGGCACTTCAGAGATCAGAACTTTAGACAAAAGCTTGCTCCTGGTCCGCCTTACACGTAAGATCTTACAATCAAAATAGTGACAGGTAAACCGAGGTGAGTCCCTTCCAGGTTGGCTCCATGTTTATAGTGATTAGTACTATAGGTGTTGAATAGTTATACTTAACTCCTTTGTAACCAGAGAAGCCTGCAATGCAAAAGAATGTGAAAGAGTTAATACAGATCCATGCTGCTTTGGTCAATGTGAGTTAGAGAAGAGAAAGTTCTGGCTGCCATATTACCCTCCTCACCCTTGATTCTACACAAATTATGAAGGTCAATAGAGAGATAACTGCAAAGATGCAAGATGAGCCCTCTGCTGCTATCCTGATCGTCTACCTAGACCGGGCACAGGACCTCCCTGTAAGTACTTCATAGGTCATTCATATGTGCACAATTTGCACCTGATCCATGATGGCAACCTGAAAATGGAAGGTTTTTAAGATTTAGGAAGTGGCAGCCAATGCAGATGAGCACTACAGTAGTTGGGTGACCATACATAGAATAGGTCCTTCTATAGAATGGTCACCCAGCTGGTTAATTGTTGCACTAGTCCTGTTGATCGGAAGATCCCCCTGACTAAAAGATGTGTACTGCACAGACATGTTTACGTTGACTGATGTTGAGCTGTCCCTTTACCTGCTTAATATAGATATATAATATTACGTGAACTTTATTTAACTTTTTTAATATCAGAATAGGAACGAAAGTCATACAGAAGAAAAAAGGGGTGAGTCCGATGAGAGCTTCAAGGAGACATTCATTTAAAGATGTAAAGGTTCATTTAAAGGTGCACTTTTTCATTTTTCATAATATTTCTGCACCATAATATACAGAAGGTGTCTGTTTTGTCCTCTAGTTTTTCATCTGCTCACCAATTTCTAAGCTCAATGTTGTATTAAAAGAAGAAAAACAGTGAGCCCAGGACGGAAGTTGACATGGCTGCTAAACTCCTCCTGTTTTGTGACACCGCTAAACAGCATAAGACTGTTTCTGTGATGAGTTTCTCTGAGGTCTGCATGGATAATAGCTCTGTGATGCCTGCTATGGTTGAGCAAATGAGAATAAACAGCAGAGGTGACCGTCCCATATTACAGGCCGGCAAAAATGTAAACTTAATAATGCAACTGCTATCCGATTAGCACCCTCTCTATCCACCTTTAAGACCCATCCTAAAACACACCTCTTTAACAAATCGTATGGGTAGCTGCATGGCTGAAACTATTTACGCCTCATACATCGACCATGGCCTCTTGCAGACACACTTCCCATAACACACTCTTACTGTCTCTGTACGTTCATCCTACTTACCACTTCGATTGTAAGCTCTTCGGGACAGGGACTCCTTTTTCAAAATGTCACTTTTATGTCTGAAGTGCTTATTCCTATTATGTGTTATATTATTATGTCACTTGTATTACTGCTGTGATATATACATAGATGGCGCTATATAAATAAAGACATACATCCATACATACAATCCACCCTTACAGTGAACGTCCAGTGGAAAATGATTACGTTTTTATGTATTAATTAATTAGAAGTAGTCGTGTAAGGCTGAGTCCCCGGTTACCGAGGTTGCACGCGCACCGGAGCGCCTGGCGGCACGTGCACCAGTAAAAGCCGTGATCTGATGGGACGCGCGGGAAAACGCAGCCATGACAGGGGGGGGAGGGCGCTACCATTGGTTGCCAGTGAACCATGTGACTGCTACACTATCTGCACTCCCATTGGTGTGCACAACCATTGGTTGCCAGTGAACCATGTGACCGCGTCGCCGCACGGAAAGACAAAATTCTTGTCTTCCCTTCCAGCGGTCGCACCATCGCGCTTTGTGCCCTTAGAGGGCTGTACTTGGTGTGCGTCGTGCGAACAACCGCGGCCACCGGGTACTCAGCCTTAGTTCACTTGCGACAGTGCAGAGTAAATGAGTACTTCAGTATTAGGTGTGAGACCTTTTATATCGGACTAACAGTAAATATTATAAGACAAGCGTTCGCGAGTTCTCCTCTCTTCCTCAGGTCAGCAATACTGATTTACACAGATTCCATGAGTTTAACACAGATGTAACATACAAGATAACAATCTCATTAACAGAGAGGCAGGATGAAACATTACAAACAATTCTGGTAGTGTCTAAGAAACCCCATATCATCATAAAGTGCTCTTTTTATATAGTGCCAGAGCAGTATGAATTTGAGTACAAATGTTTTTTTTTTAGTACTTTATTTACGCTGGGTCCTGTGTAATTCTAATCTGATCGGTATTGCCCTACAGCTTTACCTATTTGTCCAATGATGTTGGATGTTTTGCATGACGCTGCTATAATATATCTTTTTTTTACAATATTTCTATTATCATTTGCTTGTAACTCGCCAACATATTCCACAGCGCAGTACAATGTTGTGTCAAGCTATGGAATACAAAAATGACAACATAAACATACACTGCATGCAGTAGTTAAGGAGCGCCGTGCTGTTCGGCACGTACAATACAAAATGAAGAGAGTGGAGAACCCCTTTTTTTATTTCTGTGTGGGTTGTTTTGTGATCTCCTAGGGATCTCTTTATTACAATGCGAGATTAGCAGTGCAGGATTGCTGAAAAACAGCAAGTCGTTGGTAGCGATAAACTAATGAAAATTCTCGCCATATCCGTTAAGAACTATAGGTTCCAAAATTATAACTACAAAAAAACATAGAGACTTGTTATACTGCGCAATCAGTAAGTGCGTGAATAGAAATCATGGTGGGGTTAATGTTTTAGTAATGTTTAGGTGCTAATGGTAAGTTATTCCTCAAAAAATGATAAAAAGAAAGACAAAAGTGACTGAACTCGAACACATATTGTATATTGAGAACAATATAAAACAGGTCAAAAGACAAAATACCGATGTTTCAATCCCCTACCGGGGCCGTCATATCTCACAAACGGAACACTTTTGTCATGAAAACTTCATGCAAATGTTTCTTTCTTTTATTTGTATGTTTTTGCGTATCTTATTTTTATAGCAAATACAAATATCACTTGGGAGCACATTCATATGTCTCAGACAGGTTGGCAACCCTGTCTTTCCCCATTATCTCTTAGGCTGACGTCACACGCCGCCGTCGCTATAGCGAAAGTTGCACTCAAGTAGTGCGATTTTGCTGGCGGCAAGGGGCGGTGACGTCAGCAAGAGGGAAGGCACAAAAAGCAAGATGGAGATATTCTCAAAAGCGGAGTAGGCGTTTATTTTGTTTATTTGGAATGTTTTGCCGTGTTAAAGGAACAGGCGCAATAAAGCCTTATTATAGTTTCCCCTTAAAAACGGTCTCAACTGCGTAAGTCTGCACACATCTCTTACACTGTTATTTTTATATGAATACATCTCACCACTATACAAGGAGAGCGGATCATTACAATAATGGAGGCGCTCTCTGCCTCTTGTGAGATTTTCTTCATTAGTCTTCAGCTCACATTTTATTAAATATTTAGCACATGGATACTTAATTTGGCGACATTTCCAAATTTATCTATGGCTATTGGAAACATAGTGGCTCCACTGTATAGAGAGTTAGCTGTGCTACCTATTCTGTCCTCTGTCATTGCTCAGTGACCTTTTGCAGATTGAGGTGTTGCTCTCGATCGTAGAGTTATAGCTGTGCTGTTATGTGTCTCACCTCCACGCATCAAGAGGATGTGGCTAAAGTATCTCATTATGGATCACTGTAACAATACTACAATACTACTAAAGTATCTCATTATGGATCACTGTAACAATACAACGTCTTTATTTACCAGGCAGAAGTACCACTACTTTTTTTTATTCACTAGTCACCATTTCACATGCGTTTTAAAGAAAGAAGGTATTTCTTTTTAAACATTTCTCCCTCTCTCCTTTAGTGCATAAACCCCTTTCCTAAATGATGCCAAAAGAGTTTAGTCTGAATGTTAAACAGGTTTCTCTGCGTTTTGTTCACAGATCACTACAAAGAGCAACTCTCCTGAGTGGGATGAAAGCTTTTAATTCTTCATCAAGAACCCCAACAGCGAGACACTGCAGCTCCAGGTAAGTGTGGGAGCTGAAATAGAGTCCTCTTGTCTCTTTAGTCCTCATGTGCACCCCTAGATCTGGGGTCTGTCATCTTTCCATCTCTTCTCTTGGTACCACTCTCTACCTGTTTGTTTCTGCATCTCTCTTCATTTTTAGCTTCGAGATGAGAGTCAGAACCCTCTGGGGTCTCTTACGATCCCCCTCTGGGACCTCCTGACCGCGGAATCACTGACCCTCGATGGCTGGTTCCCTCTGAGTTCGTCTGGACCCCAAAGCCATGTTATGCTAAGAGCCCAGATGAGGGTGAGTGACTCACAACCACCATTTAATTATTTACTTAGATATCCTCATGCTCCATTGCCCCTTCCCTCATATAAACCCCATGCCTCTCTGCCCCTTCTCTCATATAAACCCCATGCCTCTCTGCCCTCATATAAACCCCATGCCTCTCTGCACTTTCTCTCATATAAACCCCATGCCTCTCTGCCCCTTCTCTCATATAAACCCCATTCATCTCTGCCCCTTATCTCATATAAACCCCATGTCTCTCTGCTCCTTCTCTCATATAAACACCATGCCTCTGTCCCTTCTCTCATATACACTAAACGCCATGCCTCTCAGCCCCTGCCCCATCTCTCATATAAACCCCACGCCTCTCTGCCCCTGCCCCATCTCTCATATAAACCCCACGCCTCTCTGCCCCTTCTCTCATATAAACCCCATGCCTCTCTGCCCCTTATCTCATATTATCCCCATGCCTCTCTGCCCCTTCTCTCATATAAACCCCATGCCTCTCTGCCCCTTCTCTCATATAAACCCCAAGCCTCTCTGCCCCTTCTCTCATATAAACCCCATGCCTCTCTGCCCTTCTCTCATATAAACCCCATTCATCTCTGCCCCTTCTCTCATATAAACCCCATGCCTCTCTGCCCCTTCTCTCATATAAACCCCATGCCTCTCTGCCCCTTCTCTCATATAAACCCCATGCCTCTCTGCCCCTTCTCTCATATAAACCCCATGCCTCTCTGCCCCTTCTCTCATATAAACCCCATGCCTCTCTGCCTCTTCCCTCATATAAACCCCATTCATCTCTGCCCCTTATCTCATATAAACCCCATGCCTCTCTGCCTCTTCCCTCATATAAACCCCATGCCTCTCTGCCCCTTCTCTCATATAAACCCCATGCCTCTCTGTCCCTTCTCTCATATAAACCCCATTCATCTCTGCCCCTTATCTCATATAAACCCCATGCCTCTCTGCCTCTTCCCTCATATAAACCCCATGCCTCTCTGCCCATTCTCTCATATAAACCCCATGCCTCTCTGCCCTTCTCTCATATAAACCCCATGCCTCTCTGCCCCTTATCTCATATAAACCCCATGCATTTCTGCCCCTTCTCTCATATAAACCCCATGCCTCTCTGCCCCTTATCTCATATAAACCCCATGCATTTCTGCCCCTTCTATCATATAAACCCCATGCCTCTCTGCCCTTCTCTCATATAAACCCCATGCCTCTCTGCCCCTTATCTCATATAAACCCCATGCATTTCTGCCCCTTCTCTCATATAAACCCCATGCCTCTCTGCCCCTTATCTCATATAAACCCCATGCATTTCTGCCCCTTCTCTCATATAAACCCCATGTCTCTCTGCCCCTTCTCTCATATATCCCCCATATCTCTCTGCCCTCTCATATATCCCCCATGCCTCTCTGCCCCTTCTCTCATATAAACCCCATGCCTCTCTGCCCCTTATCTCATATAAACCCCATGCATTTCTGCCCCTTCTCTCATATAAACCCCATGCCTCTCTGCCCCTTATCTCATATAAACCCCATGCCTCTCTGCCCCTTATCTCATAAAACCCCATGCCTCTCTGCCCCTTCTCTCATAAAAACCCTGTGCCTCTCTGCCCCTTATCTCATATAAACCCCATGCATTTCTGCCCCTTCTCTCATATAAACCCCATGCATTTCTGCCCCTTCTCTCATATAAACCCCATGCCTCTCTGCCCTTCTCTCATATAAACCCCATGCCTCTCTGCCCCTTCTCTCATATAAACCCCACGACTCTCTGCCCCTTCTCTCATATAAACCCCATGCCTCTCTGCCCTTCTCTCATATAAACCCCATGCCTCTCTGCCCTTCTCTCATATAAACCCCATGCCTCTCTGCCCCTTATCTCATATAAACCCCATGCCTCTCTGCCCCTTCTCTCAAAAAAACCCTGTGCCTCTCTGCCCCTTATCTCATATAAACCCCATGCATTTCTGCCCATTCTCTCATATAAACCCCATGCCTCTCTGCCCTTCTCTCATATAAACCCCATGCCTCTCTGCCCCTTCTCTCATATAAACCCCATGCCTCTCTGCCCCTTCTCTCATATAAACCCCATGCCTCTCTGCCCCTTCTCTCATATAAACCCCATGCCATTCTGCCCCTTCTCTCATAACCCCATGTCTCTCTGCCCCTTCTCTCATATAAACCCCATGCCTCTCTGCCCCTTATCTCATATAAACCCCATGCCTCTCTGCCCCATCTCTCATATAAACCCCATGCCTCTCTGCCCCTTATCTCATATAAACCCCATGCATTTCTGCCCCTTATCTCATATAAACCCCATGCCTCTCTGCCTCTTCCCTCATATAAACCCCATGCCTCTCTGCCCATTCTCTCATATAAACCCCATGCCTCTCTGCCCTTCTCTCATATAAACCCCATGCCTCTCTGCCCCTTATCTCATATAAACCCCATGCATTTCTGCCCCTTCTCTCATATAAACCCCATGCCTCTCTGCCCCTTATCTCATATAAACCCCATGCATTTCTGCCCCTTCTCTCATATAAACCCCATGTCTCTCTGCCCCTTCTCTCATATATCCCCCATATCTCTCTGCCCTCTCATATATCCCCCATGCCTCTCTGCCCCTTCTCTCATATAAACCCCATGCCTCTCTGCCCCTTATCTCATATAAACCCCATGCATTTCTGCCCCTTCTCTCATATAAACCCCATGCCTCTCTGCCCCTTATCTCATATAAACCCCATGCCTCTCTGCCCCTTATCTCATATAAACCCCATGCCTCTCTGCCCCTTCTCTCAAAAAAACCCTGTGCCTCTCTGCCCCTTATCTCATATAAACCCCATGCATTTCTGCCCATTCTCTCATATAAACCCCATGCCTCTCTGCCCTTCTCTCATATAAACCCCATGCCTCTCTGCCCCTTCTCTCATATAAACCCCATGCCTCTCTGCCCCTTCTCTCATATAAACCCCATGCCTCTCTGCCCCTTCTCTCATATAAACCCCATGCCATTCTGCCCCTTCTCTCATAACCCCATGTCTCTCTGCCCCTTCTCTCATATAAACCCCATGCCTCTCTGCCCCTTATCTCATATAAACCCCATGCCTCTCTGCCCCATCTCTCATATAAACCCCATGCCTCTCTGCCCCTTATCTCATATAAACCCCATGCATTTCTGCCCCTTCTCTCATATAAACCCCATGCATTTCTGCCCCTTATCTCATATAAACCCCATGCCTCTCTGCCCCTTCTCTCATATAAATCCCATGCCTCTCTGCCCCTTCTCTCATATAAACCCCATGCCTCTCTGCCCCTTCTCTCATATAAACCCCATGCCTCTCTGCCCCTTCTCTCATATAAACCCCATGCCTCTCTGCCCCTTCTCTCATATAAACCCCATGCCTCTCTGCCCTTCTCTCATATAAACCCCACGACTCTCTGCCCCATCTCTCATATAAACCCCATGCCTCTCTGCCCCTTCTCTCATATAAACCCCATGCCTCTCTGCCCCTTATCTCATATAAACCCCATGCCTCTCTGCCCCTTCTCTGATATAAACCCCATGCATTTCTGCCCCTTATCTCATATAAACCACATGCATTTCTGCCCCTTCTCTCATATAAACCCCATGCCTCTCTGCCCCTTCTCTCAAAAAAAACCTGTGCCTCTCTGCCCTTCTCACATATAAACCCCATGCATTTCTGCCCCTTATCTCATATAAACCCCATGCCTCTCTGCCCTTCTCTCATATAAACCCCATGCCTCTCTGCCCCTTCTCTCAAAAAAACCCCATGCCTCTCTGCCCTTCTCACATATAAACCCCATGCATTTCTGCCCCTTATCTCATATAAACCACATGCCTCTCTGCCCTTCTCTCATATAAACCCCATGCCTCTCTGCCCCATCTCTCATATAAACCCCATGCCTCTCTGCCCCTTATCTCATATAAACCCCATGCATTTCTGCCCCTTCTCTCATATAAACCCCATGCATTTCTGCCCCTTATCTCATATAAACCCCATGCCTCTCTGCCCATTCTCTCATATAAACCCCATGCCTCTCTGCCCCTTCTCTCATATAAACCCCATGCCTCTCTGCCCCTTCTCTCATATAAACCCCATGCCTCTCTGCCCCTTCTCTCATATAAACCCCATGCCTCTCTGCCCCTTCTCTCATATAAACCCCATGCCTCTCTGCCCTTTCTCTCATATAAACCCCATGCCTCTCTGCCCCTTCTCTCATATAAACCCCATGCCTCTCTGCCCCATCTCTCATATAAACCCCATGCCTCCCTGCCCCTTCTCTCAAAAAAAACCTGTGCCTCTCTGCCCCTTCTCTCATATAAACCCCATGCCTCTCTGCCCCTTATCTCATATAAACCCCATGCCTCTCTGCCCTTCTCACATATAAACCCCATGCATTTCTGCCCCTTATCTCATATAAACCACATGCATTTCTGCCCCTTATCTCATATAAACCCCATGCCTCTCTGCCCCTTATCTCATATAAACCCCATGCCTCTCTGCCCTTCTCTCATATAAACCACATGCATTTCTGCCCCTTCTCTCATATAAACCCCATGCCTCTCTGCCCCTTCTGTCATATAAATCCCATGCCTCTCTGCCCCTTCTCTCAAAAAAAACCTGTGCCTCTCTGCCCTTCTCTCATATAAACCCCATGCCTCTCTGCCCCTTCTCTCATATAAACCCCATGCCTCTCTGCCCCTTATCTCATATGAACCCCATGCCTTTCTGCCCCTTCCCTCATAACCCCATGCCTCTCTGCCCCTTATCTCATATAAACCCCATGCATTTCTGCCCCTTATCTCATATAAACCCCATGCCTCTCTG
Organism: Ascaphus truei; assembly: GCF_040206685.1. NCBI lineage: Eukaryota > Metazoa > Chordata > Amphibia > Anura > Ascaphidae > Ascaphus > Ascaphus truei. Next base: position 325,671,802 of record NC_134485.1, on the reverse strand, counting down.
CCCTTCTCTCATAGAAACCCCATGCCTCTCTGCCCCTTATCTCATATAAACCCCATGCCTCTCTGCCCCTTCTCTCATATAAACCCCATGCCTCTCTGCCCCTTATCTCATATCAACCCCATGCCTCTCTGCCCCTTATCTCATATAAACCCCATTCCTCTCTGCCCCTTATCTCATACAAACCCCATGCCTCTCTGCCCCTTATCTCATATAAACCCCATGCATTTCTGCCCCTTCTCTCATATAAACCCCATGCCTCTCTGCCCTTCTCTCATAGAAACCCCATGCCTCTCTGCCCCTTATCTCATATAAACCCCATGCCTCTCTGCCCCTTCTCTCATATAAACCCCATGCCTCTCTGCCCCTTATCTCATATAAACCCCATGCATTTCTGCCCCTTCTCTCATATAAACCCCATACCTCTCTGCCCTTCTCTCATATAAACCCCATGCCTCTCTGCCCCTTCTCTCATATAAACCCCATGCCTCTCTGCCCCATCTCTCATATAAACCCCATGTCTCTCTGCCCCTTCTCTCATATAAACCCTATGTCTCTCTGCCCTATCATATAAACCCCATGCCTCTCTGCCCCTTATCTCATATAAACCCCATGCCTCTCTGCCCCTTCTCTCATATAAACCCCATTCCTCTCTGCCCCTTATCTCATATAAACCCCATGCCTCTCTGCCCCTTCTCTCATATAAACCCCATTCCTCTCTGCCCCTTATCTCATACAAACCCCATGCCTCTCTGCCCCTTCTCTCATATAAACCCCATGTCTCTGCCCCTTCTCTCATATAAACCCCATGTCTCTCTGCCCTCATATAAACCCCATGTCTCTCTGCCCTATCATATAAACCCCATGCCTCTCTGCCCCTTATCTCATATAAACCCCATGCCTCTCTGCCCCTTCTCTCATATAAACCCCATGCCTCTCTGCCCCTTCTCTCATATAAACCCCATGTCTCTCTGCCCTCATATAAACCCCATGCCTCTCTGCCCCTTCTCTCATATAAACCCCCATGCCTCTCTGCCCCTTCTCTCATATAAACCCCATGCCTCTCTGCCCCTTCTCTCAAATAAACCCCATGCCTCTCTGCCCCTTCTCTCATATAAACCCCATGCCTCTCTGCCCCTTATCTCATATAAACCCCATGCCCCTCTGCCCCTTCTCTCATATAAACCCCATGCCTCTCTGCCCCTTCTCTCATATAAACCCTATGCCTCTCTGCCCCTTATCTCATATAAACCCCATTCATCTCTGCCCCTTCTCTCATATAAACCCCATGCCTCTCTGCCCCTTCTCTCATATAAACCCCATGCCTCTCTGCCCCTTATCTCATATAAACCCCATTCATCTCTGCCCCTTTTCACATATAAACCCCATGCCTCTCTGTCCCGTCTCACATATAAACCCCATTCCTCTCTGCCCCTTCTCTCATATAAACCCCATGCCTCTCTGCCCCTTCTCTCATATAAACCCCATGCCTCTCTGCCCCTTCTCTCATATAAACCCCATGCCTCTCTGCCCCTTCTCTCATATAAACCCCATGCCTCTCTGCCCTTCACACATATAAACCCCATGGCTCTCTGCCCTTTCTCTCATATAAACCCCATGCCTCTCTGCCCTTTCTCTCATATAAACCCCGTGCCTCGCTGTTGCTCCTCTATTTTCAGTATATAAACACACATACATCACTGCCCTTCTTAAGAGACGAGTGGTAATGCTTACACACCCTGAGCTAGGGTTTCCCAAGAGTAGTGTGGCCTCCATTCGTCCCTTGTTCCTTCTTGGGGCTCCTTACTGCCCTTCCTCAATCATGCCTCCAAATCCTCCCTGCCCTCTTCCTTTAACATTAAACCCTACAATGCTAGTGGGGTAAGAGGCATATTGACGCTTTCTGCTACTTAAGGAGTTAACAGAACGTTTCATCCCCCATCTCCTTGCCTGATCCCGTTCCTCTGTCCCTCAGATCTTGGCCTCTCCGAATGTCAGCCCTGAGCTCCACGCTCTTGGCCTCGCCTCTGTAACTTCTTCCCTCCCACCGAGACCCCCCAGTCCTCTGAAAAATTTGGGCTCAGACCACTTCCTGCCTGCGTTGGGGGACCTTTTCCCTGTCAACCAATCCACATATGACCTTCGCAACCGGCTGCCCAACTCAGACAGGTGAGAGCCATATGGGACATAGGGAGACTGGAAGGTGGGTGATATGAGAGGACAGGAGACTGGATAAGAGAGACCGTGATGAGTAGATGGGGAATGAGAGGGCATGTGATGAGCAGATGGGGGGATAAGAGAGGAACTGATGTCCATATGGGGGATAAGAGAGGATTTGATGAGCAGATGGGGAATAAGATAGACCTGATGAGCAGATGGGGGATAAGAGAGGACGTGATGAGTAGATGGAGGATAAGAGAGGATGTGATGAGTAGATGGGGGGATAAGAGAGGACGTGATGAGCAGATGGGGGGATAAGAGAGGGCACGTGATGAGCAGAGGGGGGATAAGAGAGTGCACGTGATGAGCAGAGGGGGGATAAGAGAGGGCACATGATGAGCAGATGGGGGATAAGAGAGGGCACGTGATGAGCAGATAGGGGTGTTACCAGATGTTTTATTGCTTGTGCGATATCTAAATTCTCTTGATCTATATTTATATAATTGACATTTTTGAGATTGTTACTAGATATAGTGAATCTGATTGGTCCGTGGGTCTGTCACTCAGCCTCTGGCCAATCAGATTGGTCCGTGGCCTGGCCCCGGTCCCTGCACGCCTCTCATTGGCTTGCTTGCTTCTATGACCTCACCCAACCACCTGGTCACTATCATCTTCTCCTCCTCACCCCGCAGCCTGCCACCCGGCCACTCTCCTCTTTCCTCCTCACCCTATCAACCCCCCTCACCCGCAGCTCACCTCCCCGCTAACTTCCCCCTCAGCTCTACTCTGGCTCCCAACCCCCGCCGAGGGCGCTCCCCCCTCCCTCTCCCTGCCCCCCGCCACGAAAGACCATTCGCCAAAAGGCACAAGCCTCTCAGCGTTAGCTCTGCCAGCCCCCTCTCCTCCTCTCCCCACGACAGCTCCAGCGAGAGGCAGGCAGTGAACAGGAAGCTCAGTGTCACTCCGCAGAGCGCGTTCTGAGGAGCACATTCAAAGCCACACCAGCCAGTAACACAGGCTCCTCCCGCCCGCCAACGCTCCCCAATACTCCCAGCAGCCACAGAGGCAGCAAGGCCAAAACGTGAGGAATGTGCACTCACCAGAGCTGGCTGCATTTAACCCCATAGGGAGAGCCCCCCCTCACAGACTGGAGGGAGCCGCAGACAGCACAGGCAAGAGACTCCAACTGACTGCACTGTGTGTGTGTGTGTGTGTGTGACACTGTGCGTGTGTGACACTGTGTGTGTGTGTGTGTGTGTGTGTGTGTGTGTGAGACACTGTGTGTGTGTATGTGAGACACTGTGTGTGTGTGTGTGTGTGTGTGTGTGTGTGTGTGTGTGTGTGTGTGTGTGTGTGTGTGTGTGTGTGTGTGTGTGTGTGTGTCACTGTGTGTCAGTGTGTGACACTGTGTGTGTGTGATACTGTGTGTGTGTGATACTGTGTGTGTGTGATACTGTGTGTGTAACAGTGTGTGTGTGTTTCACACTGTGTGTGTGTGACACTGTGTGTGTGTCTCACTGTATATGTGACACTGTATGCTGCGCAGGGGGGGGGGGACCAGAGCTGCACAGGGGGGGGGGGCAGAGCTGCGCAGGGGGCGGACCAGAGCTGCGCAGGGGGGGTCCAGAGCTGCGCAGGGGGGGGGACCAGAGCTGCGCAGGGGGGGCAGAGCTGTGGGGGGGGGGGCCAGAGCTGCGCAGGGGGGGGGGGAGATCGGAGCTGCGCAGGTGGTGGGGTGGAGCAGAGAGAGAGGGGGAGCGGAGAAAGACTGGGGGAGCAGAGAAAGAGACAGGGGGAGTGGAGAGAGGAGGGAGCGGGAAATTTTTATCCCGGGCAACGCCGGGTCTCTCAGCTCGTTTATATATAAATACTGGTATGTGTGGATATTTATATGTTGAGATTGGAGCATTCCTGAACTCCTGATTTAAAAACCGTGTTTCCAGCTGTAACCTGTATAAAAGGTTAAAAAGGTTAAAATTTTGGGCACCTCACCAAATGTCAAATTCTAGTCACGCACTCACCAGCGACTCGCAGGTCTCTCGCATACCGTCCCCTCCTATCCTGTGGCTCCTTATCCAAGGGGGGAGGGGGAGATACAGGACAGGTCGGTGCTCTTATTGAAAAATACACAAGAAAAATATGTATTTAGCCTATCATAATAATAACTGTTCTTTGGAGATTATTACTTATAGAAGATCAGACTTTCATCTCACCCAGTTCTGAGCCATAACACAAAGTCCACCAAGGGTATGAAACAATAAGGTCATTCATTCCAGACATAGGTGGGCTAACACAGCTATTTAATGGAAGTGGACACACACACATATACACACACAAACACACACACACACACACACACACATATACACACACAAACACAATATGTAATTTAAAATATCATAAATCTAATCTCATACTGTTTTGGGTAGGAGCCTCTCAGACTCTGCCAGTCAGTAAATAATATGTCCCCAAAGCCTAGAAGTCAGTTGGTGGCAGAAACATGAAGGAAAGAACAATACACTGCAATAGAAATAGGGAGGAGGTAGAGGAAAGGGGGGAGGATATAGAAGAAGTGAGGAACGGGAGCCCCAGGCGTCTCCCAAAACAGAAGATAAAATCATAACTGAATGTTTCTATACTGTATCTGTTTGTGTTAATGTCTAGGTAGTAGGGTTCATCATTGTATGTTCAATGCAATTCATTGTCTGTCTTATTATGTTTAATTAAGTAGTAATCCCAGAAGAACAGGGCATAACTGGCCAATAATGCCCTGGCTGGAAGAGTTGAAGGCCCGAGGCGAAGCCGAGGGACTTTAACCCAACCAGGGCATTATTGGGCAGTAATGCCCTGTTCTGAGGGGATTATTACTATTACAGGCGGTCCTCGTTTTACGACGTTTCGTTTTACGAAGAACGGCTTATCCGACGCTTGTCAATGCATCCCTATGTAGGGTGACCATTCGTACCGGTTTTACCGGTACAGTCCCGGTTTTTTGAGGCCTGTACCGGTTTAAGTCTGTCCCGGTTTTTGTCCCGGTTTTTGTCCCTGGTCCCGGTATTGTGGTGCAGCGGCGGTGAGGAGAATGCGGCGGCCAGTAAGTATTTTCTAAGTGTGTGTGAATGCTGCCGAGGGGACTGAGTGATGGAGAATGCCGGGGGTGGGACTTAGAATGCCGGCCGGCCCACAGGGGATTGGATGAATGATGATGCCGGGGGCGGGACTTAGAATGCCGGCCGGCCCGCAGGGGATTGATTGCAGGCAGGTCAGAGGAAGCCGGGGGCGGGACTTCCGCTTTGTGCAGAGCACACGTGTCTTCCCGGCTTCCTCTGTGCGCGTGAGTGTCCCCCTTCTGTCCCGGGTCCCAGCCAGGGGGGGGGGTAATAGGAGGTGGTAGCGGGGGTGCGCCTGCCTTTGTACCACCTTGTACCTTTGCCCCCCCCCGGCGCTCCCAGCATTGCCCCCCCCCCGGCGCTCCCAGCATTGCCCCCCCGGCACTCCCAGCATTGCCCCCCCCCGGCGCTCCCAGCATTGCCCCCCCGGCGCTCCCACTATTGCCCCCCCGGCGCTCCCACCATTGCCCCCCCGGCGCTCCCACCATTGCCCCCCCGGCGCTCCCACCATTGCCTATCGGCGCTCCCAGCTTTGCCCCCCCGGCGCTCACAGCTTTGCCCCCCGGCGCTCACTTCCCCCCGTCCCCTTGGTGTGGTAGATGGGCTCGGGGGCGGGCAGCGGTTGCTGCGCGGTCGCGGGCGGTGCAGGGGCTGGCGGGCGGTGCAGGGGGAGGCGGGGTGTATCTGTGTGTGTGTATCAGTGTGTGTATCAGTGTGTGTGTGTGTGTGTGTGTATGTGTATCAGTGTGTGTGTGTGTGTGTATGTGTATCAGTGTGTATGTGTATCAGTGTGTGTGTGTGTATATGTGTATCAGTGTGTGTGTGAGTATATGTGTATCAGTGTGTGTGTGTGTGTGTGTGTGTGTGTGTGTGTGTATGTGTATGTGTATCAGTGTGTATGTGTATGTGTGTGTATGTGTATGTGTATCAGTGTGTGTGTGTGTGTGTGTGTGTGTGTATGTGTATCAGTGTGTGTGTGTGTGTGTGTGTGTATGTGTATGTGTATCAGTGTGTATGTGTATGTGTATCAGTGTGTATGTGTATCAGTGTGTGTGTATGTGTGTGTGTATCAGTGTGTGTGTGTGTATGTGTGTGTATCAGTGGGTGTGTGTATCAGTGGGTGTGTGTATGTGTATCAGTGTGTGTGTGTATCAGTTGGGGTGTGTTGTGTGTGTATCAGTGGGTGTGTGTGTATCAGTGGGTGTGTGTGTATCAGTGGGTGGGTGTGTATCAGTGGGTGTGTGTATGTGTATCAGTGTGTGTGTATCAGTGGGGGTGTGTTGTGTGTGTATCAGTGGGTGTGTGTGTATCAGTGGGTGTGGGTGTATCAGTGGGTGTGTGTGTATCAGTGGGTGTGTATCAGTGGGTGTGTGTGTGGGTGTGTGTGTATCAGTGTGTGTGTGTGTGTGTGTGTGTGTGTGTGTGTATCAGTGTGTGTGTGTGTATCAGTGGGGGTGTGTGTGTGTATCAGTGGGGGTGTGTGTATCAGTGTGGGGGGGGTGTGTGTATCAGTGGGGGTGGGGGTGTGTATCAGTGGGGGTGTGTGTGTGTATCAGTGGGGGTGTGTGTATCAGTATCAGTGTGTGTGTGTATCAGTATCAGTGTGTGTGTGTATCAGTATCAGTGTGTGTGTATCAGTATCAGAGTGTGTGTGTAACAGTATCAGTGTGTGTGTGTGTGTGTGTGTGTGTGTGTGTGTGTGTGTGTGTGTGTGTGTGTGTGTGTGTGTGTGTGTGTGTGTGTGTTTTATGTGTGTGTGTGTGTGTGTGTGTGTATCAGTGTGTGTGTCAGTGGGTGTGTGTCTCTCTCCCTCCCTCTCTCTCTCCCACCCTGTCTCCCTCCTTCCCTCCCACCCTGTCTCCCTCCTTCCCTCCCACCCTGTCTCCCACCCTGTCTCCCTCCTTCCCTCCCACCCTGTCTCCCTCCTTCCCTCCCACCCTGTCTCCCTCCTTCCCTCCCACCCTGTCTCCCTCCTTCCCTCCCACCCTGTCTCCCTCCTTCCCTCCCACCTTGTATCCCACCCTGTCTCCCTCCTTGTCTCCCTCCTTCCCTCCCACCCTGTCTCCTTCCTTCCCTCCCACCCTGTCTCCCTCCTTCCTTCCCTCCCTCCCTCCCTCCCTCCCACCCTGTCTCCCTCCTTCCCTCCCACCCTGTCTCCCACCCTGTCTCCCACCCTGTCTCCCTCCCACCCTGTCTCCCTCTTTCCCTCCCACCCTGTCTCCCTCCTTCCCTCCCACCCTGTCTCCCTCCTTCCCTCCCACCCTGTCTCCCTCCTTCCCTCCCACCTTATCTCCCACCCTGTCTCCCTCCTTGTCTCCCTCCTTCCCTCCCACCATGTCTCCCTCCTTCCCTCCCACCCTGTCTCCCTCCTTCCCTCCCTCCCTCCCTCCCACCCTGTCTCCCTCCTTCCCTCCCACCCTGTCTCCCACCCTGTCTCCCACCCTGTCTCCCTCCCACCCTGTCTCCCTCTTTCCCTCCCACCCTGTCTCCCTCCTTCCTTCTCACCCTGTCTCCTTCCCTCCCTCCCACCCTGTCTCCTTCCCTCCCTGTCTCCCACCCTGTCTCCCTCCCTCCCTGTCTCCCACCCCTGTCTCCCTCCCTCTCTGTCTCCCTCCCACCCCTGTCTCCCACCCTGTCCGTCTCCCACCCTGTCTCCCACCCTCCCTGTCTCACCCTCCCTCCCTGTCTCATCCTCCCTCCCTGTCTCACCCTCCCTCCCTGTCTCACCCTCCCTCCCTCCCTGTCTCACCCTCCCTCCCTACCTCCCTGTCTCACCCTCCCTCCCTACCTCCCTGTCTCACCCTCACCCCTGTCCTTCCCTCCCTACCTCCCTGTCTCACCCTCCCTGTCTCACCCTCCCTCCCTCCCTGTCTCACCCTCCCTCCCTGTCTCACCCTCCCTCCCTCCCTGTCTCACCCTCCCTCCCTCCCTGTCTCACCCGCCCTGTCTCACCCTCTCACACTCCCTCGCCCTCCCTGTGTCACCCTCTCACCCTCCCTGTCTCACCCTCCCTGTCTCACCCTCCCTATCTCACCCTCCCTGTCTGTCTCCCTCCCTGTCTCCCTCCCTGTCTCCCTCCCTCCCTCGCCCTCCCTCGCCCTCCCTCGCCCTCCCTCCCTCGCCCTGTCTTCCTCCCTCGCCCTGTCTCCCTCCCTGTCTCCCTCCCTCCCTCCCTCGCCCACCCTCGCCCTCCCTCCCTCACCCTCCCTCGCCCTCCCTCACCCTCCCTCCCTCGCACTCCCTCGCCCTGTCTCCCTCCCTCGCCCTGTCTCCCTCCCTGTCTGTCTCCCTCCCTCGCCCTCCCTTCCTGTCTGTCTCCCTCCCTCGCCCTCCCTTCCTGTCTCCCTCCCTGTCTCCCTCGCCCTCCCTCCCTCCCTCGCCCTCCCTGTGTGTGTGTGTGTGTGTGTGTGTGTGTGTGTGTGTGTGTGTGTGTGTTTTATGTGTGTGTGTGTGTGTGTGTGTATCAGTGTGTGTGTCAGTGGGTGTGTGTCTCTCTCCCTCCCTCTCTCTCTCCCACCCTGTCTCCCTCCTTCCCTCCCACCCTGTCTCCCTCCTTCCCTCCCACCCTGTCTCCCACCCTGTCTCCCTCCTTCCCTCCCACCCTGTCTCCCTCCTTCCCTCCCACCCTGTCTCCCTCCTTCCCTCCCACCCTGTCTCCCTCCTTCCCTCCCACCCTGTCTCCCTCCTTCCCTCCCACCTTGTATCCCACCTGTCTCCCTCCTTGTCTCCCTCCTTCCCTCCCACCCTGTCTCCTTCCTTCCCTCCCACCCTGTCTCCCTCCTTCCTTCCCTCCCTCCCTCCCTCCCACCCTGTCTCCCTCCTTCCCTCCCACCCTGTCTCCCACCCTGTCTCCCACCCTGTCTCCCTCCCACCCTGTCTCCCTCTTTCCCTCCCACCCTGTCTCCCTCCTTCCCTCCCACCCTGTCTCCCTCCTTCCCTCCCACCCTGTCTCCCTCCTTCCCTCCCACCTTATCTCCCACCCTGTCTCCCTCCTTGTCTCCCTCCTTCCCTCCCACCCTGTCTCCCTCCTTCCCTCCCACCCTGTCTCCCTCCTTCCCTCCCTCCCTCCCTCCCACCCTGTCTCCCTCCTTCCCTCCCACCCTGTCTCCCACCCTGTCTCCCACCCTGTCTCCCTCCCACCCTGTCTCCCTCTTTCCCTCCCACCCTGTCTCCCTCCTTCCTTCTCACCCTGTCTCCTTCCCTCCCTCCCACCCTGTCTCCTTCCCTCCCTGTCTCCCACCCCTGTCTCCCTCCCTCCCTGTCTCCCACCCTGTCTCCCTCCCTCTCTGTCTCCCTCCCACCCTGTCTCCCACCCTGTCCGTCTCCCACCCTGTCTCCCACCCTCCCTGTCTCACCCTCCCTCCCTGTCTCATCCTCCCTCCCTGTCTCACCCTCCCTCCCTGTCTCACCCTCCCTCCCTCCCTGTCTCACCCTCCCTCCCTACCTCCCTGTCTCACCCTCCCTCCCTACCTCCCTGTCTCACCCTCACCCCTGTCCTTCCCTCCCTACCTCCCTGTCTCACCCTCCCTGTCTCACCCTCCCTCCCTCCCTGTCTCACCCTCCCTCCCTGTCTCACCCTCCCTCCCTCCCTGTCTCACCCTCCCTCCCTCCCTGTCTCACCCGCCCTGTCTCACCCTCTCACACTCCCTCGCCCTCCCTGTGTCACCCTCTCACCCTCCCTGTCTCACCCTCCCTGTCTCACCCTCCCTATCTCACCCTCCCTGTCTGTCTCCCTCCCTGTCTCCCTCCCTGTCTCCCTCCCTCCCTCGCCCTCCCTCGCCCTCCCTCCCTCGCCCTGTCTTCCTCCCTCGCCCTGTCTCCCTCCCTGTCTCCCTCCCTCCCTCCCTCGCCCACCCTCGCCCTCCCTCCCTCACCCTCCCTCGCCCTCCCTCACCCTCCCTCCCTCGCACTCCCTCGCCCTGTCTCCCTCCCTCGCCCTGTCTCCCTCCCTGTCTGTCTCCCTCCCTCGCCCTCCCTTCCTGTCTGTCTCCCTCCCTCGCCCTCCCTTCCTGTCTCCCTCCCTGTCTCCCTCGCCCTCCCTCCCTCCCTCGCCCTCCCTCCCTGTCTCCCTCCATCCCTGTCTCCCTCCCTCGCCCTCCCTCCATCCCTGTCTCCCTCCCTCGCCCTCCCTCCCTGTCTCCCTCCATCCCTGTCTCCCTCCCTCGCCCTCCCTCCCTGTCTCCCTCACCCTCTGTCTTATCTTAACTGCCGTATACCTACACCGAAGTAACCTACTCTGCTTTCTTCCAGATCTGACTCAAATTTCACGCGGGAGACATCGGAAGACAGGTAAGGAACACCTCCCCTCTAGTATAGTACCTTGAGGGACTGCGGATCAGGTAAGATCCCAGCTGGGATTGCTGCTTTTAGAAATTGTGAAGAGGGGGCATCCTGACACTGGTTAATGGGTTCAGAATCATTCACATCTGGGTTTTTTTTTTCTTCCGATTATTGAGGTGTACACACACGCACACACACACACACACACACACTCTCTCTCTAATGGTAGTAAAGTATAAGTGTACTACAATAAATAAACTGTCACCCTATCCCTATGGCCCGTTTTGCGACGCCCGAACGGCTTATCTGACGCTCTTACGACGCTTTAAAAAATTGCTACAAATGAACAACCAGACGGCTGCAGGCTAGGGAAATCATTCTGAACAGTCTGTGTGAAGGTTTGGTGGTGTATTTTAGGCCCTAAACCATGGCTGATCAAAGCAAAAAGCAAAGTACTGTTTCTCCAAAAAGGAATAGAAAATCTATAACTTTGGAGACCAAGCAAAACATAATAAAGCGCTCTGAGAAAGGAGAGACGAACACAGAAATTGGACGTGCCTTGGATATACCTCGCACAACTATTGTGACAATAATCAAAGACAAGGCAAGAATCTTGGAACAGATCAAGGGCTCAGCACCTATGCAAGGTACAACAAGGCAACGTGTTGGGCATATTGCTGAGGTAGAAAAACTCCTGATCATATGGCTGGAAGATCAATCCCAGCGTCATGTGCCCATTAGTTTAGCCTTAATTCAGGCCAAGGCTTTGAGTCTGTATGAGGACATTAAGCAACAGCATGGAGAAGGGACCACTGAGGAAACGTTCACTGCAAGTAAGGGCTGGTTTATGCGGTTTAAAGAGAGGGCAAACTTGCATAACATTAAAGTGACCGGGGAAGCTGCTAGTGCGGATGAGGAGGCAGCTAAAACCTTCCCTGTTACATTGGCCAAAATTATAGAGGACGGTGGCTATTGCGCACGTCAAGTGTTCAATGTTGATGAGACTGGGCTCTACTGGAAGAAAATGCCCAGTAGAAGCTACATTGCAAAAGAGAAAAAATCTATGCCCGGGTTTAAAGTTGCAAAGGACAGGCTGACTCTTCTGCTTGGATCAAATGCTGCAGGTGATTTCAAGCTAAAACCTTTGCTTGTTTATCATGCAGAAAACCCTAGGGCATTCAAGGGTTATGCAAAGAGCACACTTCCAGTGATTTGGAAGTCCAACCGTAAGGCATGGGTAACAGGGAGCCTTTTTGAGGACTGGTTCCAACATCAATTTATTCCAGCTGTGCAATTATATTGCATGAACCAGAACCTCGATTTCAAAGCATTGCTGCTCCTGGACAATGCTCCTGGCCATCCCATGTACCTGGATGACCATCATCCAAACATCATGGTGGTGTTCATGTCCCCCAACAACACCTCATTGATACAGCCGATGGACCAGGGGGTTATCGCTTCCTTCAAGGCCTACTATCTTAGGCGAACATTTGCCCAGGCCATCAGAGCAACCGATGTGGAAGGTGGTCCAACCTTAAAAGAATTTTGGAAGGGTTACAACATTCTCCATGCAGTGAGAAACATCGGAGAGGCATAGAATGAGGTGAAACAATCCAATTTAAATGGAGTTTGGCGTAATTTGTGCCCTGATTTTATGTCTGATGTCCAAGGCCTTACAGAGACTGTTGCAGAAGTTACAGAAACTGTTGTGCAAATGGCCAGAGATCTCAACTTGGAGGTGGAAACCGAGGATATTGAGGAGTTGCTTGCCTCACATTCTAACGAGTTGAGCAATGAAGACCTCATGCAATTAGAAGAGCAAAAAATTGCTGAAGAGGAGGCCCACCAGTCTGCTGATGTGGCACAGCCACAGCCACGTAAATCATTGTCAAGCAAAATGTTGGCTGCGGCATTCAAGCAGATTGATAGCGCACTGGCCATATTTGAGGACAATGACCCTAACATTGAACGGAGTTCAACAGTCAGTCGTGGGGTGTCTAACCAAATCAGCTGCTATAGAGAGATCTACACGCAGAAAAGGAAAGGATCTGTCCAGACTTCAATGAAGAGATTCTTCAAGAGGCCGAAACCTTCAACTCCACCTACATCACCTCCAAAAAGTCCGTTGTCTGTTGAAGATCCCCCCCTCCCCAATCATCTTCCTCCAATAATTGATGTGTTTTTTTTTTGCTCATGTACATTTCTGAACAGAATACAGCATAGTTTTATTTTTATAGTTTTATTTTACAGTTCTGGAATCAATAAATATAATGTTTCCATCATAATCTATGTGTGTGCTGCATATGTTATTGCTTGAGTAACATTTTCTGTGTATTTTAGCATTAAAAATGCCTTCAGGAACGGAACGTTTGATTTAAACAGTGTTCCTATGGGAAAACGGGTTTCGCTTTACGACGCTTCGCTATCCGACGCCATTTTGAGTAACGCATTGCGTCGGATAACCGAGGACCGCCTGTATAGGCTAAATATAGGCTTTTTTCTTTAATAATAGACACTTTTGTATAGTTATATAGATTTTTTTATTAAAATAAAATGGTAAATACATTAAAGCACCTCTATATACACTTACACTGCAGCTATCCACACACACACACACACACACACACACGCACACACGCACACACCACACACACCACACACACCAGCTCTACAGAAACCAGCTACGCACACAACATACAAACTGCTGCTACACAAACTCTGTAGCTACATCCAAACTCTGCTGCTACACACACATACAACACAGCAGCACCACACACACTACAGCTCTACACACACACACAAGCTGCTGCTACACACAAACTCTGCAGCTATACACACACACACTCTGCAGCTACACACACACACACACTGCAACTACACACACACACACACACACAAACTGCAGCTACACACACAAACTCTGCAGCTACACACACACACACACACACACTGCAACTACACATACACACACACACACACACTGCAACTACACATACACACACACACACACAAACTGCAGCTACACACACAAACTCTGCAGCTACACACACACACACACACTCTGCAGCTACACACACACAAACTCTGCAGCTACCCACAGACACAAAAACTGCAGCTACACACACACACCCACACAAACCCTGCATCTACACACACACACACACACACACACACACACACACACACAAACTCTGCAGCTATAAACACACCCAAATTATGCAGCTATACACACACCCAAATTATGCAGCTACACACACCCAAATTCTGCAGCTACACACACACACCTCTGCAGCAGACACACACACATACACAAACTCTGCAGCAGACACACACACGATAGATAGAAAATGCAGCTACAAACAAACTCTGCAGCTACACATACGCACACGAACTCTGCAGCTACACATACTCTGCAGCTACACATACACACACAGCTGCGCTTATAGTGCCGACGACTCCACATTGCAGCAAAACAAATGTATTTCCGCCGTCACTTGCGCTTATAGTAGAAGCATCGCGACGGCTTGCTCACGATCACTGGAAGTCAAGTCAATTTTTCCAGCAACCGCAGCTTGATGTCACCGTCACCGTCGTGTTGCTATCGCCGGCAACAGCACTATAAGCGGAGCCACACACATAAACTCTGCAGCTACACACACACAAATTCTGCAGCTATACACACAAACTCTGCAGCAGACACACACACACTATGCAGCAGCCACACACACACACACACAAACCCTGCAGCAGCCACACAAACGATAGACAGAAAATGCAGCTACAAACAAACTCTGCAGACAGACGCTTACTTTGCAGCTACAAATACTCTCTCCCTCCTCCTAATGAGGAGAAGTGGGATAACAGGGGCCATGTGATGAGGAGATGGGAGATAACAGGGACCATGTGATGAGGAGATGTGGGATAACAGAGACCATGTGATGAGGAGATGTGGGATAACAGGGACCATGTGATGAGGAGATATGGGATAACAGGGACCATGTGATGAGGAGATGTGGGATCACAGGGACCATGTGATGAGGAGATGTGGGATAACAGGGGCCATGTGATGATATGTGGGATAACAGCGACCATGTGATGAGATGTGGGATAACAGGGGCCATGTGATGAGGAGATGGGAGATAACAGGGGTCATGTGATGTGATGAGATGATGTGGGATAACAGGGACATGTAATGAGGAGATGTGGGATAACAGGGATCATGGGATGAGGAGATGTGGGATAACAGGGATCATGTGATGAGGAGATGTGGGATAACAGGGACCATGTGATGATGAGATGTGGGATAACAGGGACCATGTGATGATGAGATGTGGGATAACAGGGACCATGTGATGAGGAGATGTGGGATAACAGGGACCATGTGATGAGGAGATGTGGGATAACAGGGACCATGTGATGAGGAGATGTGGGATAACAGGGACAATGTGATGAGGAGATGTGGGATAACAGGGGCCATGTGATGAGGAGATGTGGGATAACAGGGATCATGTGATGAGGAGATGTGGGATAACAGGGACCATGTGATGAGGAGATGTGGGATAACAGGGACAATGTGATGAGGAGATGTGGGATAACAGGGACCATGTGATGAGGAGATGTGGGATAACAGGGGCCATGTGATGAGGAGATGTGGGATAACAGGGACCATGTGATGAGGAGATGTGGGATAACAGGGACCATGTGATGAGGAGATGTGGGATAACAGGGACAATGTGATGAGGAGATGTGGGATAACAGGGACCATGTGATGAGGAGATGTGGGATCACAGGGACCATGTGATGAGGAGATGTGGGATAACAGGGACCTTCTTTATGGAAGTGCTGCCTGTTTTTTTCAAAGTTTCTTTGGGTGTACAGATGTTTGCCCTCTCCTCCCGCAGTGATTTGCAGATGACTGACTCACCGCTTGGACAGTTGCGTCTGACCCTGTATTACCCTGCAAAGGAGGGCAAGCTTGTGGCCGTGATACACAGCTGGAGGTAACTTACATACAGATGTGTACATACAGCACATTGCACTCACAACGTACTGAAGCCTTTGATATCAGTCTCCTAGGGTAAAGTAAAACGTGGGTTATTCAATTAGAGGGCTACATATTTGTTGTATATATGGCAAATAAAATGTAAGTTGTTTAATTTAATATACATATATACGTGTGGGTGTGATCAGCCTGCGCGGGAGAACAATGGATATAAATACCAAATGTTTTTGCCTTTTCTGTTTTATTACACCACCATCACACTGGTTTGCACTTAGAATTTGGAGTATAAAAAATGTCCAATTACAGTATTAGCTCATGTGAAAGAAGAGCTATTTATATAGCAAGCGATATATAAACAGTCTTTGGTAAATAAATCCGTTTTTCCTTAAAGATAAAGTCAAACTATCCCAACAGTGAGCAGTAAATATTTAATGGGTGAAACATTAATGGGTTAAAAATGTAAGATTTGATGCTTGTTTTTCCTTGATTTATTGTATTTATTATAAAAGACATCTCTCCCCCAGACCCATTGAATGTATCAGTGCCATTATTACATTGCGGTGCTATTTGGTCTGTTGGATCGCACCTTTAAAATGGGCTGTCGACGGCATTTGGAGTTGACTATTTTGCAATAGTGCCACTTTGTAAGCCGGTTTTCCCGGAAATTAGATTTCATTTTCTCATGTGCAAAAACATACAGCATAAACGCTGGCATTGCTGGGTCATTGTCACTGTACTAACTTAATACACAGAAATCCACAACTGACACAGTGTGAAGTGCCAGTCTGCATGTGTAACCCATATTCCCCCCCCCCCCTAGACTCATCTGCTGTATCTAGGGTGCGTGAGGGCAGATTACTACATGCGTGTGGGTGGTGCATACCTGCTTGGAACAGGAGGGCCTGAGCTTCCCGCGATGTTATTGGGGAGACAGGGGTAGTAGCCTCCATGGTTTCTTAGTGGTGGTGCAGCGCCTCCATCTTCTATACTCCCAGGGATATGGGAAAGGACCCGTATAGAAGAGTACCCCTGGTCCCAGGGTGGATACTCCGAATATACACACAATATTCTTTGGTAAAAGGCGGCAATGTCTCTCTTTATTGTATGTCAAGGCACACAGCAGACTTGCAGCACACAACTGCAACAACAACATCAATGCAGCGTAGTACCCACAGGATTTCCCACAGGTATAATCTCTCTCTTCTCCTCTCCTTTCCTCCAAGTAGTTCCCCTCAGGATGGTCTGAGCGGGGCCTTTATACCCCGATGCCCACCGCAGAGGATGCCCTCTGGGTGGGGTTAGACTTTCCCTCTCACCCCTGCATCAGGGTGAGGGGCATGGTTCCACCGGAGCCTCAGCTCTTCAAGCTCCAAACTCATAGGGCATTCTAGCCGCAGGGTGCTACTCTTCTCCAGTTCCCAAGACAGATTACTACTAGCTGTCTCCTCCAACTCCTCGGACAGAATTCTCGACAGGACTAGACCAGACTCACTCGACCAACGGCACTAACAGAACTCTCAACAGGACTAGACCAGATTCACTCGACCAACGGCACTAACAGAACTCCCTGTCACTGACAGGGCTGGCTGCTAAATAGAGTCAGCCCCACCTCTAATGATGTCAGCAGCACCTCCCCTCTATCTCATGACTGCAGCAGAGTTCAGGGCCTGCATCAATCAATCAAGGTAGGGCTTTGAGTGGGAATATCCCATGATTACTACTGGTGCCTGCCCTTAACAGGACTTACCACAGTAGGAGGAAGGTTTTATAGCCCGTGCTGTTTACAGGGGGCTACATTCTCCCTCTGGTAGAATCCAATGGTCCCCACTTGGACCTAGCTTTAGCAGTACCATCCTGCAGTGAACAACCTGGGAAACAAACACAGATTACGCATTATAGATAAACATACGTTCATGAGGTAGTTACTAGACACGAGTACCGGTTACTCCCAACATGGAGAACCCTAGTAATAGTGTTTGGGATCTGGCTTTCTCACTCTCCTGCCATTATGATCCGTGATCGTCACAGCGAAGGATTGTACCGACCCATGCTCCGGCCGATAGCTCACACCATGCATGTAGATGCACCTACCTATGCTCCATATTCGGACCAATTCACTTATCTTGTCCTCATTATAGTAACCCCCTTGACCAAACTTGGTCCGAAGATATTCCTGTACTGCCTTCATGAGCCAACTATCTCTGCTCTCTTCTATTTCCCTCATGATGGGCTCAGGCACATAAGGGTATTCGTATCCGTGTGACTGCCTATACCTAGCCACTATGGCTCTGTCGGCTATACTCAACTTAGTGAGCTTTCTGTTACCCGCCCTGCTTGGCAGTACCCAAAACACAGGCTCTTCCAGAGCTACTTCGTCATATAGGATACTGGGGCCTCTGGGTAGAACGAGTTTTTGCTCTATCTCCTGGTACCTATGATCTAACTCATCCTCCACCTCTTGCTGAGTGAAAACACCCGCCGCCCACCAATGGTCAACAATATTATTCTTTATGAGCAGGAACCGCGTACGGTCCATCCCCTCGTGGTATCCGGTGAACAAGGGTGCCCACCACTTGTCACGGTGCTCGTACTCTGTGGAATGACTAATGCGTTCTACCTCTGACTCTACCTGAGATGATACACCGGACGTACCCGCATCAGTAGATCGCGAGCAATCTCTCCTCCCTTTGGAATTGATATATCTGGTAGGGTTCATTTTGTGAACCACCTTGCTGGTAGGCCCAGCCTCTGCTGGAGTGTGGGACCCGCGGGTCCTCGATCTCTAGCTGCAGGAGAAAAAGGCACAGGGTTAGGCACAGGTATAACACTGGAATACGGTATTTCCCCATCAGACCCCTCATCGCTCAATTCCCAGTCCCGTAAGTCCTTGGAGTATTTGGGGTACTTGCTTAACTTATCCCTTTTTGGTCCCGGTGGCAATACTCGTGACGGGGCAGGGGCAGTGGCCGGGGCGATGGAGCTATGGGCTTGGGCTGGGGGAATGTCCAACTCAATGTCCAGCAAGCGGGCAATCCCGCGACCAATGGACGCTTTCTTAGGTGCTCTCTCCGCCATACTTCTCGCTTCTCTGGAGGGACCTTGGCTCGACAGGGTGGCCAGGGCTATCCTCCGTGAGGAGAACATCGCTCCCGGGCCTCTCTTTCTGGTGGAACCGGAACTGACGTCATCATGGGTGCCCGCAGAATCCCCATCCGCTCCGTGGTCACGCACCGGAAGTGCGTCGAGGACCGGCATGGGCGTTGGCGGAGCATCCGGTTCACGGACGGACAAGTAGGCCTCAAGCCTCTCATTCTAGTCCTCCATGGCGGCTGCCTTCGCCTGGCGGGGGTAAGGGTGTGGTGGAGTCTCCTTACCGCTCCGCTGCTGTTTGATGATATCGGGCTCCTCGAGGGTCGTCTCGATCGCCATCTCCTCTGCACTGGGAGTCACCACAGCCGTGGGACTGCTACGGGCCTCTGGCCGCACCAGTGCTCGCTGATGGACGGTGTCCGAACTCGTCTGCTCTTCCTTGATGCCGCGTGGGTGGTTCGCCGGTAGGCGCATCGCCACCGATGGTACGCCAACCTCTTCCTCCGAGGATATTACTATCGGATCCTCCGCTAGGGAGTCACCGGATTCTTCTGCGATACAACCAGTGGGTATAGGTACGAAGCTGGCGTGCTCCGGTACCTCCACTGCGGTCGCTCTCTTCTCCGTCGATGGTCCTTTTGGCTCGGAAGCCGTTTGGGCCTGGGTTCTTCCTGCCTGATTGTAACGGGGAACCAGGGCCGTTTTGTCAGTGCTTTCCGCCACCTCCACTATTGTTCCCGGAGAGGCACCCTGTGGGATCTCGCTTAGTGGCCACGGCTTGTTAGGCCACAGGTAGAACGTGCCGCACTGAGGACATCGTGCCTTTTGTGCTGGGTACCGCGCCGGGTACCCCGCAGTGGACGCACAGGCACCTAAGGTATTCTTGCTCAGACACCTAAGGTATTCTTGCTCTGCCACCTCCACTACCAGTAAGCCTCCTGGTAGCTGGTAGATCGAAGTGCTCATCTCTGCCATTGTTAGCTCAGGGGTGGAACACTTCAGTGTTTCAGCTCCTTGCTCCTCGAATGCCAGACAAAAGTGAAGCTCCTCGCTCTCGCTTCCGGTCCCTCCCTTCGCTGGGGAGGACTCTCCTGATTGGCTCTCCTTGTGCCCCCTCCCTCTGGTGGAATCCAGAGGCGGGGCCTTCTTTCCTTCAGTGTGACGTGGCCTGGTTTTCTGACCAGTCACAGCACAGGTGGGTGGGCTTTCGGCTTTCGCGCCGCTCCGCTCCTCTTGCAGGGAATCTGGGTTTGGCGCCAAACCCCTGCACATTTCCCGCCACATTTCTCGAACAGTTCTTTTGCACGATTCACGTGCGTGCTCCAGGATTGGCGGGAAACGCCATTTTAGATCGGCTGCTAACTGCTGGGCCGCTGATGGCGCATTTGTCGCCATTTTAGATTGTCCTTTGCTCCGCGGAGCACGTGTAGTACTGGCCACCATCTTCGATGCACCCACCACGTGTAATTGTGTGCTATCCTCAGTGTCTAGGGTGTACTTGGCTCCTAGACTCTGACGACTGACCTCCACTCGCTCTCTAACACTCTCTGGTGGGCTCTGCATACTCTCGGTCTGTATCCCACTAGAATGAGGTGGCATACCCCAGGCTAGGCGGAACTCCTTCTCCTCCATGCACTGTACTCGGTGTCTATGGTGCAAGTGCTCTGTGGTGCGTCTGTGTGGAAGATAGCTAGTGTACCGGGCATCTCCCTAGGTACGGGCGTCTCCTACTTTTGGCCACTCATAGTGCGGGCCCTGGGCCATGGTCCCTGGACTAGTTAACAGGCTGACTCCCCCAGTTGCCTCACACTATCTGCCTCAAGGGACTAGGACAGCTATACCTATTCACTCCTCCTACGCCACCTCCTTAGGGCTCCCAGGGCGTACTGTGCGGGAGTCCACGCTCCCCTGACTACCCCCGGTGTGCAATTGCGCCCTACCTTCCTCAGCACTTGCACGGAGAGTGCTTCTGGGGTAGTAGCCTCCATGGTTTCTTAGTGGTGGTGCAGCGCCTCCATCTTCTATACTCCCAGGGATATGGGAAAGGACCCGTATAGAAGAGTACCCCAGGTCCCAGGGTGGATACTCCGAATATACACACAATAGTCTTTGGTAAAAGGCAATGTCTCTCTTTATTGTATGTCAAGGCACACAGCAGACTTGCAGCACACAACTGCAACAATAACATCAATGCAGCGTAGTACCCACAGGATTTCCCACAGGTATAATCTCTCTTCTCCTCTCCTTCCTCCAAGTAGTTCCCCTCAGGATGGTCTGAGCGGGGCCTTAATACCCCGATGCCCACCGCAGAGGATGCCCTCTGGGTGGGGTTAGACTTTCCCTCTCACCCCTGCATCAGGGGAGGGGCATGGTTCCACCGGAGCCTCAGCTCTTCAAGCTCCAAACTCATAGGGCATTCTAGCCGCAGGATGCTACTCTTCTCCAGCTCCCAAGACAGATCACTACTAGCTGTCTCCTCCAACTCCTCGGACAGAATTCTCGACAGGACTAGACCAGACTCACTCGACCAACGGCACTAACAGAACTCCCTGTCACTGACAGGGCTGGCTGCTAAATAGAGTCAGCCCCACCTCTCTTGATGTCAGCAGCACCTCCCCTCTATCTCATGCCTGCAGCAGAGTTCAGGGCCTGCATCAACCAATCAAGGTAGGGCTTTGAGTGGGAATATCCCATGATTACTACTGGCGCCTGCCCTTAACAGGACTTACCACAGTAGGAGGAAGGTTTTATAGCCCGTGCTGTTTACAGGGGGCTACACATGCATGAAATGTTTGTGTATTAGCCCATTAAAAGGTGTCTCTACGACCAAATGACACGTAGACACCGGCATTCACACAAACATACATGCATGCTAACACACATGTACATATTGTAAACACAGGCACACACATGTCGATGTATTCATTAAAACGCCCTATGTTTTCTGCATAACTAGCTTTTCCTTTGCTTTCTCTCCTGTCAGTAAACTATGCCTCTCCTCCGGGGAGCCTCCTGACCCCTACTGTACGTGTCTCTGATTTTACTGCCGGACAAAAACCGGTGGACCAAAAGGAAAACCGCTGTGAAGAAGCGGACCAGCAACCCGGAGTTCAATGAGAAGTGAGTCCCACACTGCTCCTAACACGCATCGAATGAAATGTCCAACCTTACCCACATCACTCTGTGCCATACTGAGGGGGCTCTGTCCTGCCTGTCAGCCTGATACAACACTATAGAATAACGAACCTGTACTATTACTCAAGGTATGGTACTGCACACCAAAAAACATTGTCATTGCGAAAAGTCATAGGAAAAGGTTACCGGGTGCTCCACAGAAGACAAGAGTGCCACCTGTAGACAAATGTGGGTGAATCTCCAGGCACCCAACTTGGAGAGCCTTGAGATTCATCAAATTTTAATCAAGGCCCCATACAAAGCGGTCACTTCTAGATCGTAAGAGATAATACAGTGAGTCCTCGCTTATCGGACACAATGCGTCCCGCAAATCCCTGTCGGATAACAGATTGTTGGAAAGCGGTATCAATGGTAACCGGTGGCGATTTCCATCGGATACGTGACATTTGCAGCGGATAATACATTAACCGCCGTCGGAAATTGTTTCTGACGGAAAGCGAAACGTCATAAAGCGAGGACTACCTGTAATGATAATAACTTGATGTCATATAGCGCTTTTCTCCCAATGGGACTCAAAGTGCGTCACAATTTCTCACTGAGCCACTCCTTCAGTGATCTGGCCAAGGCAATAAGGCACCTAAGCTAAAATTCACTAAGCCGCAATGCGGGACCTCGCACCAAATCTGGCATTAACTGCCATTGACTTGAGGCAGTTAATGCCAGATCGGGGTGTGGTACGCTGCATCACGGCTTAGCTCATCTCGGTGTTGGGCCCATATTTACGAAGCGATTCCATAGGACACCGCCCAGCACCGGAACACGGCTGCCAACCCGTTGGTAAATATGGGCCGCAGTGTTTTAGTCACAGATTAGTGCACATGACTTGGCAATGATCCAAAAGCTGCGGTACATCTCATGGATGACGGGGAATGTGTACAATATACAGTACACCGGGTTATTGTCCCTGCAGATTTGAGTGGGATCTGCCATTGGAGGAAGCAGCAAAAAGGAAGATGGATATCTCGGTGAAAAACAGTGTGTCCTTTATATCAAGGGAACGGGAGCTGCTTGGAAAGGTGTGGCGCAGCCCCTTCCCAATTTCTACACCTATCCACTGCACCGACCCGCTAACTTCATGCTGAATTGTCATATGCACAACATATAACCGATCTCTCTCTCTCGCACTGAACATGTAGCATACAATAATGTGGCTTCTCTCTGCCACCCCGTGACCCTCTCTGGGACATACTGTTCCTCTGTCATGCTGATGACTTGGGTCTCCCTCTCTCTCTTTCAGGTTCACATTGATCTTTCCCAGGTGGATCTGTCAGTTGGACTGACTCAGTGGTGAGTTTTGTAGCACCTGTGCTTGTGTCTCTCTGCGCACACGCAGTTACTCACAGTCACATGCCCACATGCACAAGCGGATAGCCATCCACTGGCACAGACACGGTTACCCGGCCATACACGCCGAACACTGCTAAGCACGCACACATTCACACAGCTGCCCCGGCACAGATACGCTCTCACACTGAGAAATAATCAGCCTAGCACATAAACTAAATATTGATGTACCTTCATTTGCAGTCATGATGTTCAGTACTTCCTATTTATCCCCTTAGGTAAAGGGAAAGCATAGATAGATATAGTGTGTTACAGACCCCAGTGGCAATGAAGAGTCTAATGCCAGCTAGGATTGGGGAAAACAAGGTGCTACCTATTTTACAAGAGGGTGACTTCCCCTTCATTGTATCAGTTCAAATATATAATGTACGGTTTGCATTTGAAGCCTCTAATACATCCATGTTTTAGTAGTATGTAGCCAGGGTCCCTCTGGTCCCCCTGTCTGCAGGTTTCTTTCCCCCTTGCGTGTGTGCTGCTGCGAAGGCTTGCGCGTAAGCAGAGCAGTCGCGGCGGCCATGTTGAGGTTGGCGCAGGAGTTCGCGCCTGTGCAGGGCAATGCACAGAGGTTGGCAAGCATAGAGGTGGCCATTACATGTGTGCAAGAGCTCTTGGAAGTTGCGCATGCTCAGTTAAGAGTAGCGGCGGCCATTACAGCTTCAGACATGCGCAGTAAAGATCGCGCACCCGGTCCCCATAGGAAAGAGCTGTACCACGAACTACAATTCCCAGCAGCCTCTGGGGACTGCACTTTCACCCTGGTCACAGGCAGCCAGACAGCCAATAGAGCTGGCAGCTTCTCCTGCAGCAAAGAAGATACAATGTTGTATGCAGACAGGGTTTTGTCAGTTGGATCCAGGAAGAGATTGGGAAAGGTAGTGTACACAGCTGCAGTGCTCTGCTGTACT
This sequence comes from Ascaphus truei, assembly GCF_040206685.1. NCBI lineage: Eukaryota > Metazoa > Chordata > Amphibia > Anura > Ascaphidae > Ascaphus > Ascaphus truei. The sequence goes on along the minus strand of NC_134485.1, from coordinate 325,647,719 downwards.
AGGCCCCAGACACCCCAGGCCAAGGTAGGCCCCACTCCCCACTAGGTTAGTGGGTAAGTTCATAGGGAAGGCCCCTTAGGTAGGGACCCTGCCCTAGTCTGAGTCTTTTCAGTGACACAGCTGCAGTGCTGTGTGCTCTGACAATAAAAGACAGTGTGGCTTGCAGTGCAGCCATAGCAATTAGTTAGCAGTTTCAGGAAAGGCCCCTTTCAGTGCAAGGGGGGGGGTTTGCTTTCTATAGAACCCAGTTCTATGTGATATCAACGGTGCCAGTTGCACTCAGTGATCGAGGCCTGTGTCTGGGCTCAGACAGGCTCTACTACAAGAGACATTCGGTGGGTGCGACGCTCCACGAGGGAGACACCTCACGTGGAGGCGGGTTCCTGTTCCTGCGTCAGACCCTTTTTGAAGAGCTTTACACCCGGGCACGGACGTGTGCCCGGGCAGGTATCTATAAGTGCACCAACTTTACAAACAGTCAGTCACTTGGGGTATTGTGGGACATTTGGGACTATTGATATAACGTGTGGGGTACAAAGCCCTGCGTGGTGACCGGGTAGTTGTGCCTATTAGTGTTATAGAATGACACTGTTAATGTCATATTGTTGAAGTATGTTATGTTGTGTTATTTGCCATATAGTAAACCCTTTTAGCCATAACCTTTGGTGTGGGCTGGTTACTTTATGGATGTTCCTATGTGAGTGCCACTCTACACTCCTAGAATCTCACATAGGTGGAGGCGCTGACCGATGAGAACGTTCCAGAGATTCACCCCAGGCTCTCACTAGCGGAGGCTCAGACCTCCTGTGAGCCTGACAGGTATACTGCACCACACCTGGTAACATTAAGTTCCCCGCACATTCACTCTATCTGCGGTTGGGGGTGGGGAAATACCCGTTACAAGTAGATTGTACATCTCATTTCACAGGCACAATGCGTCCCTCACCTGATGAGCTTACACTCTAATGTTGGTGTTTGGAGCACAATGAGATAAGGACACTTCCCTAGGCTCACAAGTAGCTGACACTGGAATTTGACTGCTGTTCCCGCGTTTTACCTGCGCTACTTCTTCAGCTTGCAATGAACGCCTGGAAAAGCCATGTACCTCTTGTGACCGCGGCGCTTTCTCTCACATTGGTTTTCTGACAGGTACAATCTGAAGGATGAGAAGACCAGCATGTAATGGCCTTTCCCAGGGATGTAACCGTGTGTGGGCGAGCTCTCCCCCTCCCAGCAATGCTACCTGCTGGACCCAGGATCCTAACCAGGGATGGTGTGAAGCAGTCGTCTCTAGCAGAGAAACGGTTAATAAAGAGCCGAGTGGAGACATATCTGGGACCTGCCTGCCTCTGCCGTAACATGTTTTGACCCCTTTGCTGCCAGATTGGTGGCACTCCTGGCAGGAAAGTGGTTAATCTCCCAGAAAGGTTGCTGTGGACGGGGGCAAAATGTCCAGGCAAAGCCACTCAGTGCTGCCCCTAGTACTGATTTCTACACCACACACACATATATACACCTGCGTGTACAGAGGCATATATATGCATATTTATACGTACACGTGTGTGTATAGAACAGTCACCAAGAGGCAGCAGAGCTGGGCAAAGGTTTGAGCTGCTGCCAGTGGTCCCACTGTGGACAAGTACAGCTTGTGATCTTTGGTTTATTTAAATTTGCAGCCGCTTGCATCTCTGGTGCCGTCCACGCAGCTGCAGGGTAGAGCCAGTGTCACGTGACATGATGATGTAATCCTATGTTTCACACCTTAGCGCTTTATCAGTGTGTGATGTTCAGCCACAGCCTCCAGCACTGCTTTATACACACGCACACACACACGCACACGCACACACACGTGTTGACAAGTTCACGTGTACACTTCAACTATTGCAAATAATTTTGCTTAGACATTCAACTACACCAGGTGTAGGCAACTTCAGTCCTCAAGGGCCACCAACAGGTCAGGTTTACAGGATATCCCTGCTTTAGGACAGGTGAAAGACTGCGCCATTGATCGAGCCACCTGTGCTGATGCCAGGATATCCTGAAAACCTGACCTGTTGGTGGCCCTTGAGGACTGGAGTTGCCCACACCTGATCTATACACACTATCAAACATATGCATGTGCGTTCATGTGCACACGCACAAACACTCATATACATACACTGTCGCACCTAAGTATGCATGGGCATTGCTACACATAAATATATACATACACATAAATTTACATATACATTATCAAACACGCATGCAATCATCTATATACACACACTACTACTCGTACATATGCATAGACAATATACACATCAACATACCCACCCTTAAAAACGTCTTTAACATTTTCAATTTTAGCAAGTTTTTTTTTATCTTCCTTTTTTATTTACACGTTCTATGCTTGTTTGTCATTTTATAATTGTGTGAAAATGTGTTCCTTGCTTCTTGCCTTAAGAGAGATGTAAAAAAAAAACATAATCAACAATATCCCATTATTTTCAATGGGGAAATCCCTGCTAAGCAAAGGTGAACAGTTGAATTGTCACAGTATTTTTTAAACGTTTCAGTGTTATGTATAGAGCTTGCACGTTCTTTATCGGTTTGTGTCCCAGCTATTAGCTGGCGATGTCCGGTTGGAGGGAACCTTCCTATCCGGGCTGTAAGGGCGCAGAAATCACGTCGGAAAGATGCAAAGTGTTAAACATTCCTTAACCCCTCCAGTGCTGGGAGGGTCAGCAAGCAAACTGCAAAGCAGAGCGAGGACATTCCTGAGAAGCGCTTGCCTCGGCTAAGCACATTTCACCCCTTTTGCTGGTGTCAGCGACGCGATGGTTGCACTGGAATGGGGCAAGATGTCCAAGCAAAGTATGAGTTCATAGACACCCAGCAGTACCACACATGCATGCCAAGCAATGTGTTGCAGCGTCACGTGGCCCTCGGGGTTAAATATAAGTGTTTTTAGGTCAGAGAGTTGGACTTTCTTTTTTAATTGCTGCAACGTGACCTTCTGACAGAAGCTTATCAGTGATGGGGTCTGGCAGTCCTGGCTTTTACCCTGGGGAAAATGTCAAAGAACGTGAAGTCATCCAACACACACCAAATTGCTAAAAGAAATATGAGTTCGCCATACAGAGACTCTGGGGACTGAAGCACTCATCCGATTCACTAGGCGTCGATGTGGGGTATCCCCCCGATCAGGCGCGACCTGCCCTTGACTTGAGTGGCAGTTAACGTGTTGGGTCGGGGAGCTAAACCCCACTTTGGCGCTTCGTGCATCTCCTGCTATAAAGAATGAGTCTAACATCCAACTGCCTGAAACTCTCACTGGTAACCTGGAGCTGGGCAGTCCCCGGTATCCTCCCTGTCTCTGCAACTCCAATGGGAAATGAAGAGAAGCCAAAAGTGTTTGGTTTTTACATTGTATCCATTTGTGTTTAGATTTTTTTATGCTTTAAGCAGTGAGGTGTCGGGAATCAACCTTAAGTGTCCTGGACCAATATGCCATATTATTCAATAAAGGTGTTTCTCTCTGTCTATCTGGAATTATTTTATGGTATCAGAAAGCAGGGCCGGCTGTAGGGCAGGGCAGTTCCCATGGGCCCGCGCCTTTGTGGGCCGTGCGCTCCTCTCCTTCCTCGGTGCCAGGATCCAAATTCTACCCGGCAGGAGAAGGGAGAGCAGGAGGAGGGAGCAGGGGAGTCCCTGAGCTGCCACAGGACCTCACCGCTGCTCACCCCAAGGTGGGGATTGTGTGTCTGTATCTGGGGGAGGTGTGTGTGTGCATGTGTATATAGCTGGGGGAGGTCTTACCTCATGCGGAGCGGCCTTCGGCACTGTCGTGTTGTCATGGCGTCTCGCCACATTGCCATGACAATACAGCATAATTACACTGTGACATCATGACGCTGCAGAAGATGGGGCCCGCTGACGGCATGCCACCGTGGGCCCCTGCAAAGGTAAGGCCGGCCCTGATATAGTGCCCGTGGAGCACATACACAAAATGTAGCCAGACTAACGTTACTTTGCTTGGCAGTATGCCCAGGCATTCTGCAGCAACATTACTATGGAGACTGAGGCATGCCTGGGTATATGGAGGGTATCGGCCGGGGGAGGAGGAGATGAGTTTGGCTACATCTGTAAAATCAAATAGCAATAAACACATAGTACACACATCTGTATGTATAGTACACGGGGGAAGGACTTTGCTATTAAAGGAGCAATCCAGGTATGTTATTTTTGTAGTGTGTAAATTAATTTTTTTAACATAGGATTAAAGTTGGGGGTTTTGAGTTGGGGGTTTCGAAGTGACTTCGGGCGCACCCCATTAATTTCAGCTCGGGACCCCCTCAGGGACGCCAACAGGGTGGGTCTGCCGGGGTTAGCGTCCCAGGCCCGTCAGAAAATAAAAAAAGTGGCTGCTCCGCCTGCAGTAGGGGCCCGGGTGGCCGGGTCTCTCCCCGAGTCCCCAGCCATGCTCCTCAGCCCCCCACCGTCCCCAGACCCCTCCCATTGTCCAGAGACCCCTAGCTTTCCCCCAGCCAGGCCCTACCACACGGCATCCTTCCCCACCCCTCAGTCCCTACTAGGATCCTTTCCCCTCCTCTCCCCCTCCCCTAACCGGCATCCACCATCCTCTGCGGCCCACCACCTGAGTCCTACCACCGGCTCCAGTTCCAGGCGGGCCCATGTGACCCGGGCCTGCGCTCAGTGCTCTCCCCAGACAGGCGGCTCCTTAGACCCCCAACCAGCCACAGGTCCCGACCATCCCCAAGGTATGTCTACTTTTTTTTACATGTATAGGGAGTGGGGGAGTGCGTGTCTTTTTATATGTATTGGGAGTGGGGGTCTTTTTATATGTATTGGCGGGTCTCTTTATACATACTGCACCGACACACTTTATTCGAGCAAATACCCAGTATGTACCTGGCAGATACCTGGAATGCGCCGCTCCTCACCTCTGACAAGCCCCGTTGCGTTTGCCTTCCCAGCCTGGGTTCATGCCTGGCTGACGGGCGGCTGATCTGTTAAATGATAATGATTAGGATTTAATAGGCTGCAATGCTTCGCGTGTCTACCAGATGGCATAAATTCATGAATTGTAATGCAGTATATATATATATACTGTGCAGTATTGCAGTCAGTGGGAATAAAATGCTTCAATCCCTGCCTGGAAAATAACCCAATGCACTTGGGCAGAAAACAGTCACAAACCTCAATACACCCGGGTATACCCGAATTCGTGGGACTAGCCGAGCTCGAATAAAGTGTGTCGCCAGTGTATTGGGAGGGAGTGGGGGCTTCTTTATATGTCTTGGGGCTTTTTTTATATGCATTAAATAGGTTTTATATGCATTGGGACTTTTTATATATGGATTGTTTTTTTTGTTATATGTATTGGGGAGTTGTTTTTTTTTTTAATGTATTTTGAGAGGTTTGTATATATTTGGGTAGGTGGGGGGAGTTATATATATTTGGGTAGGTGGGGGAGTTGTATATATTTGGGTAGGTGGGGGAGTTGTATATAATTGGGGAGGTGGGGGGGTTGTATATATTTGGGGAGGTGGTGGGGTTGTATATAATTGGGGAGGTGGGGGGGTTGTATATATTTGGGGAGGTGGGGGGGTTGTATATATTTGGGGAGGTGGGTGGGGGTTGTATATATTTGGAGAGGTGAGGGGTTGTATATATTTGGGGAGGTGGGGGGTTGTATATATTTGGGAGGTGGGGGTTGTATGTATTTGGGGGTTGCGGATTCTTCTGTATGTATTTGGGGGTGGGAAGTTTTCTGTATATATTTTGTGGGTTGAATTATGTGAGCGGGGAGGGAATTGAGTGAGTGGTGTAATTGAAGGAAGGGGGAGGGGGAGAGGAAAAGAGGGTGTAGGGGAGAGAAATACATGTTAGGTGGGGGGCAGGGATCTGGGCAGTGTGAGCCCCTAAGGAGGAAAAACGAGAGAGTGGAATAGGAAGGGTACGGTAGCGGCAGATAGAGGAGAGCAGGAGCCCCACGCCTCCACCCCTGCCATCAGGGTGCAGAGTGTGGGAGACGGAAAGGCCACCATAAGAGAGGGCAGCTTCCAGAGCAGAGTCAGACTGAGTGGGCCAGGTCTCAGTTATAGCAAAGAGAAGCAGGGAGTGAGAGAGAAATAAGTCATGTACAGAGAGGAACTTGTTGGAAAGGGAGCATGCATTCCAAAGGGCACAGGAGAAAGGGAGAGGGGAGGGAGGGTGACGGGATGGGTATGAGGTTAGAGGGATTAACATCCGAAGGAGTAGGAGTTGTATGTGGAAGGCGAGGACAGGAGCAGACAGAAATAAGGCAGGGAACAGGATTGGGAGAGATATCCCCAGAAGCGAGGAGAAGCATGGATAGAAAGAGAATGTGTGAGGCTGATTTGTAGGGGTGTGTTTTAGTGCAGGGGATATAGCTGTGTGGGGTTAGAGGGCACAGGTAAGAAAGGAGTTCATGTGAACGGAGAAGTGGCGAAGGAAGGAGAGATGGAGATATATGAATAGAGTTAGAGACATGAGGCTGGTAGAAGGAGGTGCGTATTTTGAAAAGAAGTGAGGTCAAAGCAAATAAAAACAGTAGTGGCGACATGGCAGCAATAGTTTAGTGCCAAGAAATAGAGTCTGGGATAGATAATGTCCTCCTTTCCAGTGCCGTTCAAAATCCAGGAATCAGGGCCAGTAGGTGTTGTCCACTTGTTTCACTCCTGTTGATCTCCCTGTTCAACTCCACACTGTATTCTTCTTAAAACATGCTACTTTACATGAATGCTGCTTGCCCCTGCATTGCTGCTTCCCCAGTATGGATCTAGCTATATAGGTCTTACAAGTCACCTGACTGAATTAAATTCAGCTCAATTAGCACATGTGACGCCCATTTAAACTATTTGTAAATCTTTAAGCAGGGTGTAGTCCTGTCTAAACAAAACAGTGTTCATGGCGTAAAGTGATAAAACAGTTAATATGTGCAAATGAACCCAGTGTTAGCACTGAAAAACACATAATACTGTAACTCCAAGTAGAAGATTCTCCAGATCAGCAGACTCTTTGTAGACCCTCATATGAAGAAACACAAATGCAAGGATATAGTGCATTAACATTTACTTTAAGATGACAAACAACACAGAGGGGATGGTAACACACTCACACTCTGCCCGCTGGTAAGTAAACAAGAAGTGACTTCGGACGCACTTCAACCCTTCTCCTTAGATAACAGCACCCGATGCGACCGTTCCACTTCAGTCAGGAACAGACCGCAATTGCCTCTGCCAACGTCTCTCATCCGCAGTGGGGGCACTCTGCCGCGTCACGGCCGTCGCAGCAGTCTCCTTCCAATCAGGGCTTCTCAGAAGATTGGGTACAGTGGCCTCAAGCATCAAAAAAGGCCCTGTAGTCCTGTCTAGGTGTTACAAGTTGAATGTAGTCAAATGGACACTTAAGGGGTGATGGTAATACTGCGATAACAACGCATCTCCCATATCGGCACACTGTCTGATGTTATCGCGATATTACTATAATACCGGTATATTGCACAACCCTAGTGGAAAGCTAAGGGGGGGAATCACTAAGCTCCCACTCAGGGCATTGCTGCCCGATCAGCATTACATGCCATTCAAGTCCATGACCGACAGTGGAGGTACAATACCCTGCATGGGCTCGTTGTGTAACCTCACCTTAGTGGACAGAAACAAAAGAGGATATTAGACAAGTGGGACAGGAGAACGGGATCCAGAGGCAGAGGAAAGAGAGGAGGATCAGGGGAGAATAAAGATTTTGTAAGAAGGATGGGCAACCAGGAAGAGCAAGGGGTCATAGGACACCAGTGAGTAGTGCACGTAAGAAATAATGTGCAGCTTCTTATTCTATTTCCCATAACCAAAATACTTCAGATAATTTTAAAGTGTTTATTTTATGGAACAGTGTGTTTTAAAACATATGCTTGTGCACAGTACTATGAGCTGCGACTTTGAGACAATTTTATTTATTTATTTATAAAATATTTTACCAGGAAGTAATATATTGAGAGTTACCTCTCGTTTTCAAGTATGTCCTGAGCACAGAGTTAAGACAAATAATACATGTTTACAAATACAATGCCACTGTGTCTACTCATACAGTGGGGATCAAAAGCCATAGAGGAATTCTGAGGTGTCAAAACCATTTGGACAGGAGGGAAGAAGTCAAGTACCCAAGTCCTCAGATGAGTGGACGCCCTTTGCATTTCCATTTGGGCCACCACACTGTCCGGAGCCTGTCTCCGTGGGTGGCATTGAGGGAACGAAGGGCCAGAGATGCCAAATTGCACATGACCCTTTGTTCATTTAGATTTCCAGGTAACCCTGTTGTTTCTACTAGCTTGTCTCGGATTGGATGCGGAGAAATTTCTCTCACTTCTGATAGGGGCAGTATTCTGTGAATGAAAGTCAGAGGTATTATAACCCCTTGCACCCATCAGATAGGAAGTTCTCCAAGGTGTTCTCTAAGGTCTCTCATAGTTTTCCAGTCCTCTAAGATTCTCAGATTCTAAGTGTCCAGATTCAAGTCTCCAGCAAGAAAAGGGCCGCTTCAGCGAAAGCTGCCTGGAATATTTTCTGTCCTGTTTTTGCAACTGTTATCAGGGTGAGGATTTCCTGCAATTAGGAGAGGCTAGGGTGTTACCCCAATTCCCAAGTAAGTGTGTCTTTTTGCTGTAGTTTGTGTAACATGGTGTGTTTGCCTTTTCCTGTGAATAAATGTACAATTTATTTCATTAACTCGTTTTGCTCAATGCATGATCTTGGTAAAAGGTGTAAATTGCCTGGTCTCCCGTGACAAGGATGATGTAGTTTATTTTATATTTGTGATGTCATCGCAGGTCACCACAATATCTCTTTCCCTGAACTGAATTTTTACATGTGGATATAGGGGGCAGAAAGTGATTGTCAGTGTAACATCCAGCACTGTAACATCCAGCACTCGGCAGTGCAGTCCAGCAGTCATACTTGTCAATAGGAATGCACACAGGGTACCAACCCCCCAAAGGAGAAAAGTTCAGACCAATTACTAGCTACAGGAACCTTTCAAAGTCCCATCTCTCAACCCTGCTAATTAGAAGCACCCTGCTAAATCGATTCTCTCTCCGATGGCATTTCTTATCACCGTTGTCACCCTTGTCATCTTATTATTTTTCTTCCTCTTCATTATAATCTACAATGCCTACTACTTATACAACAAGGTGTAGGTGATACTGAGTCTCAACGGCACTTCAGAGATCAGACCAATAGACAAAAGCTTGCTTCTGGTCCGCCTTACACGTAAGATCTTACAATCAAAATAGTGACAGGTAAACCGAGGTGAGTCCCTTCCAGGTTGGCTCCATGTTTATAGTGATAGGTGTTGAATAGTTATACTTAACTCCTTTGTAACCAGAGAAGCCTGCAATGCAAAAGAATGTGAAAGAGTTAATACAGATCCATGCTGCTTTGGTCAATGTGAGTTAGAGAAGAGAAAGTTCTGGCTGCCATATTACCCTCACCCTTGATTCTACACAGATTATGAAGGTCAATAGAGAGATAACTGCAAAGACGCAAGAGGAGCCCTCTGCTGCTATCCTGATCATCTACCTAGACCGGGCACAGGACCTCCCTGTAAGTACATCATAGGTCATTCATATGTGCACAATTTGCACCTGATCAGTGATGGCAAACTGAAAATGGAAGGTTTTTAAGATTTAGGAAGTGGCAGCCAATGCAGATGAGCACTACAGTAGTTGGGTAACCATACATCGAATAGGTCCTTCTATAGAATGGTCACCCAGCTGGTTAATTGTTGCACTAGTCCTGTTGATCGGAAGATCCCTCTGACTAAAAGATGTGTACTGCACAGACATGTTTACGTTGACTGACGTTGAGCTGTCCCTTTACCTGCTTAATATAGATATATAATATTACGTGAACTTTATTTAACTTTTTTAATATCAGAATAGGAAGGAAAGTCATACAGAAGAAAAAAGGGCGAGTCCTATGAGAGCTTCAAGGAGACATTCATTTAAAGATGTAAAGGTTCATTTAAAGGTGCACTTTTTAATTTTTCAGAATATTTCTGCACCATAATATACAGAAGGTGTCTGTTTTGTCCTCTAGTTTTTCATCTGCTCACCAATTTCTAAGCTCAATGTTGTATTTAAAAAAGAAGAAAAACAGTGAGCCCAGGACGGAAGTTGACATGGCTGCTAAACTCCTCCTGTTTTGTGACACCGCTAAACAGCATAAGACTGTTTCTGTGATGAGTTTCTCTGAGGTCTGCATGGATAATAGCTCTGTGATGCCTGCTATGGTTGAGCAAATGAGAATAAACAGCAGAGGTTGCCGTGAGAACACCTTACTGCAGGCATTGCGCCTTTTCATTTAAATCAAATTAAAAAACGCTCGTAAAAATGACGTTGACAATCTGATGTAAAAGGAATCACATTGAGCTCATTTTCAAGATTTTGGTCATATTTTGGGGGAACTTCACAGTTAAAGAAAATATGATCACAAAACAAACTTACACATTGACAGATTTCCAACTCCAAGTATTTCAGTGATATTACTTTACATACAGAGGATATACAAACCCCATAGTCTATTATAACTGAGACTCATACAGTCAGATCGGATCAAGCAGTTTAGAAATGTGGCATGATGTATTGTTTTTGTCCCATCAGTTAAAGAAAGTAATAAAGGAACCAAACCCCATGGTGCAGCTGTCCATACAAGACATCACCCAGGAGAGCAAGGTAAATAACCTGAGAGGGGAAGGCGTGAGACAAGGAGGGGGAGAAGGGCCTCTGGCTGTACAGGGACCATGTGTTCTATCTGCATGAGAAGGAGGAGCACACAACAGCTTGCTGTATTGGGGGCAAAGCAGGTTCAGGGGGGAGGGGGCAGGACATGTAGGTAGGGGACAGGAATGTTGTTCATGGAGAGGAGAGAGACCGTCCGATATTACAGGCCGGCAAAAATGTAAACTTAATAATGCAACTGCTATCCGATTAGCACCCTCTCTATCCACCTTTAAGACCCATCCTACACCTCTTTAACAAATCGTATGGGTAGCAGCATGGCTGAAACTATTTACGCCTCATACATCGACCATGGCCTCTTGCAGACACACTTCCCATAACACACTCCTACTGTCTCTGTACGTTCTTCCTACTTACCACTTAGATTGTAAGCTCTTCGGGACAGGGACTCCTTTTCCGAAATGTCACTTTTATGTCTGAAGTGCTTATTCCCATTATGTGTTATATTATGTCACGTGTAATACTGCTGTGATATATATGTAGCGGTCATGTAAAATGCCTACAGTCATCTCTCCTGCTGGCAGCAAGGCCTGGTAAGTGTGGGCATGCCAGCAGTAATCATGGAGGTTTTCCCTCACACCCTGGTGGGGTGCCCTGTGTATGGATGGGACTGGTCACATGCTCTGACTCCATGGTTAGTGATGTCAGAGGTGTGTCAGCCTCAGAAGTTACATAAGGCACAGCACTGTGTCAAGAGTTAGTTCTGTCAGAGTTCAAGGCGAGTACAGTTGCTGGAAAGTTCTTGCAAGGTTCAGGAAGGAGTTCACGTTCTGCAGAGTGTTAGTTATGTTCTAGTAACTCCATGGGAGACTGTGTCCAGGGACCTGGCACAGGGCAGTGATTCCTGCGGGAATAGTGAATCCCTCATCTAGGTGACATACCTATCAAAGGGGAGCACGGGCGAGATGATCGGCTAAATACACCCATTGTGGAGGGCAGCTATGCCCACCGTGACAATAAAGATGGAGCTGATCAGAGAAACCCCTGTGTGTGAGAGTCCAATGATTGCACAGGAGGTTGCACCACCGAGGAGTTCCTCGTCAGGATCATCCCCATGCGGACGCAGGGGCCCTGGTGAGGTGGAGGCGCTGCACTGGAAATAGGTGAGACTCAGCACACTACCTCAGCTGCCTGTCTGACGGGTCCTCCCCACACACCATCATGCGGGAGACTCAGGAGTCCTGTAGCCAACAGGTGCACCATCAGGCATATCTACACTGTAATGGGGTCCGGTTAGACCACAGGGGCCAATGTGAGATTGGGTGGGTCAGACCGGGTCAGAAATACCGTTACATTTGGAGGCGAGCTGCTGAGATCAGATCTGTCATCAGGACAGGCTCTAGCTAGGCACACTGGGAAACAGGGAGAGAGTCTGCTGCCACTCTGTGCTGCGTAGGGACGGACCTAGGGGTGGTCAGGGGGCTGACGGGATATTGTCAGTTCGCAGGGACAACCTAGGGGCCTGAAAGGAGTGAGGGGTTTGGAGCCGGGCTATAGCTGACCGAGTCACCTTGAGGCAGTGCTAGTTGGTAGGATGCCAGAAGGGATAGCCTGTTAACATGGTCAGGAATCCTGGAGAGGGTCTGCGCTAGGCTGACCAAGACAGGTAGACGCCCCAAGTACTGCATGGCAGAGCCAGAGTACCTAGCCCATTCCAGACACTCACCGTAGGGAGCACAGACTGGGAGGAAGGAGTCACAGCAGACACTGAGAGAGTGAGCCTAGCCTGAGGTAGTGCAACACTGGGTCACACCTAGATAAGGTACACATGTGGTGGTGCATCTGAAGCTAATCTTTATTGTACCGGTGTGGCGGCTGCCCCGCAGAGTGGAGCCCCAGGTACGATAACTGTTACGAGAGAGTGGAGGATCCGCGTGGGGCGGAGAACATGAAATGGCGGACAGAGGCTGATGGGGAGGGCACCCGTGGCGTGCAACCCACTGAAGAGCAGACTGTCGCCGAGTTATCATTGACCAATCTGCTCTGGAGCGGAGCGAAGGCCGTGGCTGCCCCGCTTTTATCCTGTTTGGGACAGCGAGGGGCCACCCTTGAAGAGTGTGAGGAAATTGTAATAATTGGGGGAGAACCCCGCGAGGAGAGCAAACAAATGGACTTTTTGGGCGTAAAAGTCAATCAAAATGGCGGTTCCCGCTTGCTAGGGAAACAGCATGGGCCAGTCTCAGAAAAAATGGCTGATGCAGGACTTGCAAAGAGCTGGCCGGGAATGGCGCGAACAGCAGAGCCCCGCCCTGATGGGGGGCATGGCGCGAAAGCTATGGCTGCGCCGGGATGGACAGTGACTAACTCAGCCCCTGTGCTGAGTCAACCGCTTAGTCTATGGGACCCTCCCCTGATTTCTACCAGGGGGAGTGACTTTCAACTATGGCCTGTGGGGATGCACCCACTGTGTCCAGGGACTGATATCCAGACGGCGCCACTACAAAAAGTAGTTCCGGCCGTGGAAGAGCCGTGCAAAAAGGATGGTTATCTTGCACGGAGGGCGGCTGCCAGGAAAAGGCGGGAACTAGCCGCGGGAAAAGACCCCCACCCTTGTGGGGAAATTGGCGCGAAAACGCTAACCGCGCCCACCAGGACTGAGAGAGGTGCGGCCTTAATTAAGGGGCATGATATTCCCCTGTGGGACCCGCCCATTATTGCAACCCCTGGGGGCGGGTTCCAGCTCTGTCAGAGAAGGGAGGAGCCGAAGCAGGGAGTGGCGGATCCAGCAACTTCCACCAGCCAGTTGCGAGGAACCACTAAGCTGGAAAGACCTTTACAGAGAGTGGCTCCTGTAAAGAGAATGGCCTGCTCCTCCACTGTGGGCACAATGGTCTCTACACAGCCCTACTCAGTGCCCGGCGGGGTGCTAGTAGTGAGGGTGGCCAACACCGAGACGGTGGTCGGGCTCTGCCTACAATGCGGGCTGCCCGGAGGAACGGTCAATACGGCGGCACGTTGCCCTCATTGCGGGACTTTGTACCTGTGGCCTATGCCCACATTTATTCCTATACAGCCTGCTGACCCCCCGGTGGACGTGACAAGGCGCTCCGACGAGTCCCCGGGCGCGCTATGGATCAACCGCGCGAGTCCCGGAGACAAGGGACTGGAGCCGGTCAAGTCGGCTGGGTCAGTAGCGATCGAGGCGGCTGAATCAACCCCCGCGTTCGGGGAAAAGAGACTGTCACCCCGCCCGGAGACCCCTAAGTCAGGAAAAGGGGATTACTCAGACAAGGACCTCCGTGAGCTGGCGGTGGTAAAAGCGGAGTTGAAAAGGCAGACCGGAAGGACGACACCCCGTGGGGTGAGTGGCAGGACGTCCCCCGCAGATCGGCGACCCGACCGACGGAGTCCCGCCATCCCAGGACCTGGCGGAGACGGGAGAGAGACGCCTACACCCCTGCGGACGGGTAAGCCAAGCAGCCCTATTACTTACCTGGTTACAGCGGACGGCGAAGCGCTGGAGGGGCCGCGCCAGGCCCAAAGCGCACGTGGAGGGACGGCATCACTTCCGGCAACGACGGCGGAGCAATCGGATGTCGTCATAGAGGAAGAGATCCTGCATGGGGGTCCCACGCAAGATGGTGACGTTTCCGGTTCCGGGGAGGACGTCACTTCCGGTGGCGACGGCGGAACCCATGAAGAAAAAGCAGCGACGCTTCGGCGATCGGGGGAAGGTCCCCGATCACTTACAAGGCCCAGAAATTGGAGAGACGATCTCAGGACTGAGGAGGGTGAGACATCATCCTTGGACCAGTCTACGGACAGCCAGGAGCGGGTCGTAACCCCGTGGGGTCCCGTTCCGTGCCCCTATGCCCAAACCCCCGCCATAGTTAACACCCCTACCCCCATCCCACGGTCACCGGGTTCACCGTCTAGCCTGGAGTACGTGGACAATTCACAAGGGGGAGAGGGAAGACGGACTGGGGAAAGGCAGCGCAGTGGCGCTACGGAGGGCGATTCAAGGGGAGGGGGAGAATTGAGAGTGGCAACTACAGCTCCCCAACCCGTAGTAAAGGCCTCGGGGTCGTTTAGGTGGTCCGTACCGCGATCTGAGAGGTCATCAGGGGTATTTTCCATGGACGATGATAGGGACTCAGGAGGGTCAAACAGATTCCGGGAGAACCGGTGGTGGGCCCCATTATTTGAAGGGTACTCGGCCTGGATGGACCGCACTCGGTTCCTCATCCGGCGAGAGGATGTAGTGGACTATTGGTGGGCGGTGGGAAAGTTTACCCCAGAACAGAGGGACAGAGAGCTGCAGGAGCGATGGCTGCAGATTGAGAATAGGGAAATAGAGCCTATGGGTCCCAGTATTTTGTCAGACCCCGTGGACCCTGACGAACCCCTATCATGGGTGCTGCCTGGGAGGGGAGGTAAGGCTGACCTGACTAGAATTAGTAGGGCCGAGAGAACCATAATGGCTCGGTATAAATCTTCCCACGGGTTGGAGTACCCGTATGTCCCTGAGCCTCTCATGGATGAGATAGAGGACAACCGGGATAGGTGGCTTAGGGAGGCCATAGAAATGCACCTAGTGGGGAGAGGGAGTTCCGTGATAGGAAAGAAGGCCGAGGAACGGATAGAACATTTAATCCGCATATGGGCCATTGGGAGAAATATCTATAAACACAGAGTAACATATAGACCAGAGAGGGGATTACCCAGGCATTTCTCAGTAACAGTTCTGGATATGGGGGGTAGAGAAGTAAAGAAACCGGACCCCTATCACTATTTTTAGGTGGTACTGTGCATCACGCGGGTCTGTGGCTGCTGGTCGGGGCGGGCTTGGCGGATGACTGTATTCATGTGTACTGCATTATGAGGAAATTTGTGTGATGTTAATTATGTTTTCCGTTACAGTGCTTCCTGGAAAAAGGTATACTAATTTAGGTCCCAGCGAGGACGATGGGATTCATCAGGGGGAGAATATAGCGGTCATGTAAAATGCCTACAGTCATCTCTCCTGCTGGCAGCAAGGCCTGGTAAGTGTGGGCATGCCAGCAGTAATCATGGAGGTTTTCCCTCACACCCTGGTGGGGTGCCCTGTGTATGGATGGGACTGGTCACATGCTCTGACTCCATGGTTAGTGATGTCAGAGGTGTGTCAGCCTCAGAAGTTACATAAGGCACAGCACTGTGTCAAGAGTTAGTTCTGTCAGAGTTCAAGGCGAGTACAGTTGCTGGAAAGTTCTTGCAAGGTTCAGGAAGGAGTTCACGTTCTGCAGAGTGTTAGTTATGTTCTAGTAACTCCATGGGAGACTGTGTCCAGGGACCTGGCACAGGGCAGTGATTCCTGCGGGAATAGTGAATCCCTCATCTAGGTGACATACCTATCAAAGGGGAGCACGGGCGAGATGATCGGCTAAATACACCCATTGTGGAGGGCAGCTATGCCCACCGTGACAATAAAGATGGAGCTGATCAGAGAAACCCCTGTGTGTGAGAGTCCAATGATTGCACAGGAGGTTGCACCACCGAGGAGTTCCTCGTCAGGATCATCCCCATGCGGACGCAGGGGCCCTGGTGAGGTGGAGGCGCTGCACTGGAAATAGGTGAGACTCAGCACACTACCTCAGCTGCCTGTCTGACGGGTCCTCCCCACACACCATCATGCGGGAGACTCAGGAGTCCTGTAGCCAACAGGTGCACCATCAGGCATATCTACACTGTAATGGGGTCCGGTTAGACCACAGGGGCCAATGTGAGATTGGGTGGGTCAGACCGGGTCAGAAATACCGTTACATATACATAGATGGCGCTATATAAATAAATACATCCATCCATATATATAATCCACTTCTTTAGGAAAAAAATCAGTCACCCTTAGAGTGAACGTCCTGTGGAAAATGATTACGTTTTTATGTATTAATTAATAAGACGTAGTCGTGTAAGGCTGAGTCCGAGGTTGCACGTGGGTCGGAACGCCTGGAGGCACGTGCACCAGTAAAAGCCGCGATCTGATGGGACGCGAGGGGGAACGCGGCCATGACCGGGGGGGCAGCAATGATGGGGGGGCGCTACCATTGGTTGCTAATCTAGCTCACATTTTATTCAATATTTAGCACACGGATACTTAATTTGGCGACATTTCCAAATTTGCACACAAACTTTGCATATCGCACCAATTCAGTAACTAAAAAATGGTCTGATCAATATTGTGAAATGTGCCTGTGAAACACTTTGCTGATATTTGCTCGGAAACTGTATTGATGCACTGTAATGAATAAGCCCCACAATGTCACTAGGTTGGTTTGGTCCTGTATGGACTGTTTGTGCAGAACTAAAGGGGAAAGTGGCCTCTAACCCATCCAATCAACTAACAAAGCAATGGTATAGACATGTTAATCCATTAAGGAAATGTTTCCTTTTTTGGCACCCCGAAATGAAGTGTGCCATTTTGGGTATGTTTTTTTTCCTAAAACCAGACGATCATTAGCTGCCTCAAATAGCAATTTTTCTCAAGGTAATACTTTTATGATGTAGTGTCTCAATATAATTCGTCATCGTCCTAGAACCCTTGAATATTCCTACAATAGTTAAGTAATAATCCCTGAAGACCAAGGCATAATAATGCCCTGGCTGGAAGAGTTGAAGGCCTTAGGCGAAGCCGAGGGTCTTTAACCCAGCCAGGGCATTATTGGTCAGTAATGCCCTGTTCTGAGGGGGTTATTACTATTATAGGCTAAATGTAGGCTTATTTTTTTACATTTTTCATAAGAAAGATAGACACTTTTGTAGTCATATTGATTTTTGTTCAGCATGATTGTCTACATACACTTTTGATTTACTGCACGTATTTATTAAAATCTATATACACAAACACACTCTGCAGCCCCCCTCCTCCTCTACACCCACAAAACACACTCTAGAGCCCTCCCCCACCCTCTACACTCACAAAACAGACACAGAAGACACACACACACTTCAGCCCCCCCTCTAAACCCACAAACACCACCTGCTTTTCTCCTCTGGTGCTCACACCCCCTCCTCCCTACTTTGATGCGGCGTCAAATGATGCCGCTGGGTCATGTGACGTCACGTGACCCGCATCGACATTTGACGTGTGTGACGTCACATGACCCTGGGCGTCATTTGCCACCGCGTTGCCATGGACACGAGTCCTGACGCCAGCAGAGTCAAGGTAAGTTTAGAGTCGCAGAGACCTCACGCAATCCCCCGGCATTTAATTTAAATGCCTTGGGGAAGAGTGCGGGCCTCCGCAATGCTGCGCCCCCCCCAGAAAAATATTGCGCCCCCCACTTGGCACACCGCTGCTCTACACCCACTGAAGACACACACTGCAGGCCCCCTCTACAAACTCAAAACACACTGCAGACAGACACACCCATACACCACAACAAAACAGACTGCTGCCCCCTCTACACCCACAAACACACACTAGCAGCCCCCCTCTACACCCACAAACACACTGCAGCCGCCTGTAAACCTACACACTGCAGACACACACCAACAAAACACTCTGCAGCCCTCCCCCATCCACAAAATAACACAGTTCAGACACACACACACAACAACAACAAAGCAGACTCTGCTGCCCCCCTCTACACCCACAAAATACACACCAACAGAACACACACTGCAGACACACACACTAATAAAACACTCTGCTGGCCCCCTTTACACACACACACACACACACACACACACACACACACACACACACACACACACACACACACACACACACACACACACACACACCACACTCACACACACACACACACACACGCACACCTTTCTCCTCACTCCTCTGCGGAACTCTATAGAGGCAGGGTGGGGGAGGAGTCAGTGCCTTGCTGCTGCCTCCTGTCCAATCACCTCTCCTGACTGAGAGCGGCTCCCACTCTGTGGGGATGAGAACTGAAAGCTGATTGGCTGAAAAACGTGTCAGGGTGCGAGCAGGGATTTCAATAATGCCCGGAATTGAACAGCTTTAGCCTATAATTATGCTTCACAATCTGCAGTTGTCTTCATACATTTGTCAGTATTCACTACTCCAATTTACTGCACACATCATACTGACTTTTTTCCTGTGTATTTAAGTAAATTAATAGGTACTAAAAGTACTTCCTTCAGTCAGGACTGGTCCAAGGGTTTTGGCAAATGTACAATGTTTGTGCACGCTGTGTTAGTTATAATTCCTAGTTGGGTCTGACGGACCTTCTAGGGATTAGAAGTACGGTTATTTCCTAGCTACTTGCTGCTGGCAAGGAAAGGTTTGTCAGTGTGTCTGGCACCTTGGATTGTTTGTCGAGCGTGACCATTTGCTACATTGTGAAAATTATTATTATTATAGTTTATTTGTGAAGCACCAACATATTCCGCAGTGCGGCACAATGGGGAACAGAGTGATGTATATTACATAAACAGTTACATACAAGTGAGGACAGATATGCACAAACAGATACAAATAGGTGATGGGGCCCCTGCTCGTGAGAGCTTATAGCAGAGGTGGGCAACCTATTTGTCAATGTAGCCACGGGTGTGGCGAATGAGAAGTGAAATCGCCACACCATGTAAAAATTGAGACATTAGGTCGCTCAATCGAACATTTAAAACCACACGCACTGTTCGTCTGCTTCACTCACCTCAGCACTATCACCTGCTGCCGCTTCACTCACCTCAGCACTATCACCTGCCGCTTCACTCACCTCAGCACTATCACCTGCTGCCGCTTCACTCACCACAGCACTATCACCTTCTGCTGCGTCACTCAAAAGTGTATGTACAGAGCTCCTAGGCATTGTGGTATCAGGTTGTATTCTTCTTTTCATTTGTGTTATTTTGGAGTGAAACTGTGGGGGATTGTGTGTTTTGTAGAGGTTTAAAGGTTGTTTTTGGGGTTTTAAAAAACGTTTTTGGTTTTTCACCCAGGGACTGCAATGGTTTTTCAACCCAGCACAAGCTGCACTTTGGCTGGCTGGAAACTGTAGCTTTCAACCCCTCTCCCCTCCCCAAACACTGGTTGTTTTACTGGTTGTTTTCCTTCTAATTTCATTTTTTTTTTCTTAAGCCTGATTCCTCTTTTCTCACCTGCAATTAAAGGCTCTGTGTCTTTTCTTTAAAGACTTATAAATTGTGTGGCTTATTGCAACAGAGAGAGAGAGTAATAAGGGGAAAAGGAGGAAAACTACAGCAGGTTTTAAAAGCTGTCTTTTTTTCCCCCTCCCTTTGCAGAGAGGTTAATTGGTTCTTAAAAGGACAGTTCCTCTTTGCACCTTTCTCTTTAAACATTACCTCCTCCCCTGACTAAAAGGCTTAATATTATCATGCCTAAAGGCGGTAGGAGTAGTGTAGCAACGGGGACCACACCCGGATACAGGACACCAAAAACTGTGGCCCCTAGGAGCAACACTATTAGTCACAGCCCTAGGCCTGGTCCTTCCAGTGCCCTGGCCACGCCTCCCCCAGTGCCTGTTAGCAGCGTGGCCCCTGCGGCCCCAGTTCAAACATGGGCGCAGATAACAGCTGCAGGCGTCGACCCCAGCAACAACAATGCTGGGGCCACGCCCGGTGTGAGCAGGAAGCTTGGGGTGAGATGCCCAATGTCACCTGGCCTGAACATGGAGATCTATGTAAGGGCTGTGGCAGACGTTGTGGGTCCCTCTGCTGTGGTGGCGGCCAGCAAGATGTATGGGAGGGGCATTTTCTTCCTCCGTACGCTGGCTGCCACCCACACCCTGGTGCAGAAAGGCATCAATGTAGGGTGGATCTACATCCCTATAGAACCCATGGAGGGGTTAGGCACAAAGGTCATCCTTTCAAATGTGCCCCCCTTCATCCCAGACAGCCTCTTGCAGCCGCACCTGCAAACCCTGGGAGACATTAAGTCTCCTATAACCAAATTGCCTATGGGCTGCAGGAATAGGGCGCTGAGGCATGTGCTCTCATTTAGGCGGCAGGTACAACTGGTGCTTCTGGGGAGCACAGAATCTGTGGAGGGTTCCTTTAGGGTGCCCTACGAGGGCATTCAATATACTTTTTTCTATGGCACGGAGGGGATTAGGTGTTATCTGTGCAAGGAGCTGGGGCACACTCGTAGGAGTTGCCCCAAAGGGAACAGGAATCCCACCTCAGCTCCTGCACCCACCCCTCCCTCTGCCAAGACACCCGGTACCGCTGTGCCTACCACAGCGGGGCTCTCGAGAGCCCAGGTCCCCCCTGGGACCGTAGGAGATGTCGCTGCCCCATCTCGGGCGGTGACGTCTGCACCTCTCCCAAAAGAACAGAGGGAGAAGGTAAAGCCCTCGAGGGCCCAGGTCCCCCCTGGGACCGCAGAAGATGTCGCTGCCCCATCTCGGGCGGCGACATCTGCACCTCTACCTAAAGATCAGAGAGAGAATGTAAAAGTCACCCCACAACAGTCATCCTCTGTTGTCGCTGTACCCCCCCAAGAACAGCTTACCCCCATTGTAAGCACCGCACAGGGTGCGGGGGAGCAGGAGGAAGCTCCTGCTGGGGAGGCAGCGGCACCCTCTCCTGGGGAATCAATCCCCAGGAAGAGCAAATTTAAAAATAAAAACAAGAGGGCGTTTGAGGAGGTCGAGAAGGGTGAAACGGATTACGTTCACCCGCAGATGTCTTCAAAAGGGAACGCTACATCGTTTCCGCACAAGGTGGCTCCATCCGGCCCACTGGTTGAGATTAATCAGTGTGAGCCGGATCCCATAAATGAACAGCCCCCCCCCCCTCGAAGATCTGGAGGGAATGCAAGAGGCGGTTCCCGACGTCTCTGGGGTGGAAGGCCAAAGTGCTCAACAGCATGAGGCCTTACCCCTAGAGATAGACGTTGGGGAGCCTCCCAACGCCCCTCTGGGTTGGAGAGCATCCCCCGGAGACTTGTGTTTCGGTGAATTTACCCCACCGGACACAAAAAAGATACCTGTCTTTGGGGACCCGGGGGTCGACCGGGATCCCCTTCTGGTTGTACCACCTTCGGGTGACGCACATAGGAATAAAAGGCCCCGGTTTGCGTCACCAGAGGAAGGAGATGGGTTAGGGCTGACCCCAGTTGGTGGGGGTTTGGAGGGTGTTTTGGTGAGCACTTCCGATTACATCTGGGAGTTGTCTGAACTGAACCCTCTTAGTGCGGAGTTTTGGGCAGGCACTTTATTGGGAGTGAATGCCCTCCCACGGTTGGTAAGTGCCCTCCCGCGGATGGTGAGGGCCCTCCCGCGGTTGGTGAGTGCCCTCCCGCAAGTGATGCGAACACCCATGGCATGCCATTCATCTGTATGGCGCTTGAGGAAAATAGTAGGGCATTGTGTGCTTCTGTGGCCCCCGAGGACTCTCGGGAGACCACTGCCTCTGCCATGTTGCCACCAGCTGCCCCTGAACATCCTGACTCGGGGATGGAGGTGGAGAGCACAGTGGACCCCCTCGCGGAAACACCGAGGAGGGGATCCAATCTAGGACTGAGAGAGGCCCCCGCAGAGAAGGACGGGGTTCTTGAATTCTCCAGCCAAGAGGAGCCTGGGGAGTTGGGGCTCAGAGGGGAGTCCTCTGGCACCATGGAGTCGGTGGACTCCTCGATCCCCGTTATTCCTGCCCGGGAGCTAGATAGCTTCCTGGATGATACCCTCTGTAGACACGGACATACGAAGGTGCAGTTGGCCCTTGAGAGGTGGAAGGATGCTTCGGTCATTCTCCACTCTCTCAGAGTATATATGAAGGCTAACCACAAGGCCAAACTTTCCGGGACTATCGAACATGCTCGGGTCCTAAAGTTTAACAAAGTGTTGCGAGAGCACGTAAAGGCTTCTCGGGGTATAGTACCCTGAGCGCCTATGGGAAGCAAGACTCTTGATTACCAATGGCTTTGAGCTTCGGTACGCTAAACGTAAATGGATGTAAGGACGGGTTTCGCAGGTTCCAGGTACTCTCCTTTTTACAAAAGGGAAAGTATTCTGTGAGTTTCCTGCAGGAAACCCATACCACTCCAGAGGCTGAAGCCAGCTGGCATCTGGAGTGGCGAGGCAAGGTCTTTTTCAGCCACCTCACTTCGACATCTTGTGGGGTGGTGACCCTGTTCTCCGAATCCTTTCAACCTGAGCTGCTGTTTGCCAAAACTGTTGTTCCAGGTCGCCTGTTGCATCTCAGGGTCCGGCACGAGGACTACACGTTTAATTTCTTGAACATGTATGCTCCTGCCACCGGACCCCTGAGAAGGCAGTTCTTCGTCAGATTGTCCGAATACCTAGAGACAGTCGATGCGGACGAACACGTGGTGCTCGGGGGTGATTTTAACTGCACCCTCGAGGCTCTGAGGGACCGGAATGGTTCGGAGCCACACCCGAGTTCTGCGTCGGCCTTGCGGGAGGTCATCACCCGCTACTCCTTGGTAGACGTCTGGCGAGAACAACATCCCGGGGTATCCACTGAGTTCACCTATGTTAGAGTGTTTAGAGGTGGACGGATATCCTGGTCCCGGATCAATAGGCTGTACATATCCAGCCACAGCCTGTCGCGAGCTCAGTCCAGTACCATTAGGCTAGCGCCGTTTTCGGACCACAATTGTGTGTCCGTGACGGTGGCGCTAATACCAGCAGCGCCCTCGGCCGCCTATTGGCATTTCAACAATACGTTGTTGGAGGACAAGGGGTTTGCGACGTCGGTCCGAGACTTTTGGATGGCCTGGAGAGGTTGCAGGTCAGACTTTGCCACGTTAGAGCAGTGGTGGGACGTTGGCAAGGTTCATCTGCGCCTCGTTTGTCAAGAGCACACTAAAGGTGCCAGCAGGCGGCGCGATGCTGAGATCGAGACCCTTAGGGAAGAGGTACTCGATCTCGAGAGGCGGCTGTCTGTGGCAGGAGACCAATTCCTGCAGTGTGCGTACGTGGAGAGGAAGTGCGCTCTCCGGGACTTGGAAGATCGGAGAGCTCGGGGGGCGTATGTGCGATCCCGCATCCACTTCCTTCGGGAAGAGGGTCGCTGGTCGCGCCTCTTCTATGCGCTGGAGAAAAAGAGGGGAAACCGTAAACATATCACCTGCTTGCTAGCAGAGGACGGTACCCCTCTGACTGACCCGGAGAGCATCCGGGACAGAACCCGGAGGTTTTACGTAGATCTTTTCTCTCCGGAGTCCATCCAGCCGGATGCGTGCAGGGTCTTATGGGAGGGGCTTCCCACGGTCGGCGAGGGTGGAAGAGAACGGCTTGAGTTACCTTTGACTTTGGCTGAGCTCTCTGAAGCTCTTAATCTCATGTCCCACGGAAAAGCGCCGGGGCTAGACGGGCTGACTGTGGAGTTCTTCCGGTTTTTTTGGGAGATGCTGGGACCTGATTTCACCGAGGTCCTGGCCGAAGCCCTGGAGACTGGTGAGATGCCCCTTTCATGTCGGCGGGCAATACTGTCTCTGCTGCCGAAGAAGGGGGATCTCCGCCAGATCTCTAACTGGCGACCGGTTTCACTGCTCAGCACGGATTATAAGATCGTAGCCAAAGCGCTCTCGCTGAGGCTCAAGTCCGTGCTGGCAGAGGTGATTCACCCCGACCAGTCCTATACTGTCCCGGGCCGGAGCATTCATGACAACATTTTTCTGGTCCGGGACCTGCTACACCACGTGCAGAGGACTGGTCTGTCACTCGCCCTCCTGTCCCTAGATCAGGAGAAGGCATTTGACAGGGTGGATCACCGTTACCTCATGCAGACCCTGCGGGAGTTTGGCTTTGGCCTACAATTTGTGGTCTTTCTCCAGATGCTGTACGCCTCTGCAGAGTGTCTGGTAAAAATTAATTGGTCCCTGATGGCACCTTTTGTGTTTGGTCGGGGAGTACGTCAGGGGTGTCCCCTGTCTGGGTAACTATACGCGCTGGCCATCGAGCCCTTCCTCTGCCTCCTGAGGAGGAGGCTCACCGGGCTGGTGCTGCGGGAGCCCAGCATGCGGGTAGTCCTGTCGGCTTATGCCGATGACGTGCTCCTCGTGGCCCAGGACCTAGATGATCTGGAGCGGGCACACGCGTGCCAAGAGGTCTACACCGCGGCCTCTTCTGCTCGGATCAACTGGTCCAAGTGCTCCGGCATTTTGGTGGGTCCCTTACAGGTGGACTCTTTGCCCCCCGCGTTTCGTAATATCTCGTGAGGGAGCGATACTCTCAAATATCTGGGAGTCTACCTGTCTGCTGCGGAGGACCCAGCCCCAGAAAACTTCAGTGAACTTGAAGAACGAGTCATTGCTCGTCTGGGGTCATGGGTGTATCTGTCGAGAATGCTTTCACTTAGGGGAAGAACCCTGGTGATCAACCAGCTGGTGGCCAGTCAGCTTTGGCACCGGCTGATAGCCATGGGTCCGCCCCCCGAATTTATCAACAAGATCCAGAGGAGATTGATGGATTTTCTCTGGAAGCATTGGGTCTCTGCGGGGGTTGCGTGCCTTCCTTTGGATGAGGGTTGACAGGGAGTGGTGTGTGTACGCTCCCAGTTACACACTTTCCGCCTCCAATACCTGCAGAGATACCTATTCGCGGATCTGTCTCCGCAGTGGTGCCAGCTGGCGACCAATTTCTTTCACCAGCTGCGCAGTATGAGGTATGACCGGCAACTGTTTATCATCAGGCCCGAGGGTTTAGGAAGAAACGTTAACACAGATACCCAGCAAGCTCAAACTCCCACACCCACCACAAAGTGAATATATATTTATGTCAACCAGAGAGCTACTGAGCGTGGCAATTGTATATAACAAGAGACAGGGGGTGCCCAATGCTGCATCCAATTGACAAAACATATAAAGTAAATACTTCAATAATAATAATTGGTTATTTAGTTAACCCTTTGGCCAAAGGCGTCATAAGCCTGCATACCAACGTCAAGGTATAACCAAAATAATGCAGGTCCTACACTACACTGTGAACACTTCCTTTTACCTCTGTGAGAGGGGAAACCATAATGGGTCTTGTTCCTGCAGCAAGTGAAATGACCTTCCAAGTTAAAAGGGTGAAGAAGGAGGAGTGAGCTCTGGGGGGAGGTGCCACAGCCTCCAAAGAGACATAGGTTAACACAGATACCCAGCAAGCTCAAACTCCCACACCCACCACAAAGTGAATATATATTTATGTCAACCAGAGAGCTACTGAGCGTGGCAATTGTATATAACAAGAGACAGGGGGTGCCCAATGCTGCATCCAATTGACAAAACATATAAAGTAAATACTTCAATAATAATAATTGGTTATTTAGTTAACCCTTTGGCCAAAGGCGTCATAAGCCTGCATACCAACGTCAAGGTATAACCAAAATAATGCAGGTCCTACACTACACTGTGAACACTTCCTTTTACCTCTGTGAGAGGGGAAACCATAATGGGTCTTGTTCCTGCAGCAAGTAAAATGACCTTCCAAGTTAAAAGGGTGAAGGAGGAGGAGTGAGCTCTGGGGGGAGGTGCCACAGCCTCCAAAGAGACATAGGTTAACACAGATACCCAGCAAGCTCAAACTCCCACACCCACCACAAAGTGAATATATATTTATGTCAACCAGAGAGCTACTGAGCGTGGCAATTGTATATAACAAGAGACAGGGGGTGCCCAATGCTGCATCCAATTGACAAAACATATAAAGTAAATACTTCAATAATAATAATTGGTTATTTAGTTAACCCTTTGGCCAAAGGCTTCATAAGCCTGCATACCAACGTCAAGGTATAACCAAAATAATGCAGGTCCTACACTACACTGTGAACACTTCCTTTTACCTCTGTGAGAGGGGAAACCATAATGGGTCTTGTTCCTGCAGCAAGTGAAATGACCTTCCAAGTTAAAATGGTGAAGGAGGAGGAGTGAGCTCTGGGGGGAGGTGCCACAGCCTCCAAAGAGACATAGGTTAACACAGATACCCAGCAAGCTCAAACTCCCACACCCACCACAAAGTGAATATATATTTATGTCAACCAGAGAGCTACTGAGCGTGGCAATTGTATATAACAAGAGACAGGGGGTGCCCAATGCTGCATCCAATTGACAAAACATATAAAGTAAATACTTCAATAATAATAATTGGTTATTTAGTTAACCCTTTGGCCAAAGGCGTCATAAGCCTGCATACCAACGTCAAGGTATAACCAAATAATAATAATATATTTATTTTGGTTATACCTTGACGTTGGTATGCAGGCTTATGGCGCCTTTGGCCAAAGGGTTAACTAAATAACCAATTATTATTATTGAAGTATTTACTTTATATGTTTTGTCAATTGGATGCAGCATTGGGCACCCCCTGTCTCTTGTTATATGACCGGCAACTGTTTATCATCAGGCCCGAGGGTTTAGGTAGAAACCTCTCGGAGCAGCCGGCATACTACCGGGACTTATTAAAGGCCTGGAAACTGGTCTCCACGACCAGGAAGGAACAGGCGGTGGGGGTTGATTTCCTCGCCGAGCCCCTGCTGTATAATCCGGCAGTGGGGGCTCGGATGTTGAATTCACCCTCTATTTGTCGCCGGCTAATCCTGGCACATGTGACCAGAGTCGGGGATCTCCTGGACTATGAGCGGCGGGACTGGGTAAGAGCAGAGGTGCTTGCGCCCCGTATGGGTATGCTTACTGCCCGTGTCCCTCGTCGTTTGATCCGGGAGATTAAAGATGCAATCCACCCCGACTCACGCACCTTCATCGAGGGGGTTTTGCAGACCGGAGAGCCTTGTCAACCTATCAACTTCAGCTCTCCGGATCTTTGCGTGGAACCCAAACCACGGCAACCCCATCGGGCTCCTATCTCCCCCAACCTCAGCAGGTTGGGGGATATGTCCCCGGCATGTTTTCGCGGCATGCCGAGGAAAGTCCTGTATTCTCTGGTGCTCCATATAGTGCACTACCTCGCCCTTGTCACCCGACCAGATACCATCTGGAGGCGGGTATTTCTTGGGAATGAGGGCGAGAGACCCCGGTGGAGAGAGCTCTATTCAGCTTTGGTTCCCCGTCCCGCCGGGGATTTGAGTTGGAGGGTCCTCCATGGTGCACTGAGCACAGGAGAGTACTTGGCACACTTCACGGACTCCCCCGCCGCCTGTCCCTTCTGTGGCGAGCGGGAGTCCGTATTCCACATTTATCTGAGCTGCGCCAGACTGCAGCCCCTCTTATCCACCTTGAGGAGCCTTCTTCTGCAGTTCTGGCTGGGTTTTTCCCCTCATCTTTTTATTTTTGGGTGCCCAGTGTCCCGAGACAATAAGCCTAGGGATCTCCTAGTCAACCTGCTCCTGGCAGTGGCTAAGGTAGCCATTTACAAGACCAGGAAGCAGTGTTTGGAGAGGGGGGTCCCAACGAACATCGTGGCAGTATTCCGGGCGCTGGTGCACTCCCGTATTCGGGCAGAGTTCACGTACGCCGAGTCCGCTGGGACGGTTTCAGAGTTTGCCTCCCAGTGGGCGTTAGGCGGGGTGCTCTGCTCGGTATCCCCCATCATGGGTTCTTTTGAGTTAACCCTTCTTTTTTAATTGCATTTTTTACAGTGCACTTGTTGGTTCCCTTTATATATTTGTTTGACTGGTTTTTCTTTGTTCTACTTGGCAACAAGTAGAATTGCTGTTTAACTGGCCGGCCAATCAGTATTAAACCAGATCAAAATAGGCTGCTTCCCTCAGAAGTGTATGTACAGAGCTCCTAGGGATTGTGGAATCAGGTTGTATTCTTCTTTTCATTTGTGTTATTTTGGAGTGAAACTGTGGGGGATTGTGTGTTTTGTAGAGGTTTAAAGGTTGTTTTGGGGGTTTAAAAACCGTTTTTGGTTTTTCACCCAGGGACTGCAGTGGTTTTTCAACCCAGCAAAAGCTGCATTTTGGCTGGCTGCTACTGTAGCTTTCAACCCCTCTCCCCTCCCACACCCCTGGTTGTTTTACTTCTATTTTCACTTTTTCTTAAGCCTGATTCCTCTTTTCTCATCTGCAATTAAGAGCTCTGTGTCTTTTCTTTAAAGACTTATAAATTGTGTGGCTTATTGCAACAGAGAGAGAGTAATAAGGGGAAAAAATAGGAAAACTACAGCAGGTTTTAAAAGCTGTCTTTTTTCCCCCTCCCTTTGCAGAGAGGTTAATTGGTTCTTAAAAGGACAGTTCCTCTTTGCACCTTTCTCTCTAAACATTACCTCCTCCCCTGACTAAAAGGCTTAATATTATCATGCCTAAAGGAGGTAGGAGTGGTGTGGCAACGGGGACCACACCCGGATACAGGACACCAAAAACTGTGGCCCCTAGGAGCAACACTCTTAGTCACAGCCCTCGGCCTGGTCCTTCCAGTGCCCTGGCCACACCTCCCCCAGCGCCTGTTAGCAGCGTGGCCCCTGCGGCCCCAGTTCAAACATGGGCGCAGATAACAGCTGCAGGCGTCGACCCCAGCAACAACAATGCTGGGGCCACGCCCGGTGTGAGCAGGAAGCTTTGGGTGAGATGCCCAATGTCACCTGCCCTGAACATGGAGATATATGTGAGGGCTGTGGCAGACGTTGTGGGTCCCTCTGCTGTGGTGGCGGCCAGCAAGATGTATGGGAGGGGCATTTTCTTCCTCCGTACGCTGGCTGCCACCCACACCCTGGTGCAGAAAGGCATCAATGTAGGGGGGATCTACATCCCTGTGAACCCATGGAGGGGTTAGGCACAAAGGTCATTCTTTCAAATGTGCCCCCCTTCATCCCAGATAGCCTCATGAGGCCACACCTGCAAACACTGGGAGACATTAAGTCTCCTATAACCAAATTGCCTATGGGCTGCAGGAATAGGGCGCTGAGGCATGTGCTCTCATTTAGGCGGCAGGTACAACTGCTGCTGCTGGGGAGCACAGAGTCTGTGGAGGGTTCCTTTAGGGTGCCTTACGAGGGCATTCAATATACTTTTTTCTATGGCACGGAGGGGATTAGGTGTTATCTGTGCAAGGAGCTGGGGCACACTCGTAGGAGTTGCCCCAAAGGGAACAGGAATCCCACCTCAGCTCCCGCACCCGCCCCTCCCTCTGCCAAGACACCCGGTACCGCTGTGCCTACCACAGCGGGGCCCTCGAGAGCCCAGGTCCCCCCTGGGACCGTGGGAGATGTCGCTGCCCCATCTCGGGCGGTGACATCTACACCTCTCCCAAAAGAACAGAGGGAGAATGTAAAAGCCACCCCACAACAGTCACCCTCTGTTGTCGCTGTCCCCCCCCAAGAACAGCTTACCCCCATTGTAAGCACCGTATAGGGTGCGGGGGAGCAGGAGGAAGCTCCTGCTGGGGAGGCAGCGGCACCCTCTCCTGGGGAATCAATCCCCAGGAAGAGCAAATTTAAAAATAAAAACAAGAGGGCATTTGAGGAGGTCGAGAAGGGTGAAACGGATTACGTTCACCCGCGGATGTCTCCAAAAGGGAATGCAACATCGTTTCCGCATGAGGTGGCTACATCCGGCCTACTGGTTGAGATTAATCAGTGTGAGCCGGATCCCATAAATGAACAGCCCCCCCCCCCTCGAAGATCTGGAGGGAATGCAAGAGGAGGTACCAGACATCTCTGGGGTGGAAGGCCAAAGTGCTCAACAGCATGAGGCCTTACCCCTAGGAATAGACGTTGGGGAGCCTCCCAACGCCCCTCTGGGTTGGAGAGCATCCCCCGGAGACTTGTGTTTCGGTGAATTTACCCCACCGGACACAAAAAAGATACCTGTCTTCGGGGACCCAGGGGTCGACCGGGATCCCCTTCTAGTTGTACCACCTTCGGGTGACGCACATAGGGATAAAAGGCCCCGGTTTGCGTCACCAGAGGAAGGAGATGGGTTAGGGCTGACCCCCGTGGGTGGGGGTTTGGAGGGTGTTTTGGTGAGCACTTCCGATTACATCTGGGAGTTGTCTGACCTGAACCCTCTTAGTGCGGAGTTTTGGGCGGGCACTTTATTGGGAGTGAATGCTGGGATAGACCCTTCCTTTGAGGTCCTTGCTAGTGAGTGCCCTCCCACGGTTGGTGAGTGCCCTCCTGCGGATTGTGAGGACCCTCCCGCGGATGGTGAGGGCCCTCCCGCGGATGGTGAGGGCCCTCCCGCGGGTGGTGAGCCCTCCCGCGGATGGTGAGGGCCCTCCCGCGGTTGGTGAGTGCCCTCCCGCAGGTGATGCGAACACCCGTGGCATGCCATTCATCTGTATGGCGCTTGAGGAAACTAGTAGGGCATTGTGTGCTCTTGGCCCCTGAGGACTCTCGGGAGACCACTGCCTCTGCTATGTCGCCACCAGCTGCCCCTGAACATCCCGACTCGGGGATGGAGGTGGAGAGCACAGTGGACCCCCTCATGGAAACACAGAGGAGGGGATCCAATCTACGGCTGAGAGAGGCCCCCGCAGAGAAGGACAGGGGTCTTGAATTCTCCAGAAGAGAGGAGCCTGGGGAGTTGGGGCTCAGTGGGGATTCCTCTGGCACCATGGAGTCGGTGGACTCCTCGATCCCCGTTATCCCTGCCTGGGAGCTACATAGTTTCCTGGATGCTACCCTCTGCAGACACGGACATACGAAGGTGCAGTTGGCCCTTGAGAGGTGGAAGGATGCTTCGGTCATTCTCCACTCTCTCTGAGTATATATCAAGGCTAACCACAAGGCCAAACTTTCTGGGACTATTGAACATGTTCGGGTCCTAAAGTTTAACAAAGTGTTGCGAGAGCACGTAAGGGCTTCTCGGGGTATAGTACCCTGAGCGCCTATGGGAAGCAAGACTCTTGATTACCAATGGCTTTGAGCATCGGTACGCTAAACGTAAATGGATGTAAGGACGGGTTTCGCAGGTTCCAGGTACTCTCCTTTTTACAAAAGGGAAAGTATTCTGTGAGTTTCCTGCAGGAAACCCATACCACTCCAGAGGCTGAAGCCAGCTGGCATCTGGAGTGGCGAGGCAAGGTCTTTTTCAGCCACCTCACTTCGACATCTTGTGGGGTGGTGATCCTGTTCTCTGAATCCTTTCAACCTGAGCTGCTGTTTGCCAAAACTGTTGTTCCAGGTCGCCTGTTGCATCTCAGGGTCCGGCACGAGGACTACACGTTTAATTTCTTGAACGTGTATGCTCCTGCCACCGGACCCCTGAGAAGGCAGTTCTTCGTCAGATTCTCCGAATACCTGGAGACAGTCGACGCGGACGAACACGTGGTGCTCGGGGGTGATTTTAACTGCACCCTCGAGGCTCTGAGGGACCGGAATGGTCCGGAGCCACACCCAGGTTCTGCATCGGCCTTGTGGGAGGTCATCACCCGCTACTCCTTGGTAGACGTTTGGCGAGAACAACATCCCGGGGTATCCACTGAGTTCACCTATGTTAGAGTGTTTAGAGGTGGACGGATATCCTGGTCCCGGATCAAAAGGCTGTACATATCCAGCCACAGCCTGTCGCGAGCTCAGTCCAGTACCATTAGGCTAGCGCCGTTTTCGGACCACAATTGTGTGTCCGTGACGGTGGCGCTAATACCAGCAGTGCCCTCGGCCGCCTATTGGCATTTCAACAATACGTTGTTGGAGGACAAGGGGTTTGCGACGTCGGTCCGAGACTTTTGGATGGCCTGGAGAGGTTGCAGGTCAGACTTTGCCACGTTAGAGCAGTGGTGGGACGTGGGCAAGGTTAATCTGCGCCTCGTTTGTCAAGAGCACACCAAAGGTGCCAGCAGGCGGCGCGATGCTGAGATCGAGACCCTTAGGGAAGAGGTGCTCGATCTCGAGAGGCGGCTGTCTGTGGCATGAGACCAATTCCTGCTGTGTGCGTACGTGGAGAGGAAGTGCGCTCTCTGGGGCTTGGAAGATCGGAGAGCTCGGGGGGCGTATGTGCGATCCCGCATCCACTTCCTTCGGGAGGAGGGTCGTGGGTCGTGCCTCTTCTACGCGCTGGAGAAAAAGAGGGGAAACCGTAAACATATCACCTGCTTGCTAGCAGAGGACGGTACCCCTCTGACTGACCCGGAGAGCATCCGGGACAGAACCCGGAGGTTTTACGTAGATCTTTTCTCTCCGGAGTCCATCCAGCCGGATGTGTGCAGGGTCTTATGGGAGGGGCTTCCCACGGTTAGCGAGGGTGGAAGAGAGTGGCTTGAGTTACCTTTGACTCTGGCCGAGCTCTCTGAAGCTCTTAATCTCATGTCCCACGGAAAGCGCCGGGGCTAGACGGGCTGACTGTGGAGTTCTAGTGGAGTCCCCTGTCTAGGCAATTATACGCGCTGGCCATCGAGCCCTTCCTCTGCCTACTGAGGAGGAGGCTCACCGGGCTGGTGCTGCAGGAGCCCAGCATGCGGGTAGTCCTGTCGGCTTATGCCGATGACGTGCTCCTCGTAGCCCAGGACGTAGATGATCTGAAGCGGACACAAGTGTGCCAAGAGGTCTACACCTCGGCCTCTTCTGCTCGGATCAACTGGTCCAAGTGCTCCGGCATTTTGGTGGGTCCCTTACAGGTGGACTCTTTGCCCCCCGCGTTTCGTAATATCTCGTGGGGGAGCGATACTCTCAAATATCTGGGAGTCTACCTGTCTGCTGCGGAGGACCCAGCCCCAGGAAACTTCAGTGAACTTGAAGAACGAGTCATTGCTCGTCTGGGGTCATGGGTGTATCTGTCGAGAATGCTTTCCCTTAGGGGAAGAACCCTGGTGATCAACCAGCTGGTGGCCAGTCGGCTTTGGCACCGGCTGATGGCCATGGGTCCGCCCCCCGAATTTATCAACAAGATCCAGAGGAGATTGATGGATTTTCTCTGGATGGGGAAGCATTGGGTCTCTGTGGGGGTTGCGTGCCTTCCTTTGGAAGAGTGTGGACAGGGAGTGGTGTGTGTCCGCTCCCAGTTACACACTTTCCGCCTCCAATACCTGCAGAGATACCTATTCGCGGATCCGTCTCCACAGTGGTGCCAGCTGGCGACCAGTTTCTTTTGCCAGCTGCGCAGTATGAGGTATGACCGGCAACTGTTTATCATCAGGCCCGAGGGTTTAGGAAGAAACGTCTCGGAGCTGCCGGCATACTACCGGGACTTATTAAAGGCCTGGAAATTGGTCTCCGCGACCAGGAAGGAACAGGCGGTGGGGGTTGATTTCCTCGCCGAGCCCCTGCTGTATAATCCGGCAGTGGGGGCTCGGATGTTGGATTCACCCTCTATTTGCCGCCAGCTAATCCTGGCGCAAGTGACCAGAGTCGGGGATCTCCTGGATTATGAGTGGCGAGACTGGGTAAGCGCAGAGGTGCTTGCGCCCCGTATGTGTATGCTTACTGCCCGTGTCCCTCGTCGTTTGATCCGGGAGATTAAAGATGTAATCCACCCCGACTCACGCACCTTCATCGAGGGGGTTTTGCAGACCAGAGAGCATTGTCAACCTATCAACTTCAACTCTCCGGATCTTTGCGTGGAACCCAAACCACGGCAACCCCCTCGGGCTCCTATCTCCCCCAACCTCAGCAGGTTGGGGGATATGTCCCCGGCATGTTTTCGCGGCATGCCGAGGAAAGTCCTGTATTCTCTGGTGCTTCATATAGTGCACTACCTCGCCCTTGTCACCCGACCAGATACCATCTGGAGGCGGGTATTTCTTGGGAACGAGGGCGAGAGACCCCAGTGGAGAGAGCTCTATTCAGCTTTGGTTCCCCGTCCCGCCGGGGATTTGAGTTGGAGGGTCCTCCATGGTGCACTGAGCACAGGAGAGTACTTGGCACACTTCACGGACTCCCCCGCCGCCTGTCCCTTCTGTGGCGAGCGGGAGTTCGTATTCCACATTTATCTGAGCTGCGCCAGACTGCAGCCCCTCTTATCCACCTTGAGGAGCCTTCTTCTGCAGTTCTGGCTGGGTTTTTCCCCTCATCTTTTTATTTTTGGGTGCCCAGTGTCCCGAGACAATAAGCCTAGGGATCTCCTAGTCAACCTGCTCCTGGCAGTGGCTAAAGTAGCCATTTACAAGACCAGGAAGCAGTGTTTGGAGAGGGGGGTACCAACGAACATCATGGCAGTGTTCCGGGCACTGGTGTACTCCCGTATTCGGGCAGAGTTCACGTACGCCGAGTCCGCTGGGACGGTTTCGGAGTTTGCCTCCCAGTGGGCGTTAGGCGGGGTGCTCTGCTCGGTATCCCCCAACATGGGTTCTTTTGAGTTAACCCTTCTTTTTTAAGTGCACTTTTTACAGTGCACTTGCTGGTTCCCTATATATATTTGTTTGACTGGTCTTTCTTTGTTCTACTTGGCAACAAGTAGAATTGCTGTTTAACTGAATTGGCCGGCTTTGCCGGCCAATCGGTATTAAACCAGATCAAAATAGGCTGCTTCACACTCACCTCAGCACTATCACCTGGAGTTGGATGTTAGAGGTATGGCGAGTAGGGTTCCTTGAAAAGGTGAGTTGTCAGTGAGTTTTTAAATGTCTGAAAGCTGGGTGAGAGTCTGATGGTGCATGGTAGGGAATTCCAGGGAAAATACTAATGCAGTCTGTTTACAAAACAAGGAGAGGGAACTCGTGTGTTTAGGTGGCACTGTTCTGTCTGATCATTGTTGGGCCCAATTGCCCAGTTAGATGTAATACTAGTTTTCTTGGGTTTAGTGGAAGTTTACATTGCTTATTGCAGTGCCAAAGGGCTTTGCCAAATGTGTTTAAATAGGGGAATTAGAGTAGTCCCAAGTATGTTCTCTGAATATCAATTCAATTTCTTTCGTTCTCTTTGGGGGGGACGGGCGGGGATAAACTCCTATTGAAGACACTGGGAGTTTCTGTGCAAAAGATTGACCCATATTCTGAGGCCAGAGTCATGTGTGGTATGAATAGCCCAGATAAGTTCAACTCGTTCCTTTTACAAGCACAACAAGTTCTTTGTCTTTCTTCACTTTATTGAGAAAAGCATGGATTTACAAAGGCACTTGTGGATGATGGTGTTGTGGGAGAATGTCTCTATGGTGAGTGCGCTTGATAGTGGGGAAAGGTGAAAAGGATGAGGCCTTGCCAGTAGAGAGTAAACAGAAAACATACTCACTCAGCCAGTGTTAAATGTAAAAGGAAGCAGTGAGGGAATTCTGGGTAACAGGATAGCCTGGGGACAGACCATCTGTGAACAAGGCAGAGGGGGAGAGAGCAGACTAGCCCATTCTGAGAGAAAGGCTGAGGTTGCAATAGCAACTCACTGGCCATGTCTGAGTAAACAACATGTGTATCAAAAATGTTGCCTTTTCACATGCAGCAAGCTGCTGAGACAGGGGAAATAACAGGCAGCTTAAACTAGGGAGATATGAATCCCATAACCTGCAAAAGGAGACAGAGAAATATGGAATCCTGTTCCATGACAATCCCCGTCTGGTATCTGGAGATACCACTATAATAAAGTATGTGGAACATATGTGCAGTGCAAACATAATATAACAATGCAAAAGTCCATGTCCACATAGCAATGTGATACCGGCTGGCATCACTGGCTTCAAAGTCCCTTGGCCAAGGTTCTTGGGCAAAGGATGCAAAGTGGATGCACCGCTCCAGGTTAGCTGGGTGCACCACAGTGTCTCTCTTGGTGAAAGTCTCTGGCACTGTTTCTTTTTGAACTTATGGAAGAACAGTCCTTTTGTCTCTGTAGTTTTAACTACAGAGTGCATCCCCTTGTAGGTATGCCAGTTGTGGCAGCCTGTCACTATAACACCTGGCGTTTGGCAGAAGGAGATGGCTTTTGGCTCCTTGCGGAAGCGGATCGACACTCCTGGAAGACTGGTTGTCGAATCTAGTCCAGTCAAGAGGGCGTCGTTCAGGGAGACTCCCTGGAGCGGAGCGCTGGGGCTGAACACTACCCGGATTTGATCGGGTTCCTGAGGGTGGCAGACCCCAGATGATTGGAGGTACCAGCATTCTTCACCTTTCTTTAGTAGAGGTGCTGGCTTTGCGTGGGCGGTAAGAAATATCTTCTGGATGAAGGCCATAAAGTTGTTTTTGGTCTCCGGTTCCCTTTGTAGGTCGCAGAGGTGCAAAGTGAACCTAGAGATGGCATGTTCTCCATTGTTTGGGAGGCGCCTTCTTGGTGAACGGAATGGTAGCGGGTTCACCCAACTGCCCGGTCCGTCTTTGACGAGCTCCTTGACCGTTAACATCAGGAATCCTCTATCGCCCATCGATGGTGTTTGCTTGTCGTCGTCCCTTGTGGTCTGGAACGCCGTGCACCCTAAATCATTGGTGCATTCCTCTTGCACGAGAACGTCTCCACGTATCTTGGTGATACGCCTTTGTGTCTCTTTGTTGACTGCCGTCAGGAGGTTGTTTCCTCCTTGGACAGGAGGAAGAACAGTCTCTTTTGTTCTTGTAAATCCCTTTGTGAAAAGTCTCTGCGACTGTCTCTTTTTTAACATGCGAGAGGACAGTCTTTTTGCCACTGTGGCTTCACCTGCAGGGCGCAATCTTTTGTGGCTATGCCAGCTGTGACAGCTGGCTGCCTTGTCGCTTGATACTCTGTGGAGAGGAATGGCTATATGTCTCAGCTGTGTCATTGCTCTCAAGGGTACTGTCTGATTGTTTCTTTTCTTTTGGGAGATCCTTTTGTCGGTCACCTTCGGGAGGTTACTTTCTTCCTTCGGTGGAGTCGACTCGTTATCCTTGGTTGTCTTAACCACTAAGCATCCTAGGCCATTGTCACATCCCCCTGATGTGAGGATGTTCTTGTCGATCTCAGGGGTATGACCTTGTCTCTTCTCTTCACTTGGCCCTCCAGTCACTAGGAGATGGCCAAAACATGGTTCAGAGAGGGATGTGTGTCCACATTCTGTTATCACCGTTCTGCGGGCGTCAACATAGTCTTGTCCGTGCCCTTTGTCAGTGCACGCGTTGCCCACTATCACCCATCCTAGGTCAAGTCTTTGGGCGTATGGTGCGTTGTGGGGTCCTGTAACAGAGGACTTATCCCTGTTAAGTAATGTGCCTTTAATCTAGCAGTATGGTAGTTAATTACTAAACACCACCTGCCTGATTAGATTGCTTACAAAAGCCTGCCTTTGAGACAGGAAGTGACTCCTTAGCTCTGACTGAGAGCTGACCTTTGGAGCTGACCGGTCTTGAGCTCTGCACAGCAGAGCTGATTTCAAGACACAGGGAAAACTACTACACCTGAAGCTGAACCAGGAAGTGAGAAGATTTTCCCTCCAAGAAACAGATAAGACTTTTATTCTTAAGAGATTGCTTATATCTGCTTATTTTCATGCTATATGTTTTTGGGCTGCGAGACATGCTTAACTAATGGAGATGTGAACTAATTGCATAGGATTTCACTAGAAATACTCCCAAGTGAATAGAAGCTTTGTTACCCCCCCCCCTGTGTTTGGATAATTTCCTGATGAAAAGGAACAGGCACAATAAAGCCTATTATAATTTCACATTATAAAGCCTCCTAATTGTGTACCTCTGTGAACGTCCGTCTACAGGTCCGTTACGCTGTTTACGGACTTTATGTACCCTCAAGATGTCACTACCGAGCAGCAGCAAGATCTTGGCACCTTGTTCTACCGGCGGGATGTAGTTGGCTATTCCTCTGAGGTGCGGGTGATGGCGTGCCATGTCTGGTGTGGGAATCTCGTCCCTTTTTGTGGCCATGTGGTTGCACTCGATGAGTGTTTGGAGAGCTATCTTCACTCTGTTATCCACTGAACGTATGACATAACCGATTGCTCTTCTCCCTGTTGTCTCAGTTGACCCTGCACAGGTTCTGAGGGTGTAGGGTGAGGCATTGTCCTGTGAGTTGAATAAGTTAACTCCGTCTTCGCCAATGATCTGTTGCTTTGATCGTCGAGGATTGCATACATCCGAATAGCCTTCTCAGGTTGTCCCTGGGAGTGCACTGCGACAAGGCATATTTTGGAGCAGGACATTTTGTCACTTCCTTTTCCGCAAACCTTGGTGCGCTGAGACGTGACACATGTTGGCTGTCCTTCTCCTTCCTCCCCGCCATGCTCCGCTACGGAGGATGGGTTGTTGAGTTGGAGGGGTGTCAGCGCCTCTGGATGTAAAGATGTTACGTGTTTGTCACTTTTGCACACTGCACATTTGATTTCTTCTTTACAGTCTCTGGCTAGGTGAGTCGTGGAACCGCAGCACCTGAAGCAAACTCTGAATTTTCCGAGTAACCTCTTGCGTTCCTCTAGGGACTTCATCCTGAATCCAAAGCACCTGTTAAGTGGGTGTGGCTTCTTGTGTATGGGACATTCCCTGTTTGGGTCCTTTGGTTCCTCGTCTCCGGCGACCAACTGATCGGGAGTAGTTTGGATCGTGGGCCGAGATGGGTGTTTGAGTGTTACCGTATCTCGCCACTGGTCTCTCATTCCTCAGGCTGCTTGCACTGTGTGTGGTTCGCGCACCCAAGATGAAACTGGGATCATTCCTTGTCTTTGCCGCTTCACGGATGAAGCTCAAGAAGAATGAGAATGGGGGGAAGGCGACTTGCTTCTCCCTTTTGTATTTGGAGCCTTGTGAAATCCATCTTTCTTGGAGGTTATAGGGTAGCTTTTCCAAGATAGGTCTCACTCCGCGAGCTGAGTCTAGGACGTTGAGATCTGTTAAGGAATGGTCTTTTCTTGCAAACTCCAGCTCTTGCAGCAGGTCCCCGAGCTCTCGTAACTTCGAGTAGTCTTTAGTTGTGATCCTGGGAAAGCTGTCGACTCTTTTGAAGAGCGAATCTTCGACTGCTTCGGGGCTGCCGTAGCACTCTTCTAGCCTTTCCCATACTAGGTCAAGACCTACTTGGGGGTGGTTCACATTTGCTGCCCCGAGTCTCCTTGCGTGTTCCATGGATTCTTTTCCCAGCCATTTGGCTAACAGCCTGAGTTCTTCCCTAGCTCAGTAACTCTCTGATTCCTCAGTGTCTCTAATTCCTCAGCGTCTCTCTCTAATTCCTCAGTGTCTCTAATTCCTCAGTGTCTCTCTCTAATTCCTCAGTGTCTCTAATTCCTCAGTGTCTCTCTCTAATTCCTCAGTGTCTCTAATTCCTCAGCGTCTCTCTCTAATTCCTCAGCGTCTCTCTCTAATTCCTCAGTGTCTCTCTCTAATTCCTCAGTGTCTCTCTCTAATTCCTCAGTGTCTTTTTAACATTTTTTTAATGTCCCCCCAAAATACAGAAGCGGAAAGGAAACAAACATCCAATAGCAAACGCAGAGATAACCGGGAGGAAAGTCACTTACAAGACCAAGGTAGGTACCTGGCAATAGGTCTGCTGCCTGACATGTCCCTGACCGCTGTAAGAGCCTGAAGTGGAGAGCTCTGCTCTCCTGTATGGAGACATAGCGGTGTTCTGCTGATGTATCCCCTGCCGTATCTATGGCTATTGGAAACATAGTGGTTCCATTGTATAGAGAGTTAGCTGTGCTACTGCTGCGGCCAAGTTTATTCGAGCATTTGCCCGTTCTTGGCCGCAGCAGTAGCCTGGCGCGCGCCCGAGAGTGACGGGCGCGCGCCAAAGCAGCGGAAGAGCGCCCTCCGATCGGGGCGCTCTCCCTACCGCTGCCGGGTCCGCCGGGTCCCCCGGAACCCCCTGCCGCTGTCCCGCGATCGCGGGACACCAGGGCTCCCTCGGGGAGCCCCTGGACGCGCGTACAGGGGGCGCACGCTCCCGAAGACGCGTGACCGTGCGTCTATGACGCGCGGCACGCCGAGGGGCGGCCACTAGCAAGCCGGGAAATCTCCCGGCTTGCGGATCTGGCCGCAGTGTGATTAAGTGTGTCGGTAGTGTACCTATTCTGTCCTCTGACATTGCTCAGTGACCTTTTGCAGATTGAGGTGTTGCTCTCGATCGTGGAGTTATAGCTGTGCTGTTATGTGTCTCACCTCCACGCATCAAGAGGATGTGGCTAAAGTATCTCATTATGGATCACTGTAACAATACTACAATACTACTAAAGTATCTCATTATGGATCACTGTAACAATACTACAATACTACTAAAGTATCTCATTATGGATCACTGTAACAATACTACGTCTTTATTTACCAGGCAGAAGCACCACTACTTTTTTTTATTCCCTAGTCACCATTTCACATGCGTTATAAAGAAAGAAGGTATTTCTTTTTAAACATTTCTCCCTCCTTTAGTGCATAAACCCCTTTCCTAAATGATGCCAAAAGAGTTTAGTCTGAATGTTAAACAGGTTTCTCTGCGTTTTGTTCACAGATCACTACAAAGAGCAACTCTCCTGAGTGGGATGAAAGCTTTTCATTCTTCATCAAGAACCCCAACAGCGAGACACTGCAGCTCCAGGTAAGTGTGGGAGCTGAAACAGTCCTCTTGTCTCTTTAGTCCTCATGTGCACCCCTAGATCTGGGGTCTGTCATCTTTCCATCTCTTCTCTTGCTACCGCTCTCTACCTGTTTGTTTCTGCATCTCTCTTCATTTTTAGCTTCGAGATGAGAGTCAGAACCCTCTGGGGTCTCTTACGATCCCCCTCTGGGACCTCCTGACCGCGGAATCACTGACCCTCGATGGCTGGTTCCCTCTGAGTTCGTCTGGACCCCAAAGCCAGGTTATGCTAAGAGCCCAGATGAGGGTGAGTGACTCACAACCACCATTTAATTATTTACTTAGATATCCTCATGCTCCATTGCCCCTTCTCTCATATAAACCCCATGCCTCTCTGCCCCTTATCTCATATTATCCCCATGCCTCTCTGCCCCGTCTCTCATATAAACCCCATGCCTCTCTGCCCCTTCTCTCATATAAACCCCATTCATCTCTGCCCCTTATCTCATATAAACCCCATGTCTCTCTGCTCCTTCTCTCATATAAACACCATGCCTCTCTGTCCCTTCTCTCATATACACTAAACGCCATGCCTCTCAGCCCCTGCCCCTTCTCTCATATAAACCCCATGCCTCTCTGCCCCTTATCTCATATTATCCCCATGCCTCTCTGCCCCGTCTCTCATATAAACCCCATGCCTCTCTGCCCCTTCTCTCATATAAACCCCATTCATCTCTGCCCCTTATCTCATATAAACCCCATGTCTCTCTGCTCCTTCTCTCATATAAACACCATGCCTCTCTGTCCCTTCTCTCATATACACTAAACGCCATGCCTCTCAGCCCCTGCCCCATCTCTCATATAAACCCCACGCCTCTCTGCCCCTTCTCTTATATAAACCCCATGCCTCTCTGCCCCTTCTCTCATATAAACCCCATGCCTCTCTGCCCCTTCTCTCATATAAACTCCATGCCTCTCTGCCTCTTCTCTCATATAAACTCCATGCCTCTCTGCCCCTTCTCTCATATAAACCCCATGCCTCTCTGCCCCTTCTCTCATATAAACCCCATGCCTCTCTGCCCCTTCTCTCATATAAACCTCATTCATCTCTGCCCCTTATCTCATATAAACCCCATGCCTCCCTGCCCCTTCTCTCATATAAACCCCATGCCTCTCTGCCCCTTATCTCATATAAACCTCATTCATCTCTGCCACTTCTCTCATATAAACCCCATGCCTCTCTGCCCCTTCTCTCATATAAACGCCATACCTCTCTGCCCCTTCTCACATATAAACCCCATGCCTCTCTGCCCCTTCTCTCATATAAACCTCATTCATCTCTGCCACTTCTCTCATATAAACCCCATGCCTCTCTGCCCCTTCTCTCATATAAACGCCATACCTCTCTGCCCCTTCTCACATATAAACCCCATGCCTCTCTGCCCCTTCTCTCATATAAACCCTGTGCCTCTCTGCCCCTTATCTCATATAAACCCCATGCCCCTCTGCCCCTTCTCTCATATAAACCCCATGCCTCTCTGCCCCTTCTCTCATATAAACCCCATGCCTCTCTGCCCCTTCTCATATAAACCCCATGCCTCTCTGCCCCTTATCTCATATAAACCCCATGCCTCTCTGCCCCTTCTCTCATATAAACCCCATGCCTCTCTGCCCCTTCTCTCATATAAACCCCATGCCTCTCTGCCCCTTCTCTCATATAAACCCCATGCCTCTCTGCCCCTTCTCTCATATAAACCCCATGCCTCTCTGCCCCTTCTCTCATATAAACCCCATGCCTCTCTGCCCCTTCTCTCATATAAACCCCATGCCTCTCTGCCCCTTCTCTCATATAAACCCCATGCCTCTCTGCCCCTTCTCTCATATAAACCCCATGCCTCTCTGCCCCTTCTCTCATATAAACCCCATGCCTCTCTGCCCCATCTCTCATATAAACCCCATGCCTCTCTGCCCCTTCTCTCATATAAACCCCATGCCTCTCTGCCCCATCTCTCATATAAACCCCATGCCTCCCTGCCCCTTCTCTCATATAAACCCCATGCCTCTCTGCCCCATCTCTCATATAAACCCCATGCCTCTCTGTTGTTCCTCTATTTTCAGTATATAAACACACATACATCACTGCCCTTCTTAAGAGACGAGCGGTAATGCTTACACACCCTGAGCTAGGGTTTCCCAAGAGTAGTGTGGCCTCCATTCGTCCCTTGTTCCTTCTTGGGGCTCCTTACTGCCCTTCCTCAATCATGCCTCCAAATCCTCCCTGCCCTCTTCCTTTAACATTAAACCCTACAATGCTAGTGGGGTAAGAGGCATATTGACGCTTTCTGCTACTTAAGTAGTTTCATCCCCCATCTCCTTGCCTGATCCCGTTCCTCTGTCCCTCAGATCTTGGCCTCTCCGAATGTCAGCCCTGAGCTCCACACTCTTGGCCTCGTCTCTGTATCTTCTTCCCTCCAACCGAGACCCCCCAGCCCTCTGAAAAATTCGGGCTCAGACCCCTTCCTGCCTGCGTTGGGGGACCTTTTCCCTGTCAACCCATCCACATATGACCTTCGCAACCGGCTGCCCAACTCAGACAGGTGAGAGCCATATGGGACATAGGGAGACTGGAAGGTGGGTGATATGAGAGGACAGGAGACTGGATAAGAGAGACCGTGATGAGTAGATGGGGAATGAGAGGACATGTGATAAGCAGATGGGGGGATAAGAGAGGACGTGATGACAATTTGGGGGACAAGAGAGGACATGATGAGCAGATAGGGGGATAAGAGAGGACGTGAGGAGCAGATGGCGGATAAGAGAGGACGTGATAAGCAGATAGGGGGATAAGAGAGGGCATGTGATGAGCAGATAGGTGGATAATAGAGGACACGTGATGAGCAGATAGGGGGATAAGAGAGGGCACGTGGTGAGCAGGTAGGGGGATAAGAGAGGGCACGTGATGAGCAGATAGGGGATAAGAGGGCACATGATGACCATATG
The DNA here is from genome assembly GCF_040206685.1 of Ascaphus truei. Taxonomy (NCBI): domain Eukaryota; kingdom Metazoa; phylum Chordata; class Amphibia; order Anura; family Ascaphidae; genus Ascaphus; species Ascaphus truei. Next base: position 325,603,754 of record NC_134485.1, on the reverse strand, counting down.
GGGGATAAGAGAGGGCACGTGATGAGCAGATGGGGGATAAGAGAGGACGTTATGAACAGATAGGGGGATAAGAGAGGGCACGTGGTGACCATATGGGGGATAAGAGAGGGCACGTGATGAGCAGATGGGGGATAAGAGAGGACGTGATGAGCAGATAGGGGTGTTACCAGATGTTTTATTGCTTGTGCGATATCTCAATTCTCTTGATTTATATATAAATACTAGCTGATATACCCGGCATTACCCGAAGGCAGGGAGGGGGGCGTGAAAGGCAGGGGAGGGTGGCATGAAATGCAAAGTGTCCCAGAATTGCTTCATGGTATGACTGATGCTGCTAGAATTGTGCACAAATAATCACTACACAGACTCCAGACGAAATCCACTGGATAATCAATACAATAAACAGTTCCCCTTCAGAGTCCAACCATATAGAGTAGTAAGCAAAAATAAGTGTTATGTGTGCTCTGTGTGATAACAGATCTTCCTGCTGGAAGGGGTGTTTGAGTGGTAAGGGGGATAGATATAAACGGCGGTGCCGTGTCTCCAGCCAGGAGACTATGACCGGCAACACACACCGCAATCCCCTGCCACTGCCCTCACTGTCCCAAAATCACACATACAGAGCAGTCCCACTGCGGGGAGAGAACGAAGGGTAGGTACTCACAATCTTGACACGTCGCCTTCCGATCACTGGATAAATTGAAGGTACTCTGAACCGGGTATGCTGATGCGTGCTCCAGCCCACATAGGTATAACAGTAGAAAGCGGGTAATCAGGCGGTGCACAGCTGCCGTCAGGATATGAAACAGGGAGTCCACACGCTGTTAATCTAAAAGTCCATGTTTAATGAGTGCATGACAGCACAGGACTAAAACGGCTACAAGGTACTTCTTGACGCGTTTCGTCTCGTTTAGAGACTTTGTCAAAAGAGGGTGGCATGAAAGGCAGGGGAGGGGGGGCGTGAAAGGCAGGGGGGGGCGTGAAAGGCAGGGGGGGCGTGAAAGGCAGGGGGGGGCGTGAAAGGCAGGGGGGGGGGGCGTGAAAGGCACGGGGGGCGTGAAAGGCAGGGGGAGCGTGAAAGGCAGGGGGGGCGTGAAAGGCAGGGGAGGGGGCGTGAAAGGCAGGGGGGTGTGAAAGGCAGGGGGGGCGTGAAAGGCAGGGGGGGCGTGAAAGGCAGGGGGGGACGTGAAAGGCAGGGGGGGCGTGAAAGGCAGGGGGGGCGTGAAAGGCAGGGGGGGGCGTGAAAGGCAGGGGGGGGTGTGAAAGGCAGGGGGAGGGCGTGAAAGGCAGGGGGAGGGCGTGAAAGGCAGGGGGGGCGTGAAAGGCAGGGGGGGGCGTGAAAGGCAGGGGGGGACGTGAAAGGCAGGGGGGGGCGTCAAAGGCATGGATTCCTCCCCCTGCATTTCCTCACCTGCCAATGGTTGTCTCCCCCCTCGTGGCCTCCGCCGACTCCCGGTGGCACAAAGGAGGTATTAACTCCCTTTCGCCCTCCTCCTGCTCCTCGGGGATGTTGAGCCGTAGAGAGCGTGCTCTGGGAGGTGGGGGGAAGTGGGAGAGTGGGAGAGCGACACACACGCGACACCTACCTCTACTTCCGGGCGCTGCCATCTTCTCACTCGGCGCCGCGAGGGAGGAAGGGGGTCCCTTCGGGCACCGCCATCTTAGGTGCCGCGAGGCAGCTGCATCCTGCCTGGCCAATGCCTGTTCCCCCGCCCGGGAGGGAGATGAACGGAGCGCCGGGAGGGAGAGGTGAGCGGAGCGCCGGGAGGGAGAGGTGAGCGGGGCACCGGCAGGGAGGGAGAGGTGAGTGGGGCGCAGGGAGGGAGAGAGGGAGAGATGAGCGGAGCGCCGGGAGGGAGAGATGAGCGGAGAGCTGGGAGGGAGAGATAAGCGGAGCGCCGGGAGGGAGAGATGAGCGGAGTGCCGGGAGGGAGAGATGAGCGGAGCGCCGGGAGGGAGAGATGAGCGCCGGGAGGGAGAGATGAGCGCCGGGAGGGAGAGATGAGCGCCGGGAGGGAGAGATGAGCGGAGCGCCGGGAGGGAGAGATGAGCGGAGCGCCGGGAGGGAGAGATGAGCGGAGCAACGGGAGGGAGAGATGAGCGGAGCGCCGGGAGGGAGGGAGAGATGAGCGGAGCGCCGGGAGGGAGGGAGAGATGAGCGGAGCACCGGGACGGAGGGAGAGATGAGCGGAGCACCGGGACGGAGGGAGAGATGAGCGGAGCACCGGGAGGGAGAGGGAGATGAGCGCCGGGAGGGGGAGAGAGGTGTGTGTGTGTGTGTGTGGCCGAGGGGGAAGAGAGTGGCAGTTGGGTGACGTCAGACCCACCAATCTGATTGGCCAGAGGCTGAGGACCAATCAGATTCACCGCAGATAGCACTAACCTTTCGATTTTATATATTAAGATGTGTAGATTTTTATATGTTGAGATTGGAGCATTTCTGAACTCCTGATTTCAAAACCGTGTTTCCAGTTGTAACCTGTATAAAAGGTTAAAAAGGTTAAAATTCTGGGCTTTAATTGCCCAGTAATGCTTAGAAATGTTGGCACCTCACCAAATGTCAAATTCTAGTCACACTCACCAGCGACTCGCAGGTCTCTCGCATACCGTCCCCTCCTATCCTCTGGCTCCTTATCCAAGGGGGTGAGGGGGAGATACCGGACAGGTCGGTGTTCTTATTGAAAAATACACAAGAAAAATATGTATTTAGCCTATCATAATAATAACTGTTCTTTGGAGATGATTACTTATAGAAGATCAGACTTCCATCTCACCCAGTTCTGAGCCATAACACAAAGACCAACCAAGGGTATAAAACAATAAGGTCATTCATTCCAGACATAGGTGGGCTGACATAGCTATTTAATGGAACTGTACACACACAATATGTAATTTAAAATATCATAAATCTAATCTCATACTGTTTTGGGTAGGAGCCTCTCAGACTCTGCCAGTCAGTAAATTATATGTCCCCAAAGCCTAGAAGTCAGTTGGTGGCAGAAACATGAAGGAAAGAACAATACACTGCAATAGAAATAGGGAGGAGGTAGAGGAAAGGGGGGAGGATATAGAAGAAATGAGGAAAGGGAGCCCCAGGCGTCTCCCAATTCAGAATATTCTGAGGCCAGAGTCATGTTGGTATAAATAGCCCAGATAGGTTCAACTCAGCCCTCTTTTCAACGCACACCAAGCCCTGTTATATTTTCTTCACTTTATTAGAAAAGCAGCAGTAAATACAGGCACTTGTGGGTGTAATGTTGTGTTGGGAGAGTGCTTCTTTATGGATGCTTTGTAGTTAAGAGCAGGTGAAAAGGATGAGGCCTTGCCAGTAGAGAGCAAACAGAAACGTACTCACTCAGCCAGTGTTGAATGTGAAAAGGAATTGCCAGTGTATTCTGGGTAACAGACCATCTGTCAGCAAGGCAGAGGGGGAGAAAGCAGACTAGCCCATTCTGATAGAAAGGCTGAGGATGCTGTAGCAATTCACTGGCATAATGCAGAGACAGGGATCGCAACACTGTGTCTAACACACAGGCACTGTGTGTGTACAGAGCAAAATACATGCAGCTGGAATGAGAACCTGACAAGCAGAAGCTGCAAAGGAAAGGGGGGGGGGGGTGAAACAGAGATGTGATTCTTGTTCCATGACACAGAAGATAAAATCATAACTGAATGTTTCTATACTGTATCTGTTTGTGTTAATGTCTAGGTAGTAAGGTTCATCATTGTATGTTAATGCAATTCATTGTCTGTCTTATTATGTTTTATTAAGTAATAATCCCCTCAGAACAGGGCATTACTGGCCAATAATGCCCTGGCTGGAAGAGTTGAAGGCCTGAAGTGAAGCCGAGGGACTTTAACCCAGCCAGGGCATTATTGGCCACTAATGCCCTGTTCTGAGGGGATTATTACTATTATAGGCTGAATGTAGGCTTTTTTCTTTAATAATAATAATAGCATGTTCTTGTATAACGCTGCTAGTTTTACGCAGCGCTTTACAGAGACATTTTGCAGGCACAGGTCCCTGCCCCGTGGAGCTTACAATCTATTTTTTGGTGCCTGAGGCACAGGGAGATAAAGTGACTTGCCCAAGGTCACAAGGAGCCGACACCGGGAATTGAACCAGGCTCCCCTGCTTCAAACTCTCAGTGCCAGTCAGTGTCTTTACTCACTGAGCCACTCTTTCTCCATTGACACTTTTGTATAGTTATATAGATTTTTTTATTAAAATAAAATGGTAAATACATTAAAGAACCTCTATATACTCTTACACTGCAGCTATCTATATCCGCACACACAGACACACACACCAGCTCTACACACACCAGCTACACACACACACACACAACACACTGCAGCTCTACACACAAACAGCTGCACACACACAGCACACTGCAGCTCCACACAAACACACCAGCTCCAAACACACAAACTGCTGCTACACAAAATCTGTAGCTACATCCAAACTCTGCTGCTACACACACATTACAACACAGCAGCACCACACACTTTTTCGCTCTACACACACACACAAACTCTGCAGCTACACGCATGCACGCACACAAACAAACTCTTCAGCTACACACACAGGCACACAAACAAACTGCAGCTACACACACAAACTCTGCAGCTACACACACACACACATAAATTGCAGCTACACACACACACAAACTCTGCAGCTACACACACAAACTCTGCAGCTACACACAAACTCTGCAGCTACACACACAAACTCTGCAGCTACACACACACACACAAATTCTGCAGCTACACACACACACACACACACAAATTCTGCAGCAAATTCTGCAGCTACACACACACAAACTCTGCAGCAGACACACACACACAAACTCTGCAGCAGACACACACACATACACAAACTCTGCAGCAGACACACACACGATAGACAGAAAATGCAGCTACAAACAAACTCTGTAGCTACACATACGCACAGGAACTCTGCAGCTACAGACACTCTGCAGCTACACATACACACACACACGCCGCGCTTATAGTGCCGCTGACTCGACATTGCGGCAAAACAAATGTATTGCTGCCGTCACATGCGCTTATAGTAGAAGCATCACGACGGCTTGGTCGCGATCACTGGAAGTCAAGTCAATTGGATTTTTCCAGCGACCGCAGCGTGACGTCACCGTATCCGTCGTGTCGTGGCGACAGCACTATAAGCGCAGCCACACACACAAACTCTGCAGCTACACACACACACACACACAAATTCTGCAGCTATACACACAAACTCTGCAGCAGACACACACAAACTGCAGCAAACACACATACACACAAACTTTGCAGACAGACACACACACAAACTCTGCAGCAGCCACATACACACACAAACTCTGCAGCAGACACACACGATAGGCAGAAAATGCAGCTACAAACAAACTCTGCAGACAGACGCTTACTCTGCAGCTACAAATATTCTCTCCCTCCTCCTAATGAGGAGATGTGGGATAACAGGGACCATTTGATGAGGAGATGTGGGATAACAGGGACCATGTGATGAGATGTGGGATAACAGGGAACATGTGATGAGGAGATATGGGATAACAGGGGCCATGTGATGAAGAGATGTGGGATAACAGGGGCCATGTGATGAGATGTGGGATAACAGGGACCATGTGATGAGGAGATGTGGGATAACAGGGGCCATGTGATGAAGAGATGTGGGATAACAGGGGCCATGTGATGAGATGTGGGATAACAGGGACCATGTGAAGAGGAGATGTGGGATAACAGGGGCCATGTGATGAGGAGATGTGGGATAACAGGGGCCATGTGATGAGATGTGGGATAACAGGGACCATGTGATGAGGAGATGTGGGATAACAGGGTCCATGTGATGAGATGTGGGATAACAGGGACCATGTGATGAGGAGATGTGGGATAACAGCGACTATGTGATGAGGAGATGTGGGATAACAGGGGCCATGTGATGAGGAGATGTGGGATAACAGGGACCATGTGATGAGATGTGGGATAACAGGGACCATGTGATGAGGAGATGTGGGATCACAGGGACCATGTGATGAGGGTATGTGGGATCACAGGGACCATGTGATGAGGAGATGTGGGATAACAGGGTCCATGTGATGAGATGTGGGATAACAGGGACCATGTGATGAGGGTATGTGGGATCACAGGGACCATGTGATGAGGAGATGTGGGATAACAGGGACCATGTGATGAGATGTGGGATAACAGGGACCATGTGATGAGGAGATGTGGGATCACAGGGACCATGTGATGAGGGTATGTGGGATCACAGGGACCATGTGATGAGGAGATGTGGGATAACAGCGACCATGTGATGAGGAGATGTGGGATAACAGGGGCCATGTGATGAGGAGATGTGGGATAACAGCGACTATGTGATGAGGAGATGTGGGATAACAGGGGCCATGTGATGAAGAGATGTGGGATAACAGGGACCATGTGATGAGATGTGGGATAACAGGGACCATGTGATGAGATGTGGGATAACAGGGACCATGTGATGAGGAGATGTGGGATCACAGGGACCATGTGATGAGGGTATGTGGGATCACAGGGACCATGTGATGAGGAGATGTGGGATAACAGCGACCATGTGATGAGGAGATGTGGGATAACAGGGGCCATGTGATGAGGAGATGTGGGATCAGAGGGACCATGTGATGAGGAGATGTGGGATAACAGGGACCATGTGACGAGGAGATGTGGGATATCAGGGACCATGTGATGAGATGTGGGATAACAGGGGCCATGTGATGAGATGTGGGATAACAGGGACCATGTGATGAGATGTGGGATAACAGGGACCATGTGACGAGGAGATGTGGGATAACAGGGGCCATGTGATGAGATGTGGGATAACAGGGACCATGTGATGAGATGTGGGATAACAGGGGCCATGTGACGAGGAGATGTGGGATAACAGGGGCCATGTGATGAGGAGATGTGGGATCACAGGGACCATGTGATGAGGAGATGTGGGATCACAGGGACCATGTGATGTGGAGATGTGGGATAACAGGGACCATGTGATGAGGAGATGTGGGATCACAGGGACCATGTGATGAGGAGATGTGGGATAACAGGGACCATGTGACGAGGAGATGTGGGATTACAGGGACCATGTGATGAGGAGATGTGGGATCACAGGGACCATGTGATGAGGAGATGTGGGATAACAGGAACCATGTGATGAGATGTGGGATAACAGGGACCATGTGATGAGGAGATGTGGGATAACAGGGACAATGTGATGAGGAGATGTGGGATAACAGGGACCATGTGATGAGGAGATGTGGGATAACAGGGACCATGTGATGAGGAGATGTGGGATAACAGGGACCTTCTTTATGGAAGTGCTGCCTGTTTTTTTCAAAGTTTCTTTGGGTGTACAGATGTTTGCCCTCTCCTCCCGCAGTGATTTGCAGATGACTGACTCACCGCTTGGACAGTTGCGTCTGACCCTGTATTACCCTGCAAAGGAGGGCAAGCTTGTGGCCGTGATACACAGCTGCAGGTAACTTACATACAGATGTGTACATACAGCACATTGCACTCACAACATACTGAAGCCTTTGATATCAGTCTCCTATGGTAAAGTAAAACGTGGGTTATTCAGTTAGAGGGCTACATATTTGTTGTATATTTGGCAAATAAAATGTAAGTTGTTTAGTTTAATATACATATATACGTGTGGGTGTGTTCAGCCTGCGCGGGAGAAAAATGGATATAAATACCAAATGTTTTTGCCTTTTCTGTTTTATTACACCACCATCACACTGGTTTGCACTTAGAATTTGAAGTATAGAAAATGTCCAATTACAGTATTAGCTCATGTGAAAGAAGAGCTATTTATACTGTATAGCAAGCGATATATAAACAGTCTTGGGTAAATAAATCCGTTTTTCCTTAAAGATAAAGTCAAACTATCCCTACAGTGAGCAGTAAATATTTAATGGGTGAAACATTAATGGGTTAAATATGTAAGATTTGATGCTTGTTTTTCCTTGATTTAATGTATTTATTATAAAAGACATCTCTCCTCCAGACCCATTGAATGTATCAGTGCCATTATTATATTGCGGTGCTATTTGGTCTGTTGGATCGCACCTTAAAAATGGGCTGTCGACGGCATTTGGAGTTGACTATTTTGCAATAGTGCCACTTTGTAAGCCGGTTTCCCGGGAAATTAGATTTCATTTTCTCATGTGCAAAAACATACAGTATAAACGCTGGCATTGCTGGGTCACTGTCACTGTACTAACTTAATACACAGAAATCCACAATTTACACAGTGTGAAGTGCCAGTCTGCATGCGTGAAATGTTTGTATTAGCCCATTAAAAGGTGCCTCTACGACCAAATGACACGTAGACACAGGCGTTCACACAAACATACATGCATGCTAACACACATGTACATATTGTAAACACAGGCACACACATGTCGACGAGGTTTAAAAAACGTCAGATATATTCATTAAAACGCCCTATGTTTTCTGCATAACTAGCTTTTCCTTTGCTTTCTCTCCTGTCAGTAAACTGTGCCTCTCCTCCGGGGAGCCTCCTGACCCCTACGTGTCTCTGATTTTACTGCCGGACAAAAACCGGTGGACCAAAAGGAAAACCGCTGTGAAGAAGCGGACCAGCAACCCGGAGTTCAATGAGAAGTGAGTCCCACACTGCTCCTAACACGCATCGAATGAAATGTCCAACCTTACCCACATCACTCTGTGCCATACTGAGGGGGCTCTGTCCTGCCTGTCAGTCTGATACAACACTATAGAATAACGAACCTGTACTATTACTCAAGGTATGGTACTGCACACCAAAAAACATTATCAATGCCAAAAGTCATAGGAAAAGGTTACAGGTGCTCCGCAGAAGACAAGAGCGCTACCTGTAGACAAATGTGGGTGAATCTCCAGGCACCCAACGTGGAGAGCCTTGAGATTCATCAACTTTTAATCAAGGCCCCATACAAAGCGGACACTTCTAGATCATAGAGATAATACAGTGAGTCCTCGCTTATCGGACACAATGCGTCCCGAAAAATCCCTGTCGGATAACGGATTGTAGGGAAGCGGAACCAATTGTAACCGTTGGCGATTTCCATCGGATCCGTGACATTTGCGGCGAATAATGCAGTTTTTGATTGCATTAGCAACCGTCGGAAAACGTAACGTAGTAAAGCGAGGACTACCTGTAATGATAATAACTTGATGTCATATAGCGCTTTTCTTCCAATGGGACTCAAAGCGCGTCACAATTTCTCACTGAACCACTCCTTCAGTGATCTGGCCAAGGCAATAAGGCACCTAAGCTAGAATTCACTAAGCCGCAATGCGGGACCTCGCTCCCAATCTGTCATTAACTGCCATTGACTTGAGTGGAAGTTAATGCCAGATCGGGGTGTGGTACGCTGCATCACGGCTTAGCTCATCTCGGTGTTGGGCCCATATTTACGAAAGCGATTCCATAGGACACCGCCCAGCACCGGAAGACGGCTGCCAACCCGTTGGTAAATATGGGCCGCAGTGTTTTAGTCACAGGTTGGTGCACATGACTTGGCAATGATCCCAAAGCTGCGGTACATCCCATGGATGACGGGGAATGTGTACAATATACAGTACACCGGGTTATTGTCCCTGCAGATTTGAGTGGGATCTGCCATTGGAGGAAGCAGCAAAAAGGAAGATGGATATCTCAGTGAAAAACAGTGTGTCCTTTATATCAAGGGAACGGGAGCTGCTTGGAAAGGTGTGGCGCAGCCCCTTCTCAATTTCTACACCTATCCACTGCACGGACCCGCTAACTTCATGCTGAATTGTCATATGCACAACATATAACCGATCTCTCTCTCTCGCACTGAACATGTAACATACAATAATGTGGCTTCTCTCTGCCACCCCGTTACCCTCCCTGGGACATACTGTTCCTCTGTCATGCTGATGACTTGGGTCTCCCTCTCTCTTTCAGGTTCACATTGATCTTTCCCAGGTGGATCTGTCAGTTGGACTGACTCAGTGGTGAGTTTTGTAGCACCTGTGCTTGTGTCTCTCTGCGCACACGCAGTTACTCACAGTCACGTGCCCACATGCACAAGCGGATAGCCATCCACTGGCACAGACACGGTTACCCGGCCATAAACGTGAACACTGCTAAGCACGCACACATTCACACAGCTGCCCCGGCACAGATACGCTCTCACACTGAGAAATAATCAGCCTAGCACATAAACTAAATATTGATGTACCTTCATCTGCAGTCATGATGTTCAGTACTTCCTATTTATCCCCTTAGGTAAAGGGAAAGCAGAGATAGACATAGTGTGTTACAGACCCCAGTGGCAATGAAGAGTCTAATGCCAGCTAGGATTGGGGAAAACAAGGTGTTGCCTATTTTACAAGAGGGTGACATCCCCGTCATTGTATCAGTTCAAATATATAATGTAAGGTTTGCATTTGAAGCCTCTAACACGTCCATGTTTTAGTAGTAGATAGCTTTGCTTTTGATGGCATAATACTTTTCTTATTCTGTGCTGACAATGCACACAGCGTGTACATCTCATTTCACAGGCACAATGCGTACCTCACCTGATGAGCTTACACTCTAATGTTGGTGTTTGGAGCACAATGAGATAAGGACACTTCCCTAGGCTCACAAGTAGCTGACACTGGAATTTGACTGCTGTTCCCGCGTTTTACCTGCGCTACTTCTTCAGCTTGCAATGAATGCCTGGAAAAGCCATGTACCTCTTGTGACCGCGCCGCTTTCTCTCACATTGGTTTTCTGACAGGTACAATCTGAAGGATGAGAAGACCAGCATGTAATGGCCTTTCCCAGGGATGTAACCGTGTGTGGGCGAGCTCTCCGCCTCCCAGCAATGCTACCTGCTGGACCCAGGATCCTAACCAGGGATGGTGTGAAGCAGTCGTCTCTAGCAGAGAAACGGTTAATAAAGAGCCGAGTGGAGACATATCTGGGACCTGCTTGCCTCTGCTGTAACATGTTTTGACCCCTTTGCTGCCAGATTGGTGGCACTCCTGGCAGCAAAGTGGTTAATCTCCCAGAAAGGTTGCAGTGGACGGGGGCAAAATGTCCAGGCAAAGCCACTCAGTGCTGCCCCTAGTACTGATTTCTACACCACACACACATATATATACACCTGCATGTACAGAGGCATATATATGCATATTTATACGTACACGTGTGTGTATAGAACAGTCACCAAGAGGCAGCAGAGCTGGGCAAAGGTTTGAGCTGCTGCCAGTGGTCCCACTGTGGACAAGTACAGCTTGTGATCTTTGGTTTATTTAAATTTGCAGCCGCTTGCATGTCTAGTGCCGTCCACGCAGCTGCAGGGTAGAGCCAGTGTCACGTGACATGATGATGTAATCCTATGTTTCACACCGTAGCGCTTTATCAGTGTGTGATGTTCAGCCACAGCCTCCAGCACTGCTTTATACACACGCACACGCACACGCACACACACGCACACACACGCACACACACGTGTTGACAAGTTCACGTGTATACTTCAACTATTGCAAATAATTTTGCTTAGACATTCAACTACACCAGGTGTGAGCAACTTCAGTCCTCAAGGGCCACCAACAGGTCAGGTTTACAGGATATCCCTGCTTCAGCACAGGTGAAAGACTGCGCCATTGATCGAGCCAACTATGCTGAAGCCGGGATATCCTGAAAACCTGACCTGTTGGTGGCCCTTGAGGACTGGAGTTGCCCACACCTGATCTATACACACTATCAAACATATGCATGTACGTTCATGTGCATACGCACAAACACTCATATACATACACTGTCGCACCTAAGTATGCATGGGCATTGCTACACATAAATATATACTGTGGCAGGATGGCCTCGCGGCGGGGTCAGTAAGACGCTTGACACGATGGGAAACTTTAAACACTAGTGGTTTATTAGCCACAACCAAAATAAGTACGGGTGAACTGTCCCTTTAAGAAACTACTTTCTTGCAAATTAAAGCCTAGTCCCGTTATGGACACTAACTCACTTCTTGAGCCCTTACTAACAGGACAGCCAGCTAATCTGGTCATGCCCAAAACATGCTACACAAACGATAACCAATAAGCATAATAAGAATAAAGTCTTATCTGTTTCAGCTCCAAACAGCAAACAGGAACACGGTTCCAGGGAGCAGGCTGTGTCCAGCCTCGCAGCAATGTTTATCTTTATCCTGGGTTGGGGTCCCAGCTGGTCCCAGCAGCAAAGCTCCTCGCAGGACTGGGGACCAGAGCTAGGGTGACCAGATTTTGAAAATGAAAAACCGGGACACATTTTTTTTTTTTACATAACAGTTTATTTATTGTAGTACACTTATACTTTACTACCATTAGTCCTTGTTACGTGCGTGTGTGCGCGTGCGTCGGATGACCTCACTAATCGAAAAAAAATAAAATTAAAACCGATGTGAATGATTCGGAACCCATTAACCAGTGTCAGGATGCCCCCTCTTCACAATTTCTAAAGCAGCAATCCCGTCTGGGATCTTACCTGATCCGCAGTTCCTCAAGGTATTATACTGGAGGGGAGGTGTTCCCTACCTGTCTTCCGATGTCTCCAGCGTGAAACTTGAGTCAGATCTGGAAGAAAGAAAGGTAGGTTACTTCAATGTAGGTATACGGCAGTTAAGATAAGACATAGAGGGTGAGGGAGACAGGGAGGGAGACGGAGAGAGAGAGAGACAGGGAGGGAGACGGAGAGAGGGAGACAGAGGTAGAGAGAGAGAGGGAGACAGGGGGAGAGAGAGAGAGGGGGAGAGAGAGAGGGAGACAGGGAGAGAGAGAGAGACGGGGAGAGAGAGAGAGACGGGGAGAGAGAGAGAGAGAGAGAGACAGGGAGGGAGAGAGAGAGAGAGACAGGGAGGGAGAGAGAGAGAGAGAGACAGGGAGGGAGAGAGAGACAGGGAGGGAGAGAGAGACAGAGAGGGAGAGAGAGAGAGAGACAGGGAGGGAGAGAGAGACAGGGAGGGAGAGAGAGAGAGAGAGACAGGGAGGGAGGGAGAGAGACAGGGAGGGAGAGAGAGAGAGAGAGACAGGGAGAGAGAGAGAGAGACAGGGAGGGAGAGAGAGAGACAGGGAGGGAGAGAGAGAGAGACAGGGAGGGAGAGAGAGAGAGAGAGAGAGGGAGGGAGAGACAGGGAGGGGGAGAGAGAGAGAGAGAGAGACAGGGAGGGAGAGAGAGAGAGACAGGGAGGGAGAGAGAGAGACAGGGAGGGAGAGAGAGAGAGACGGAGGGGGAGAGAGAGAGACAGGGAGGGGGAGAGAGAGAGACAGGGAGGGGGAGAGAGAGAGACAGGGAGGGGGAGAGAGAGGGAGGGGGAGAGAGAGACAGGGAGGGGGAGAGAGAGACAGGGAGAGGGAGACAGGGAGAGGTAGACAGGGAGGGGGAGAGGGAGACAGAGAGGGGTGAGGGAGGGGGAGAGGGAGACAGGGGGAGACAGAGGGAGAGAGGGGGAGAGAGAGAGAGACAGGGGGAGACAAGGGGAGAGAGACAGAGGGAGAGAGACAGAGGGAGAGAGAGAGAGAGAGAGACAGGGGGAGAGAGAGAGAGAGACAGGGGGAGAGAGAGAGACAGGGGGAGACGGGGGGAGAGACAGGGAGGGAGAGGGAGGGAGAGGGAGGGAGGGAGAGGGAGGGAGGGAGAGGGAGAGACAGGGAGGGAGGGAGAGACAGGGAGGGAGGGAGAGACAGGGAGGGAGGGAGAGACGGAGGGAGGGACAGGGAGGGAGGGAGGGAGAGGGAGAGACAGGGAGGGAGAGGGACAGACGGAGGGAGGGAGAGGGAGAGACATGGAGGGAGGGAGAGGGAGGGAGGGAGAGGGAGGGAGAGACAGGGAGGGAGAGACAGGGAGGGAGGGAGGAAGAGACAGGGAGGGAGGGAGAGACAGGGAGGGAGGGAGAGGGAGAGACAGGGAGGGAGGGAGAGACAGGGAGGGAGGGAGAGACGGAGGGAGGGACAGGGAGGGAGGGAGGGAGAGGGAGAGACAGGGAGGGAGGGAGGGAGAGGGAGGGAGGGAGAGACAGGGAGGGAGGGAGGGAGAGGGACAGACAGGGAGGGAGGGAGAGACAGGGAGGGAGGGAGAGACAGGGAGGGAGAGGGAGGGAGGGAGGGAGAGACAGGGAGGGAGGGAGAGAGAGACAGGGAGGGAGGGAGAGACAGGGAGGGAGGGAGAGACAGGGAGGGAGGGAGGGAGAGACAGGGAGGGAGGGAGAGACAGGGAGGGAGGAAGAGACAGGGAGGGAGGGACAGGGAGGGAGGGAGAGACGGAGTGACAGGGAGGGAGAGACAGGGAGGGAGAGACAGCGAGGGAGAGACAGGGAGGGAGAGACAGGGAGGGTGAGGGAGACACACACCCACTGATACACACACACACACACTGACACACACACCCAACCCACTGATACACACACACCCCCACCCACTGATACACACCCACCCACTCATACTCACACCCACCCACTGATACACACCCACCCACTGATACACACCCACCCACTCATACTCACACCCACCCACTGACACCCACTGATACACACCCACCCACTGATACACACCCACCCAACCCACTGATACACACACACCCCCACCCACTGATACCCACTGATACCCACACCCACCAATACACACCCACACACCCACTGATACACACACACACACACACGCACTGATACACACACACACACACACACTGATACACACACACACACCCACTGACACCCACACACCCACCCACTGATACACCCACACCCACCCACTGATACACACACACACACCCACCCACTGATACACACACACACACTGATACACACACACACACACACACTGATACACACACACACCCACTGATACACACACACCCACTGAAACACACCCACCCACTGAAACACACACCCACTGATACACACACACACACCCACTGATACACACACACACCCACCCACTGATATACACACACACACACACTGATACACACAAACACACCCACTGATACACACACACACCCACCCACTGATACACACACACACACACACCCACTGAAACACACACACCCACTGAAACACACACACCCACTGAAACACCCACACCCACTGATACACACACACTGATACACACACACACCCACACACCCACACCCACTGATACACACACACCCACTGATACACACACACACACACACACACACACACCCCGCCAGCCCCTGCACCGCCCGCACAACGCGCAGCCACCACTGCCCGCCCCCGAGCCTATCTCCCACACCAAGTGGACGGGGGGGAAGTGAGCGCCGGGGGGCAAAGGCAGGCGCGCTCCAGGGGTTATATATACAGATAATATTAAAATAGCGTTACCACCTCCTATTGCGCACCCCCCCCCCCCCATCCTTGGCTGGGACCCGGGACAGAAGGGGGACACTCACCGCACACAGGGAAGCTGGGAGCGGGAAGGCAGTCAGTCATGTGTGCGCTTCACAAAGCGGAAGCCCCGCCCCCGGCTTCCACTGACATGCCTGCGACCAATCCCCTGCGGGCCGGCCGGCATTCTAAGTCCCGCCCCCGGCATTCTCCATCATTCAGTCCCCCCGGCAGCATTCACACACACATACAAAATACTTACCGGCCGCCGCATTCTCCTCACCGCCGCTGCCCCGCAATACCGGGACCAGGGACAGAAACCGGGACAGACTTAAACCGGGACAGGCCACAAAAAACCGGGACTGTACCGGTAAAACCGGTACGAATGGTCACCCTAACCAGAGCAGCAGCAGCTGCTACGGCTTCCAAGCCGGGAGAGTTCTCTCCACCTTCCTGTGGAAAAACAAGCTCCCTGTGTTTGTGTCACTTCCTGCTTTTAAACCTGCAGTCTCTCAGGCCTCCTGCTTAATTAGGCTGCAGGTGTGCTTCCTTCTGTCTGAGGAGATTAACACTCTGTGAACTGGCTGCAGCGTCTCTCCATTCACTATTCCAGCCTACTGAGTCAGTGACTCTGTCACATATCCCTCTCCCCAGCGAAACATTGTCCTGTGGAGCGGCCCGTGCACCATTCCCGTGCACCAGCATTTTTGGCGAAAATGTCTGACGTCGGGCCTTCCCTCCCCCTTTTTTTTTCTTGCCTTCCAATTTAGGCATTTTCTTTTTTGGGTAATTACCAGGCCATCTGGGCCTGAACACTCATCCTTCTCTACCTCTTTCTCTTGTGCCGTCCTGAGTCTAGGGTTGAAGCTCCGCCTTTGTTGTGTCCCCTTTTGCAAATGTCCCCAATCTCCTGCTGTCTATCAGCTATCTCTGCCTTCTTCCTCTTGGGCTCAGAGTCTCCCTTACCCTGTAGAAGAGCCAAGACCTCAGTTAGCTCATAGTATTCACTCACCAGTGCTTGTCCTGCTTCTCCCTCTGTTTTTTGACCTTCCTCAAAGGTTTTTTGTACTTCTTCGTCCGAATCAGAAGTCTTCCTGGCCCTTTTCTTAGAAGAACCCACACAGATTACATGGCGTGTGTGCGGCAGAGCAAGCGGCAGAAGGAACTTTTGCAAGCATGCTGTGGAGTGGCGCTAAAGCTATAGCTGCGCCGTTTTTGTCCTATCTAGGGGCACAATCCCCGAGGACATAGAAGAGGATATTGTGATTGTGTGCGATGGAAATGGTGAAAAAGAAGTATTTGCTTGCCAGCCGGTGAGCACTGTACAAAGAGCTACATCGGTAGCTGAAGTAATTGGACATGCAAACCAAGATGGCGGTTCCCGCTTCCCTGGGAGACCGCGTGGGCTTGCTGCAGAAACTTCTGCAGTTGCAAAAGTTGCAGACAGTTGGCCGGGATTGGCGCCAAAGAAAGAACCCCACCCTGTTGGGGGTAATGGCGCGAAAGCTGTGGCTGCGCCCTCCAAGCCTGTGAAAGGCGCGGCCTCAATTAAAGGACATCCTATCGAGCTGTGGGACCCGCCCATAATTGCTACTAGTGGGGGTGGTTCCCAGCTGTGTCAGAGGAAGGTGGAGCTGATCAAGGGAGTGGCCGGCAACTCAACCCCTGATGGTCAGTTGCTGCAGATCGTTGCTGCAAGTGACTCCTACAAAGACAATGGCCTGTCCACAAGAAGTGACTGCCATGGTATCCACTGAGCCATACTCAATACCAGGAGGCATACTGCTGATTCGGGTGGCGGGCACAGAGACTGTAGTGGGCCTATGCCTACAATGCAGGCTACCCGGTGGTACCGTGAGCACGGCGGCGGGCTGTCCGCAATGTGGCACCCAGTACCTGTGGCCGATGCCCACGTTTGTGCCTATTCCGAATATTGAACCCGCGGGAGATACGGCTAGGCTGTCCGCCGGGTCCCCCGGTGCACTGTGGAAAGAAGGTGCAGATCCCGGAGAGTGGAGATCGGGGCCGGTTGTGAAAGCCGAGCCCGAGGAGAAAGGAGCGGTCGATCAGCGTACCGATCGAGAGACAAAAAGGCGGTCGCCACGAACGGTGACCCCGAGCAGAATGGAGGCGGATTCCTCCGATGAGGAACCCAGAGTACTGTCCGGTGCGGTGATCCGGCCTGTGGCAGTATCCTGTGGAGAAAACGGGAGGAGAGTGCCACTCACCGGGAGCATCGGTGAGAGGAGTCGGGTGTCGCCAGTGGAGCGGAAGGCAGAGAGACGGAGCCCTTCCATTCCTGGGAACGGCGGGTCCAGCGGTGACGGGCAATCCACGCCCACCCTGCAGAGCGGTAAGAGCAGCCCTTGTACTTACCAGGCTCTGGTGACGGCATCCATGGAGGAGAGGCGGTGTCAGGCCCAGGCGGTGCACGAGAAGGCGACGGAGCTTCCGGACGTTATCGTGGAGGAAGAGATCCCACATGGGGATCCATCGCAAGATGGTGGCGTATCCGGTTCCGGTGATGACGTCACTTCCGGCGGAGGTAGCGGAACGACCGGAGAGAGAACCACAACGCCTCGGCGATCGGGCAGCGCTTCCCGATCACCTGTGACCACCAAGAGCTGGCAGGCTGCGAGAAGAGCCGAGATGGGTAAGGCTCAGCCAGCGGAGAGTCCTCGCAGTGATAATGGACAATCCCAAGGTAGAGAGCGGGTCGGAACCCCGCGGATACCATATGCCCGTCCTTACGCCCAAGCCCATGCCATAGTTAAAACCCCTGCCCCTGTCACTTTTTCCTGTGGGTCCACGTCCAGTTTGGGGATGTCGGGAGGGTCCCAGGGAACCGGTGAAGAACGGACTGGGGAGAGACTGGCAAATTACACATCCGACGATGGGTCGATGGGTGGAGGATATTCGGGGGAGACCTTTGAGTCCAGCTGGAGACCTAAAGTGGCCATAGTTAAGTTGGAAGTAAGGCCAAAGCATGAGAGGTGGTCTAACCCCCGATCTACAGAGACATCGGGAGTGTCTAGCTGGGGGGACACAGAGGAGGGAGATTCCTTAGAGTCAGAGCCTGAGAAGGTTAGAGAGACTCGGTGGTGGGCCCCATTATTTGAGGGCTATGTGGGGTGGATGGACCGCACTCGGTTCCTACTACAAAGTGAGGATGTAGTGGACTACTGGTGGGCTAGAGGGGAATTTACACCTGAGAGACACCAAAAAGAGATGCAGGAGCGGTGGTTCCAAATTTGCCACGGCAGTATCAAGCCCAGGGGTCCTAGTATACTGAAAGACCCCGTAGACCCAGATGAGCCCCTGTCTTGGGTATTACCAGGGAGAGCAGGAAACGCTACCTTGACAAGGTGTAGCCGGGCTGAAAGGGCCATTACTGCCAAATACAAATATTCTCATGGCTTGGAATATCCCTACGTCCCAGAACCCCTCATGCAGGAGATTGAGGAGAATAGGGACAGATGGTTGCGAGAGACCATACAGGAATATATGGTCAATAAAGGGGGTGCCATTAAGGGCAGTAGAGCTGAAGAGAGGATAGAGCACCTTATGCGGGTGTGGAGCATAGGCAGGAGTGTCTATAAACATAAGGTAGTGTACCGGCCTGAGAGGGGGTCGTCGCGCGACTATAGCGTGACCGTCCTGGACATGGGGGGTCGGGAAGTCAAGAAACCTGATCCTCGCCACTATTATTAGGGGGGAACAGGATGACTGTTGCGTAAGCTAGTGGCTACTGGTCAGGGCTCGCTTGGCGCAATATGTTGTGAATCTGTAATGTTATACTAATTATGTGTGTCATCCATTTTACAGTGCTTCCTGAAGAAAGGTACTTCAAATTTAGGTCCCAGCCGGGGACGGTGGGATTCACCAGGGGGAGAATGTAACCATGCTGTAAAATGGCTGCAGTCATCTCTCCTGCTGACAGTAAGGCCTGGTAAGGTATGGGCATGCCAGCAGTAATTATGGAGGTTTGCCCTCACACCCTGGTGAGGTGCCCTATGTATGGATGGGAGTGGTCACGTGCTCTGAATCCATGATTAGTGATGTCAGAGTTGTGCCAGCCCCCAGAGGATACATAAGGCACAGCACTGTTCAAAAGTTAGGAGTTGCTGAGTTGTTGTTAAGCTGTTATGAGACAAGGAGCAAGTCTGAGTGCAGGCTTGGGAGGAGACAGCTTATAAGACTGTGACCAGGGACCTGGCACAGGGACTATCTCCCTAAGGGGAGATAGTGAATCCACCAATTAGGGAAAGGACACCTTTCAAAGGGAAGTGCGGTGAACATGAGAGGCTAAGTACACCCACTGTGAGGGGCAGTGGCCCGCCGCAAGTCAATAAAGATGATCCTGTTAAACTATTCCCTCGTGTGTAAGTGTGGAGTGATTACACAGAGGAGTGCACCACAGAGGAGTTCCTCACCAGGACCATCCACAAGCGGACGCTGGGATCCTGATGAGGTGGAGGCGCTGCACTGGATATAGGTAGGACTCAAGCACACTACCTTAGCTGCCTGTCTGGGATGGCAATCCCCACACACCATCATGCGGGAGACTCAGGAGTCCTGTTGCCAACAGGTGCACCACCAGACACTACACTGTAATGGGGACTGGTTAGACCACAGGGGCCAATGTGAGATTGGGTGGGTCAGGCTAGGCCAGAAAATCCGTTACATATGTATAAGGCAATGTAAGGTAATGTGCTAAGGTAATGAAGTGGGCTGTAAATGTATTTTCCCTGCATCGGATGCATGCTGGGGAGCTCCGGTGCTGGAATTAATGGATATCAGCTCCGGGACCACCCCGGCATCAATCACATGCAGGAAAAAGGCCTGATTTTTTCTAAGTGCCGTCTCACCGGCCTTGCCGATACTTCTCCCCACCAACTTGCCAACTTTAGTTGGCGGGACGGATTTGTGGGAAAATCTCAATTCTAGAGCGGCGAGTAGCGGCGAAAATTTGCTCGGGGCTTCTAGAATTGAGCGTGTTTGAAAACCTGGCGAGAAGCGGCAAAACCTCCTCCATCTTCTCCCACACGTAGATCACAGTGAAGCGCTGTGCACGCGACGCCCCCCCCCCCCCCCTGCCGAGCGCGCGTGCTACAGTGTACACTGGAACTTCGGCCTAAGAGGGTTAAGAGTCCCAGAGAGGAAGGGGAGCTGGGGGGGCTTAAGAGTCTCAGGGAGGGGAGCTTAAAAGTCTCAGGGCGGGGGGTTAGGAGCTAGTGAGGAGAGGTTGTGACCTTTCATGCTGCAGGCGCTGACTTCTCTCACTCTGTCTCACCCGGAGCTGCCAGGCGCTTCCCCCCCATCCCTCCCTGCAGTGGGAAGCAGGGCCAAAAGGGAGGAGGGAGTGAGAACAGCATGTCAGTCTGCAGCTCCGTGAGAGACGCCACAGCGCAGCAAGTTCAAAAGTGCTCCTCTCACCCCCATACCATGGTAACACTGCGATAACAACGCAGCTCCCATATCGGCACACTGTCTGATGTTATCGCGATATTACTATAATACCGGTATATTGCACAACCCTAGTGGAAAGCTAAGGGCGGGAATCACTAAGCTCCCACTCAGGGCATTGCTGCCCGATCAGCATTACATGCCATTCAAGTCCATGACCGACAGTGGAGGTACAATACCCTGCATGGGCTCTTTGTGTAACCTCGCCTTAGTGGACAGAAACAAAAGAGGATATTAGACAAGTGGGACAGGAGAACGGGATCCAGAGGCAGAGGAAAGAGAGGAGGATCAGGGGAGAATAAAGATTTTGTAAGAAGGATGGGCAACCAGGAGGAGGAAGGGGTCATAGGACACCAGTGAGAAGTGCAAGTTGAGAACCTGTAAGCAGAGACCTGGCACATGAAATCCTCTTTATTTGCATAGAACACGTGCACTAGTGGCGTCACCTTTTTTTTAAGCATGTCTGAGACCCAGTGGCAGATCCTGGCAAATCACTGTTTCCTTGTGCCACCACTAGCAAATAATGATCACATTTCACGTTACGTCACAAACAACATCACTTATATTCTTCTATCATCCAGCATTACATGATTGTGACTGTGATGGGGTAACCAGGCCATCAATAAAGGTATTATGTCCGGCTGGTTACCTCTGAGCCATATTTGTGGGTTTAGAGTGTCAGCTCTTGGACCCATTGGTTGTACATGAAATGTATGTGATTGTGCAACCATAAAGAATTTATGTGTGTTTTACCTTTCCAGGAGTGCTAACCAGTGGCGATTCTCAGGCTATGAGTTTCAAGGGGGGTTTTGCGGTAAAAGTGTTGTCGGATTGTGTCTAGGTAGACGGGGCACAGAGTTGCTGGCCACCCCAAAAATGTATCCGGGAATCATGTCAGATTCCTGGGGACATATAGGCACAGACCTCCGGTCAAAATCCTCCCTGAAAACAGTTACGCGACTCACCGCCAGGTTCCCTGCTTCAGCACAGACTAGAAAGGTAAAGGGGGCATATTGATATGAGGTGTCCCTGACATAGTCTAGAGGTCCCTAGGTCAATGGGGATACTCATTTAATGCCCAGGTCACCCCGAAGCTGTATAGGCCATGAGTCACCACTATGTTCCCTGCTTCAGCACAACCCAGAAAGGTTTATGATGCAAAGGGATGTAAAGTATCCCTGTAACTATAAGGGGTCCCTAGGTTAATGGGGATACTCAGTAAATGCTCAGGTCCCCCAGAACCGGTATAGGGGTTCTGGGGGCTACTCCAATCAGCTACAAGACTGTGAGGGGACTTTTAAAAGTCCAGACCAAAGTTTATTGTATAGAGTGTGGGGGATATGGCTAGTAAGAAATAATGTGCAGCTTCTTATTCTATTTCCCATAACCAAAAGACTTAGGATATTTTTAAAGTGTATATTTTATGGAACAGTGTGTTTTTAAAACATATGCTTGTGCACAGTACTATGAGCTGGGACTTTCAGACAGTGCCACTGTGTCTACTCATACAGTGGGGATCAAAAGCCATAGAGGAATTCTGAGGTGTCAAAACCATTTGGACAGGAGGGAAGAAGTCATGTACCCAAGTCCTCAGATCAGTGGACGCTCTTTGCACTTCCATTTGGGCCACCAGACTGTCCGGAGCCTGTCTCCGTGGGTGGCATTGAGGGAGCCAAGGGCCAGAGATGCCAAATTGCACATTCCCCTTTGTTCATTTAGATTTCCAGGTAACCCTGTTGTTTTTACCAGCTTGTCTCGGATTGGCTGCGGAGAAATTTCTCACTGTAACGCCTGTATGCCCGCAGACCTGGCCAGTCCCCAGTACTGAGGTGGGGAAAGTTATAACATGCACCCACAGCAGTGAGAGCGTGCTCGGAGTGTGGAAGTGCGTTGCCGGGCCTGTTGAGATAGGGTTAACATATACTTGCAACGT
The DNA here is from genome assembly GCF_040206685.1 of Ascaphus truei. NCBI lineage: Eukaryota > Metazoa > Chordata > Amphibia > Anura > Ascaphidae > Ascaphus > Ascaphus truei. The sequence goes on along the minus strand of NC_134485.1, from coordinate 325,580,936 downwards.
CCAGGATATCAGAGTTTGGATAATAATGTCGTGTGCCAGAGTTCAGGAGTAATAGAGAGCAGCGTGGTGATGTCCGTAAGCCAGTGTTCAGGGATAGGAGAAGGCAGCGAAGTCGTATCCGAATGCAGGGTTCATGGGCAGGAGAAAGCAGGGTAATCCAATTCAAAGCAGAGTTCAAGCCAGGGAGATCCAAAGGTAAGCAGGGACAGGAACCAGCGCTGAAAGAGACAGGAGAGCCAAGCATAGAGACTGCACATACAGGGGTCACAAGAAGCTATGCAGAGCAATGAGCTAGAGAACAGGCAGGGATTATAAAGGAGGGAGCACAGGGTTGAGTGAGAGGTTGCAGGGATAGGTCAGAAGGAGTGAGGGAGGAGACAGGTGAATCAGACAGGGATAGGGCTTGTACACTATGGGGGACGGAGCCAGGGCTCTGGGAAGGCCTATATCTGGAGCGTGTGCGCACGCTCTCTGAAAGGGTTGGATGCGCACGCACAGTGTGTGCCGAGGAGCGTCACGCCGCGGGGGCGCTCGCCAAGGAAGGCGAGGGGGCAGGAGGAGCGGCTGAAGGAGGTAATGTGACAGGAGAGGGAATAGAGCGACGCCGCGAGGAGTGAGTGCCATGGAGGGGATCGGGTGTTTGGGGATATGCGCGCACCTTGCGGGGAAGCGCGTGACAGCTGGGCGCGCGTCCGGACATGCCGCAGAGGAACAGGTGCGGGAGGAGGAAGGGAGAGATGAACGAGGAGGTGGAGGAGGAAGGTAAGTGGCAGGGAGAACAGGGGTGACGGGGACACATTGGGAAGCAGGAATCCCCTGAACCGTCACAGTATCCCCCCCTTGAGGATCGATCTCCGGGTGATCCTACCATGGCTTCTGGGGGAATTTCCGATGAAATTGCTCTGGACCATACCCCTTCCAATGAACGAGGAACTGTAAGTTGTTTCTGGACCAACAGGAGTCGATTATGGAGTTAACCTCATATTCCTGCTGTCCGTGAATGGTCACAGGGTTGGGTTTTCGGGAACGGTCCGGGAAGTGAGAGCTTTGGATAAATGGTTTGAGTAAAGACACATGGAACACAGAAGGAATCCTCATGGTTGGAGGAAGTGCCAAACGGTATGCGACCGGAATAATTCTCTCCAGTATCTTGAAGGGACCCAAGAATCTCTAGGACAATTTCAGAGACAGGATCTTGAGCCTTATATTTTTTGAGGACAACCACACTCTGTCTCCGCGTTTAAACGAAGGGCACGGTTGGCGATGTCGATCTGCCTTTGTTTTTTGTCGTGAGACGGCAGTTTGTAAAGTCTTAAGAATCTTCCTCCATGAGTTTTGAAGAGTAGAGACATGAGAATCTGCTGCGGGAACACCAGAAGGGAGGGAGGAGAGGGGAAGACTGCTAGGGTGGAATCCAAAATTAATGAAGAAAGGGGACTCTTGCGTAGATTCATTTTTAAGAGAGTTAATTGCAAACTCGGCCCACCTTAATAGATCCACCCAGTTATCTTGAGATTCGGAGATGAAACATCTGAGATACTGCTCTAAGGTCTGATTCATTCTTTCCGTTTGACCCTTGGTCTGAGGGTGATATCCAGAAGAAAATAGAAGGGAAATCCCAAGTCTCTGGGAAAACGCACGCCAAAATTTAGAGATGAATTGAGAGCCTCTGTCAGAAACAATTGAAATAGGAACACCGTGTAATCTGAAAATTTCCTTAAAAAAAATATCGGCCAAAGTAGCAGAATTAGGGAGGCCCTTGAGGGGAATAAAGTGTGAATGCTTGGAAAATCTATCTACAACAACAAGAATGGTATTCATTCCTTTAGAATTGGGAAACTCGACAATGAAGTCCATAGAGATGTGTTTCCAAGGTTGCTCCGGAATGGCCTCTGGCACCCTGAATCTCCTGGGAATGTGAACCTGGGCTTTGTTGATTTCATCGACAATATCAAAATTATTGGCAGAAATTATGCACTTGGCGGGGAGAATAGATTCAGTAGACTCATTGGAGTCGTTCTCCGTGGCGAACTGGCGAGAGAGAGCATCTGCTTTGGTATTTTTGGTACCGGGAATATAAGAGAGACCAACGAGCCTGACGAGATCCTAATCGTCGAGCCCCCTCGATATACAGCAAATTTTTGTGGTCGGTGAGGATGGCAATAGGCTCCTTGGTGCCTTTTAAAAGACGCCTTCACTCCTGAAGAGCCAATTTAATGGCCAATAGCTCACGATTCCCAACATCATAATTTCTCTCGGCAGACGAGAATTTCTGAGAAAAAAACCCACAGGGATGGAGCTTCTCTTTGTCACGCCTGTATGCCCGCAGACCTGGCAGGACCCCAGTACTGAGGTTGGAACGGTATGACACCACACACCCACAGCAGTGGGAGCAAGCCCGGAGTGTGGTATAGCGTTGCTGGGCCTGTTGGAAGAGAGTTAGTATGATACTTGCAACGCTTGGGGGTGTCCGTAAGAATAGTCATGTCCGTGTGCCAATGTCCAGGAGTCCAGAGGGTAGATTCGTCAGAGTACACGCCAGGTCCTAGGAAGCCAGAGGTAAGAGAAGTAGTGTACGTAGCAAGGTTCAAAGGGGTACCAGAGAGCAGAGTAGTCCAGAACAAGCAGGGGTCAAAAGCCAGGGAAATCCAAGATAACACAGGAGCAGGAAACAGCAGGGACACAGAGGGAGCACAGCATAGGTCAGGTACACACAGGGAAACAGGAACTATGCAGAGCGAGGAAGAAGTGGACAGAAAGGGGTTATAAAGGAGGGCATACCAATAGAAAAGAGGGGAGGAGTAGAGAGAGAAATGGGAGACGATAGGGATAGGTCAGGGAGAGAAGAGGAGGAGACAGAAGGGGCAGTCAGGGGAATGGCCTGCAGGGTTTGGGAGGTGAAGACATGAGGGACAGGATAAGAGAAGCATGTGCGCGTGCCCTCTGTAAGCTGGGGATGCGCGCGCACAGGCTGTACCACAGAGACGGCCCGCAAGGACTGAGGGGAGGACGCAGAAGGGGCACAGAGCCCAGAGGAGGGGTGTGCGCACGCGCCCTCCATGGGTTGAGGAGACGCACGTATGGGCTGCAACTCCGAGATGGCTCACAGGGACCTAGAGGAGGGATCAGACGGGTCAGGGAGCCCAGAGGAAGAGTGTGTTCATGCGCCCTCCGTGGGTTGAGGGAGCGCACGCACAGGCTGCATCACCAGGCGCGCGGAGCGCCGCGCTGCGGGCACCACGCCGGGAGAAGGCAACGGAGCGGACCTCACAGCTGGGGAAGGTAATGCGGGCACTGCGGGAGAGAGGGAGTGGGGAGCATCATAGCAGGGGCTCAGGGACCACGTGGGTATGCGAGACCTGCAGGGTACACGCTGTGGCAAAGGGAGAGAGGTAGAAGGCAAGGGAGAGGACTGGGAAGAAGCAGAGGGAGTAACAGGAGATGGGAGAGAGGGACAAGGAGGGGAAGGAATCCCCTGAGTCGTCACACTCTTGGGGAGAGGATCTCTGAGAGAGTACTGCACCGGCTCCCACATCAGAGGCGTCAACTTCTAACATGAAGGGAAGCAAAGTATCAGGATGTCGTAGAATGGGTGCAAAGACGAAGGCCTTTTTGAGAAACTCGAAGGCGTCAATGGCTTCGGGAGACCAAGTCGTAGGGTCAGCCCCCTTTTTAGTCAAGGCGGTGATGGATAGAGCAATGGTAGAAAAATTACGGATGAACTTCCGGTAATAATTGGCAAAGCCAAGAAAACGCTGCACGGCCTTGAGAGAATTCGGCAGCGGCCAGTCGAGGACAGACTTCAATTTCTCTGGGTCCATAGAAAAACCTTGGTTAGAGATAATATAGCCTTGGAAGGCTGTGGACGTCTGGTGGAACAAACATTTCTCCATTTTGGCGTAAAGGCGATTAGCATGAAGCCTAGAGAGTACCAATTTGGTATGGCGAATGTGCTCCTCTAAATCCTTAGAGAAAATGAGAATATCATCCAAATATACGATAACAAATGTTCCCACCACGTTCCGGAAGATATTGTTCATGAACTCTTGGAAAATGGCAGGAGCATTGCATAGCCCGAAGATCGCGTATTAAACGCGGTTTTCCATTCATCCCCTTCTCTTATACGGATGAGATTATAGGCCCCTCTTAAATCGAGTTTGGAGACGATAGAGGCTCCTTGTAGACGGTCGAAAAGTTCAGAAATTAGGGAAAGAGGATATCGTTTTTTTACCGTAATTTTGTTGAGTCCGCGAAAGTCGATACAGGGTCTTAGCGATCCATCCTTCTTCACGAAGAAGAAGCCTGCCCCAGCGGGAGAGGTAGAGTTGCGGATGAATCCTTTCTCAAAATTTTCTTGGATGTAAGACGTCATAGCCTCAGTTTCAGGAACGGATAAAGGATACGACTTCGACTTCGGGAGGATGGTTCCTGGAATTAAATCAATAGGACAATCGTAGGGACGATGGGGAGGCAGCACCTCAGCTTGTACTTTGTTGAAAACATCCAGGAACTCGTGATATACCGTCGGCAGAATAGACAGGTTGGAAGGAACGGAATCCAAACCAGCGAGCACAGCAGCAGGAGGAGTGGTAGACACTGGCTCGGATGAGGAAGGCCATTGGATAGGTAAGACGCCGGTCTAATCTATGCGCGGATTGTTGAGCTGCAGCCAAGGCAATCCTAGAATAACCTGAACGGTAGGAGAATGGAAGATTTCAAAAACTATTACCTCCTTATGACCATCCACCATGGTCAAAGTAAGTGGGATGGAGTCCCAGATGATGAAGGCTGGCTGAAGCGGACGTCCATCGATAGCTTCCAGACCAATGGGCGCTTTTCTCTTGACCAGAGGGATTTGATTCTCAGAGGCGAAGGTGTGATCCAAGAAGTTACCGCCAGACCCGGAGTCAATGAAAGCTTTTACTTCTAATAGAAGGTCAGGTCCCGCCAGCGTTACAGGAAACATGAATTTCTTTGGGAGTTCCTTGGGGAGAGACGAGCAAGAAGAGATTGTACCCAGCAAAATCCCCTCTACCTTTACTGGGTGTTCCCGTTTCCCGGCTTCAGGGGACAGTTCTGGAGGCGATGTTCTGGGGAACCACAATAGAAACAGAGTCCCTTCTGACGACGTCGCGTTCTCTCCGCAGCCCGTGGTTGTTGTCTACCAATTTGCATCGGCTCTGGAGCGTCCAATGCCAGGAAGGGCGAAGGAGAAGACCTATGAGAGACAGACGAGGGAGGAAGAGAATGGGAACAGTGTCGCTCGTGACGTCGTTCTTGGGTACATTGATCCATACGTATGCTGAGAGTAATCCGTTGTTCCAGAGATGACGGCCGGGCGTGAGTTGCGAGATCATCTTTTAAAGTGTCAGACAGACCGTGCCAGGGTAGCCCTCTTTCCTACGCTCTAGAGTGCCTACGGGTACTGTATATAACACCTGTGGCTCGGCCACTCTCATAAAGAGAAATGTCACTGTCCCGTCACCGCGTGTCCCCACACCGTGTCCATATACTGTTGCGGCAGACTTTATTCTAACAAATCACCGGTTTGTCCCTGGCTTGTTCCTGGAATGCGACGCTGTTCACCCGGAGCATGCCGCGTTCCCAGCCAGGGGTCATGCCCGGCTGACGCGCGGTTGATGTGTTAATTGATAATGGTTCAGGATTTAATAGGCTGCAATGCTTCGCGTGTCCGCCAGATGGCATAAATTCATGAATTGTAATGCAGTATATATATATATATATATACTGTATAACAACAACCCCTATAACCCCTAACATACAGTACTGTACACATACAGTACTGTATATGCACATCAATGATACTATAGGCCGGCGGGGGCGAGATGTGTTTGCAGCAGAGAGAGATCCGCTGCTCTCTCTGCGCAAACATCGGCACATTAAAAATTATTTAAAAAACATTTTTATTCATAGTGTAGATGTGCAGGGGGTCTCCGGAGCTGAACCGTGTTGGTTTCAGGTCCGGGGACCCCCTGCTTCCCGAGATACAGCCCCCTTTATGAGGTGCCGGTATCCCTCTGCATTTAAAGGTCCCGATCACGTGACCACGGCATGTAAACCAAGCAGAGGGATACCGGCACCCCATAAAGGGGCCTGTATCTCGGGAAGCAGGGGGTCCCCGGACCTAAAACCACAGCGGTTCAGCTCCGGAGACCCCCTGCACATCTACAGTATGAATAAAACACATATATAAATAAACACTCATTCCTTACCTTTGCGGCTATGTGCTATGGTAACGAAGCAGCATGACTGTATTTTTAATAATATTGTACAGTGAGCAGGGGGTTCCCTGAGCCACAAATCAAAGCTCCTGCACAATATTATTAAAATACAGAAATGCTGCTTCATTACCATAGCTGATAGCCGCTAAGGCAATGAAGGGGTTAACCCACCGTGCCCGCTTTATTGTGGGTAGTGGGGGTGGGTGAAGGGGGTATTTGGCCCTTGGTGTGAGTTTAGGACTTGCGGGGGGGTTGCGGGTGCATTTAACCCCTTCACGACCATAGCAGTTAATACCGCTACGGTCATGAAGGGGTTAACCCCTCCCGCTACCCCCCCGCACTGTCACTGTCCCGTCACCGCGTGCCCCCACACCGTGTCCATGTAACTGTACTTATGTATATAGGCTCAGTCCTTTGGCCACTCCACCTAGTGTCCCGAAAGAGTGTTCCCTAAGGCGGGATCAGCGCCTGTTGACCAGTGTTTGTGCACTTAGTAAATACCTTCCGGTCACTGGGGTGACCGGCAACAACTTCACAAAGGATCCGACGATCCAGCGCAGTCTCTCACGAGTAATGGATGATGCACAGCAGCCTGGGCCCAAACGACTGTCACCAACCGCAGCTCCTTAACACTGTGTCCCTATCTGTCTATGCAGTAAGGGTCATGTGTCGCTACCAATATAGGGCGTCCCTGCATCACCACAAGGTATGGTGACTCAGGGAATACACTGGGGCCTGAGGGGGAATCTGCCTACGCAGGTGGGTCACTGACCCCCTGCACACACACTACCTCTTCCCTTGCTCCTCCGGTGACTTCGCAGAGGCTCCTGGGAGTTGTAGTTTACTTGTTAAGCCTCTTCTGATTGGCCGTTCGCGCGCTTTGCACTGCGCATGCACGAACCCTCTCCGCTCTGACAGCCGCTCCTGACTATTGCGCAACAACATGGCGGCGCCCTGTGCTGCCAGGCCGCTGCGGAACCTTCCAAACCCTTCCTCCAGATACACGCTGCATCAAAGGTAGACGCAAACTGAGACAGCCCTACATTCTCCCCCTCGCAGAATCCAACGTCCCCGCTTGGGAACGTAACCATAACATATTTACACAGTAAACTTGTATACCTGTGAAATACACCTTATTCTGTATACTCTACATGAGGTTATACATTTCACTGAACATACCAATAACAGATCTCACTTTATGGCGAGCCCACTGCTGATCCTCATAATGGGGTGCCCAAAATTGATCGTATGCCATCCTCATTGGAGGTTGACCAGTTCTTTCGCTTCTGCGAAGGTGCTCTTCGGTTACTCCCTCTGGAGAGTAACAGGTCTCATTGGGCAAGTCAAACTCTGCCCTTGAGGGGCTCAAAGTGTCTATACAGTCTTTTGGGGCATAAAGCATGAGCTCTGTGGATCTAGCGGCTGGCTCATTGGAGTCAGCGTGTCTGTCGTTGGACCAAGGGGCCCTTTACCCGTAGCTCCTTCGGGAGATGCCCCCGCGGTCGAAAGGCCCCTTTGAGAGGTTCCTTCCATAGGATCCTCAGAGGTGGCATTTACTACAGTCTCTGGGCCTTCCTCTGTACTATCATAAGTCACCATCGAGTGAAACAGTGGGCACTTCAGATTCGTTATCCCCTACTTGCGGTAGGGGGAGGAGATGGTTTCTATGCCATACCTTTACCCGGCCATCAGAGTCTTTGATGCGGTATACCGGGGGGACATGCATCTGTGATTCTATTTCATACACACCCTCTCTCCAATGGTCGGCCAGTTTGTGCTTTCCAGATATACCCAAATTTCGAAGGAGAACCGCATCCCCTGGGCGGATTTCTTTATGTCGCACTTTTTGATCATAACGCTTTTTATTACTTGCATTTAATTGCACCGCTGCCTTCTCGGCCAGTTTGTATGCCTGCTGTAAGCTGTCTTGTAATCTCTGCACATATCGAAAGTCCATCCTATTGGATACCCCATCGGTATATATCAGCAGTCGCACATCCACTGGCAGCCGAGCTTCTCGTCCAAACATTAGGAAGTACGGAGTATAACCTGTAGACTCATGTCGAATACAGTTGTAAGCATGTACTAACGTCTCTACGTGCTTACTCCATTCCGTCTTCTGTGGGCCCTTCAGGGTGCCCAACATGTCAAGTAGAGTTCGATTGAAATGTTCGGGCATAGCGTCTCCTTCCGGATGGTACGAAGTAGTTCGTGAATTGGTGATGTTCAGCAACTTCAGCAGTTCCCGAATGAGGTTACTCTCGAAGTCCCTGCCTTGGTCAGAGTGCAATCGATTCGGCAGTCCAAAATGAATGAAGTATTTCTCCCACAGCACTTTAGCCACTGTCACCGCCCGTTGCTCCTTGTTAGGAAAAGCTTGAGCATATCTTGTATAGTGGTCTGTAATCACCAGTGCATTCCCTATACCCTGAGTGCCGGGCTCGATGCACAAGAAATCCATACACACCAAATCCATGAGACCTGAGCTTTTCAGATGGGCCATGGGGGCCGCCCAGGTGGGGAGTGTCTTCCTCTGTATACAACGAGTGCACTGCCTACAATGTATCTCTACAGATTCTCTGATTTTGGGCCAATAGAATCGATCACGAAGTAGCCTGAACGTTTTGTTAATGCCCAGGTGACCATGATCGTCGTGTAATGCCCGGAGTACCATATTTTTTAGAATCTTGGGCAGGAATAACTGCTGCCGGTCGGGATGATTTTGGTACGGTATGACCCGATACAATAGACAGTTGTCTAATTCAGATTTTCCAAGCTCCTTCATTAATAGGGCCACCAGTTCTCTGGGAGCTCATCTAATTAGGGAGGGGTTCTCTTGTTGCAAGACTTGACGAACTAATTCAACTACTGGATCTTGAATCTGATATTGCACCAATTCCTTCCAGGCAATAATCTTATCTTCAGTGATATTCATTCCAGCTGGATGTCGGTACGCCCTAGGAACTGCTCTGGACTGACACCCTAGTGAATCTGCTATTCTTAACTCCGAGAACGCTACTCGATCGTCAACCACGGCAGCTAGAGAACACAGCGCCCGTATACCAGGCTCCGGGATTTCTTCCCACACTTCCTCGTTGGTAGTAGGGTGAAGCCCCGGTCTTCTAGATAGAGCGTCTGCCCCTATGTTGGTAGGCCCGGGTTTGTACTTGAGATTGAATCGATAGTTTGCCAGTGCCGCTAGCCAACGGTGGCCTGTCGCATCCAGTTTAGCCGAAGTATTGACGTATGTCATCGGGTTATTATCCGTCCTAACCTCAAACTGCACGCCATACAGGTAGTCATGTAATTTATCCACGATAGTCCACTTGAGGGCTAGGATCTCCAATTTGTGGACTGGGTAGTTCTGTTCGCTTGGGGTCAAACTTCGACTAGCATACGCCACCGGGCGGAGGCCAGTGTCATGTTTCTGATGCAACACTGCCAACCAAGCCATTAAAGCTTGCATCCACATGCAGGACGTATTCTCGGTCAGGGTCTGCATACGCCAACACCGGGGCTTGGGTAAAATTGGTCTTCAAGGCTAGGAATGCCTGTTCGCAAGCAGGGGTCCACTTGTCCCCAAATGGTGCTTGAGCTGAGGTGGCTTTCCTCCCGGTGTCTTCAGGGTATATTTTTAGAAGATTGTTAAGGACTTTGACCTTACTCGAGTAGCCCTCCACGAATCTTCGGTAGTACCCGCAGAACCCCAGAAATTACCTCAATTCCTGGACGTTATTGGGTCTCGGCCAATTCACCACAGGCTCTATCTTCCCAGGATCCGTAGATATCCCTTCTGCCGATACAATATGGCCCACATAAGTCACGGACGTGTGGCAGAACCGGCATTTGTCCATGGACAGCGTAAGTCCCTCGTTGCTGAGTCGATCCAGCACCTTCAACAGATGTTCCTCATGCTCCTCCAGCGTCTTCCCGAACACTATGATGTTGTCCAGATACACCAGGCATTCCTGAGGATTCATATCCCCAATGATCTTTTCCATCAGATGCTGGAAAGTGGCTGGCGCCCCGCATATCCCTTGAGGCATACGGGTGAACTGATAGAACCCTAAAGGGCAGATGAAAGCTGTTTTCTCTTGATTGTCCGAATCCAGCAGGGTATACTGATCGGGTACAGTACGATTGTTCAAGGTCCTATATTCCACGCATAGGCGTACGGTCCCATTCTTCTTGCGCACTACTACAATAGGTGAGGCATATGGACTGCGTGATCCTTGAACGATACCGGCCTCCTCCATTTTGTTTAACAGCCTCCTCACATCTTCCACATCTCGGGGTGCGATGCGTCGAGACCGCTCACGGAACGGCGTCGTATCGCTCAATCAGATGGTATGCCGGGCACTGCGACTGCACCCCACATCCATATCGCTTGTAGAAAACACTTCCCGTTGGGTTTCCAACTTGGTCTGCAGTCTTCTCTTCCAATCCTCTGGCAGAGGTGAATCTCCGAAATCAAATGCCAACTTCGGGGTTGCCGCATGAACGGTGGCGGCCGGGCGTCTACCTTCTGCCTGTCCCTGTAAGGATGTGCTCACCACAAACGAGACGGGACCGCGGTGCTAAGGTGGGATAGAAAATAACGCCACCCACAGCCACGAGGGCACGTCTTGATTGAAGAGTGGTCTGGGATTCCGGATCGGGGTAGGAGAGGTACGGTAGGTAGAGAGGCCGTTAGCCAAGTCCGGGGTTAGAGAGAGGGACGTTGTCGTTTACCGTAAGCCAGGATCGGGATGCCAGAGGTGCGGAGAGTCGTGTAGCCGTATGCCGAGTTCGGGATGCCAGAGGTACAGGAAGACGTAGCGGAAGCCGGTTCAGTTCACGAGGAGGTCTGCGAAATAGAATAAGGAGGCAGAGAGAGGTGAGAACAACTGGTTCTATGCTCAGCCAACGAGTCAGTGACTCTGCAAGGTATATATAAGAGAGAGGATCCAATAGCAGCGCAGCAAGGTGGAGGTGTGTGGAAAGGCCAGGTTACAGCAGGTATAGGTCCAGAAGGAGTCCCAGGGGAGGAGCCATAAAGCCCAGCAGCCTGACTGTATTTGGTGATGGCCATCAAAAGAGGTGTTGTGCCTTTAAGAGGCGGGAGCGCCTCCGTGTGGCCGCGCCTCCGTGAAGCAGTGCCATCGGCTGCGTGCGCGGACCCACGCCCTGCTCCGAGGGCAGAAGAGAGAGGAAGACGTGCGCGCGCGCGCATTGGAAGAACAGCTGTCGGCGGCTTGCTTCCGGAGTCCACGTGCGCCGCGGGAGACCCAGACGGAGCTGCAGGTAAGTGAGGAGCACGCCGTGAGTGGCGTGACTCCAGGATCCTCACAGTACCCCCCCTTCAGGGGCGACCTCCGGGCGACCAAGATAAGGCTTGGAGGGATTCTTGCGATGAAAAGCCTGTAGAAGACGAGGTGCGTGAAGATCCCGGTGAGGAATCCATGAACGTTCCTCTGGTCCGAACCCCCTCCAGTGAACCAAGTATTGTACTCCTCCTCTGGAAATTCTAGAATCCAGGACAAACTGCACCTCGTACTCCTGTTGACCTTGAATCATAATCGGACGTGGAGGAGAAGTATTTTTGGAAAAGCGAGGACTCCGAAACACTGGTTTAAGTAAGGACACATGGAAGACCGAAGGTATCTTCATAGAAGGTGGAAGACGTAGCTCGTAAGCCACAGGATTAATCCTCCTAACTATGGTAAAGGGACCGAGGAACTTGGGAGCAAGCTTCATGGTAGGAACCTTCAAACGGATATTCCTGGACGAGAGCCATACCCTGTCTCCTGGGGCGAACTCCGGCACTTGGCGTCGAAGTTGATCAGCCTGGAGTTTCTGTCTCCCTGTAGCCACCCTTAAGTTCTCCTGAATCTTAGACCATAAGACCTTCAGGCGAGAGACGTGCTTGTCCACTGCTGGCACCCCTGAGGAGAGAGACGAGAAAGGTGACCGAGACGGATGAAATCCAAAATTTATAAAGAATGGAGATTCTTGGGTAGAATCATTGCGAAGAGAGTTCAGAGCAAACTCGGCCCATGGAAGCAGATCCACCCAGTCCTCCTGTGTATCAGTTATAAAACATCGAAGTTATTGTTCCAGGTTTTGGTTGGCCCTCTCCGTCTGCCCATTGGTCTGTGGATGGTACCCAGAAGAGAACTGAAGCGAAATCCCCAACTTCTGGGAAAAGGCACGCCAAAACCTCGACACGAATTGAGACCCACGATCCGAGACAATAGTAGAAGGTACTCCGTGAAGACGAAAAATCTCCTGAATGAAGACATCTGCCAGCCTGGAGGAATTCAGTAGACCCCTCAAAGGAACAAGGTGCGACTGTTTGGAAAAACGATCGATGACCACCAGAATCGTATTTTTTCCTTTGGATTCTGGAAGCTCTACAATGAAGTCCATAGAAATATGGTTCCAGGGATGGTCTGGAATGGGTAAAGGTAGCAGAAGCCCAGCAGGTCTGACCCGAGGTACCTTGTTGCGAGCGCAAATACTACACGCTTTGACAAACTCCTCAACATCTTTAGCCCTCTCTGGCCACCAGAAGGTACGTTGAACCAGGTCGTTGGTCTTCCGTATCCCTGGGTGTCCTGCTGATTTAGAGGAATGACACCACTCGAGAACCTTCTTGCGGTGTTGAGGTGCCGTGTAGAGTCTTCCCTCCGGAACCTTGAGTCCCTCAGGAGTCCGTGACTGTTCGGATTGAATCTTGCCCATGATATCAAACGAATTAGCGGACAGGATACAACTAGAAGGAATAATAGACTCAAGCTGCTCCTCAGACCTGTCCTCCGCCAGGAACTGTCGCGATAGGGCGTCCGCCTTTAGATTCTTGGAGCCAGGAATGAAGGAGATGAGAAAATTAAATCGTGAAAAAAACAAAGCCCAGCGGGCTTGTCGAGCGTTCAAACGCCGTGCCCCTTCTAGGTAGAGGAGATTCTTATGATCCGTCAGAATGGTAATGGGTGTCTCAGTACCCTCTAAGAAATGTCTCCACTCCTCTAAAGCCAACTTGATCGCCAAAAGCTCCCTATTCCCGACATCATAATTCCGTTCAGCGGACGAAAATCTCTTCCGAGAAAAACGCACATGGGTGCAGTCTGGCTAAGGGAGATGTTCTCTGGGACAGAACAGCCCCAGCCCCAATGTCCGATGCATCCACCTCCAAGGTAAATGGGAGTTTAGGATCTGGGTGGGTGAGGATGGGAGCAGACACAAAAGCATTCTTTAGCAGATCAAACGCCCTTATGGCGGTCTCCGACCAAGATGAAGGATCTGCACCCTTCTTGGTGAGGGCAGTTATGGGAGATATTCGTAGTGGCCGTCATGGGTGTTAAAAGCAGTCTTCCACTCGTCCCCCTCTCGTATCCTTACTAAATTGTAGGCACCTCTTAGATCCAGCTTAGAAAAGATAGTTGCTCCCTGGAGACGGTCGAAGAGTTCCGGAATCAAAGGCAGAGGGTAGCGATTTTTACGAGTGATATTATTCAAACCCCGGTAGTCTATGCATGGGCGGAGAGAACCGTCCTTTTTCTTGACAAAGAAGAAGCCTGCTCCGACCGGGGAAGACGATTTCCTGATGAAACCCCTCTCTAAGTTCTCAGCAATGTAAGTGTTCATGGCCCTTGTCTCTGGGAGAGAGAGAGGATAGGATCTTGCCCTGGGAAGAGGTGCGCCCGGAAGTAGGTCAATAGGACAATCAAAAGAACGGTGCGGAGGTAGAACCTCGGAACGTGCCTTGTCGAATACATCACGGAATTCCCAGTACACAGAGGGTAAGGAGTTAATCTTCTCAGATAGGGTAGACAATCCACCAATCCTCTGGAAAATCTGGGTACATGTCTTGGCACAAGAAGGAGCCCACTGGATGGGTTCCTGATCCGTCCAGTCGATGCGAGGATTATGAAGTTGAAGCCAAGGAAGACCCAAAATCAGCTCAGCAGGAGTGTGGATTACATCGAGGGTAATGATCTCCGTATGGACGTTGACGAACTGCAGTAGAAGAGGCACCGTCTGTAGCGTGATAAATGCTGGTTTAAGCGGTCGACCGTCAATGGCCTCCAGTCCTACCGGCGTCCTCCTGTTGATCAAAGGGATATTGTTCAGTCTAGCAAAAGTCTCATCAATGAAATTACCTGCAGAACCGGAGTCAATGAACGCTCGTGCCTGAGTGTGAAACCCCTCTCCAGAAAGTGTAATGGGCAAGATTATCCTGGTGGGAATGGGACATCCCGGTAACAATGCACCATGTGGGAAGCTGGTGGTCGTAGGCATTCGATTATGCTGGTACTGTACACACCTGTTGGCTCAAGGAGATCTGGGCCTCCGCTAGATGGGAGCCTGGGGTAATAGTTATAGTACTGGAAGCGCCTCCACTTACCCAGGATCCCCAATGAGTAAGATTCCCCTGGGCAAGAACAATAACAACACACATCAGATTGTAACTGTTTACTACTAAGTATTGATAGAACCTTATCTTGTAGGCAAAGCAATAACACACATATAGTACACGATATACTCTTAACCCCTACTTGCAATATAACACCTGTGGCTCGGCCACTCTCATAAAGAGAAATGTCACTGTCCCGTCACCGCTTGCCCCCACACCGTGTCCATATAACTAAGGATATGTATATAGGCTCAGTCCTTTGGCCACTCCACCTAGTGTCCCCAAAGAGTGTTCCCTAAGGCAGGATCAGCGCCTGTTGACTGGTGTTGGTGCACTTAGTAAATACCTTCTGGTCACTGCGGTGACCGGCAACAACTTCACAAAGGATCCGCCGATCCAGCGCAGTCTCTCACGAGTAATGGATGATGCACAGCAGCCTGGGCCCAAACGACTGTAACCAACCGCAGCTCCGCAACACTGTGTCCCTATCTGTCTATGCAAGCTATGGTGACTCAGGGAATACACTGGGGCCTGAGGGGGAATCTGCCTACGTAGGTGGGTCACTGACCCCCTGCACACACACTACCTCTTCCCTTGCTCCTCCGGTGCCCTCTGGCTAGCGTGGTCTCTCCCCCACGCTTCCCTTTCCTGCCTCCCGCGATCCTTGCACTCCTATTCGCTCCCTGGCATCAGGTGACTTCGCAGAGGCTCCTGTGAGTTGTAGTTTACTTGTTAAGTCTCATCTGATTGGCCGGCCGTCGCGCGCTTTGCACTGCGCATGCGCGAACCCTCTCTGCTCTGACAGCCGCTCCTGACTATTGTGCAACAACATGGTGGCGCCCTGTGCTGCCGGGCCGCGGCGGAACCTTCCAAACCCTTCCTCCAGATACACGCTGCAGCGAAGGTAGACGCAAACTGAGACATCCCTACACCAGTATGCTGCGGCAAGTGCCTCGTCGTTCCATTTAGTTTCTGCGACGAGGATGCGGAACGCTATTGCATACTTAGCAGCAGATCTTCGAGCCTGTGTGATATGAAACAAAGAAAAAGCGACCGTCCCCCGACGTGCGGGAGTGTCAAACACTTGTTGAAATTCATGCCTAAATTCTGGGTAATCTTGGGTCAACTCAGGTTTGTGCTCCCAGAGGGGAGGAGCCCAAGCGAGGGCATCGCCGGTGAGTAAGGCGTAAATGTAGGCCACCTTGGTACGGCCGGTAGGAAAAGAGAGGGGGACATTTCAAATTGAACCTCGCATTGGTTTAGGAATCCACGGCAAGCGAGAGGGTCCCCATCATACCGGTTGGGAGGTGGTATACGTGGTCCTGAGTTACCGTAGGTCACTGAGACAGAAGGTGACGGGGCCACTGAGGTTTCCTGGAGAGACAGATTAGCAAGTTGTTGCGAGACAGTGGTCAGTTGGTTACTGACAAATTGTAAATGTTCCAAGGAAACACCTTGACCCACCGCAGGGGGGTCTGCATTTATTGGGCTCTGCATAATGTAACGCCTGTATGCCCGCAGACCTGGCCAGTCCCCAGTACTGAGGTGGGTAAGGTTATAACATGCACCCACAGCAGTGAGGGCGTGCTCGGAGCGTGGTAGTGCATTGCCGGGCCTGTTGAGAAAAGATTAGCAGATACTTGCAACGTCGAGGGTGCCAGAGTTTGGATAGTAATGTCCGTGTGCCAGAATTCAGGGGTAACAGAGAGCAGCGTGGTGATGTCCGTAAGCCAGTGTTCAGGGATAGGAGAAGGCAGAGAAGTTGTATCCGTATGCAGGGTTCAAGGGCAGGAGAAAGCAGAGTAATCCAATTCAAAGCAGAGTTCAAGCCAGGGAGATCCAAAGGTAAGCAGGGACAGGAACCAGCGCTGAAAGAGACAGGAGAGCCAAGCATAGAGACTGCACATACAGGGGTCACAAGAAGCTATGCAGAGCAATGAGCTAGAGAACAGGCAGGGATTATAAAGGAGGGAGCACAGGGTTGAGTGAGAGGTTGCAGGGATAGGTCAGAAGGAGTGAGGGAGGAGACAGGTGAATCAGACAGGGATATGGCTTGTACACTATGGGGGGCGGAGCCAGGGCTCTGGGAAGGCCTATATTTGGAGCGTGTTTGCGCGCCCTCTGTAAGGGTTGGATGCGCGCGCACAGTGTGTGCCGAGGAGTGTCGCACCGCGGGGGCGCTCGCCAAGGAAGGCGAGGGGGCAGGAGAAGCGGCTGAAGCAGGTAATGTGACAGGAGAAGGAATAGAGCGACGCCGCGAGCAGTGAGTGCCGCGGAGGAGATCGGGAGTTTGGGGATAAGCGCGCACCTTGCGGAGAACGTGCGTGACAGCTGGCCGCGCGTCCGGACATGCCGCAGAGGAACGGGTGCGGGAGGAGGAAGGGAGAGATGAACGAGGAGGCAAGGGAGAATAGTCAGAGGCAGGGGAAACAGGGGTGATGGGGACACATTGGGAAGCAGGAATCCCCTGAACCGTCACACTCACACTTCTGATAGGGGCAGTATTCTGTGAATGAAAGTCAGAGGTATTATAACCAATTGCGCCCATCAGATAGGAAGTTCTCCAAGGTGTTCTCCAAGGTCTCTCATAGTTCTCCAGTCCTCTAAGATTCTCAGATTCTAAGTGTCCAGATTCAAGTCTCCAGCAAGAAAAGGGCCGCTTCAGCGAAAGTTGCCTGGAATATTTTCTGTCCTGTTTTTGCAACTGTTATCAGGGTGAGGATTTCCTGCAATTAGGAGAGGCTAGGGTGTTACCCCAATTCCCAAGTAAGTGTGTCTTTTTGCTGTAGTTTGTGTAACATGGTGTGTTTGCCTTTTCCTGTGAATAAATTTACAATTTATTTCATTAACTCGTTTTGCTCAATGCATGATCTTGGTAAAAGGTTTAAATTGCCTGGTCTCCCGTGACAAGGATGATGTAGTTTATTTTATATTTGTGATGTCATCGCAAGTCACCACAATATCTCTCTCCCTGAACTGAATTTTTACACGTGGATATAGGGGGCAGAAAGTGATTGTCAGTGTAACATCCAGCACTCTGCAGTGCAGTCCAGCAGTCATACTTGTCAATAGGAATGCACACAGGGGACCAACCCCCCAAAGGAGAAACGTTCAGACCTATAACTAGCTACAGGAACCTTTCAAAGTCCCATCTCTCAACCCTGCTCAACTAGAAACACCCTGCTAAATCGATTCTCTCTCCGATGGAAATTCTTATCTTACTCATCTTCTTCTTCTTCATCCTCTGCGTTTTAATCTACCAAGCCTACTACTTCTCCCAAGAGCACAAGGTGTAGGAGTCTCAACGGTACTTCAGAGATCAGACCTTTAGACAAAAGCTTGCTCCTTACACGTAAGATCCACCTACAGGAACCTGTCAAAGTCCAATCTCTCAACCCTGCACAATTAGAAGCACCTGCTAAATCGATTCTCTCTCCAATGGCAATTATTATCATACTCGTCATCCTTTTCTTAATCCTCGTCGTCGCCCTTATCCTTTTATCCTACCAAGCCTACCGCTTATCCCTCGAGCACAGTATGTAGGTGATACTGAGTCTCAACAGCACTTCAGAGATCAGACCTTTAGACAAAAGCTTGCTCCTGGTCCGCCTTACACGTAAGATCTTACAATCAAAATAGTGACAGGTAAACCGAGGTGAGTCCCTTCCAGGTTGGCTCCATGTTTATAGTGATAGGTGTTGAATAGTTATACTTAACTCCTTTGTAACCAGAGAAGCCTGCAATGCAAAAGAATGTGAAAGAGTTAGTACAGATCCATGCTCCTTTGGTCAATGTGAGTTAGAGAAGAGAAAGTTCTGGTTGCCATATTACCCTCCTCACCCTTGATTCTACACAGATAATGAAGGTCAATATAGAGATAACTGCAAAGACGCAAGATTAGCCCTCTGCTGCTATCCTGATCGTCTATCTAGACCGGACACAGGACCTCCCTGTAAGTACATCATAGGTCATTCATATATGCACAATTTGCACCTGATCAGTGATGGCAACCTGAAAATGGAAGGTTTTTAAGATTTAGGAAGTGACAGCCAATGCAGATAAGCACTACAGTAGTTGGGTGGCTATACATACATAGAATAGGTCATTCTATAGAATGGTCACCCAGCTGGTTATTTGTTGCACTAGTCCTGTTGATCGGAAGATCCCTCTGACTAAAAGATGTGTACCACACAGACATGTTTACGTTGACCTGTCCCTTTACTATATATATATACATATATATATATATAGAATCCAATGCACAGCCGGCACACCATATGCAAGTAAATAAGTTTTGGTGCTTATCCAATAAAGCAATAACAGACCATACGATACCGGTTGCAACACGACATCAAGGGACAGCACGCAGGTAAGTAAATCATAAATTTTCTATATTTGTCTTCTATCTGTGTGCTGTCCATTGATGTCGTGTTGCAACCAGTATTGTATGGTCTATATATATATATCTATATATATCTATATATACAGTGCTTGACAAATCACCCAAAAATCTACTCGCCAAACCAAAAAATCTACTCGCCACCTAGCCCCGCCCCCAGCCCCTCCCCTAGCTCCGCCCCCAGCCCCTCCCCTAGCTCCGCCCCCAGCCCCGCTTAAATTTTTTTAAAGTAAATTCCTAGTAAAACACATTCTTTTTTGACATAAATTTATTTATTGTATTACATTTATACTTTACTACAATTAGTCCTTGTTACGTGTGTGTGTGACTATTTTCCTGCACCCATTAACCAGTGTCTGGACGCCCCCTCTTCACAATATCTAAAGCAGCAATCCCGACTGGGATCTTACATGATCCGCAGTCCCTCAATGACCGACTGACGCGGGGATGACTGTCTGGGGGATTGGGTGGGGGGGTGTTATCTGATTTGGTGGGGATTACTGACTGGGTGGGGGTGGGATTACTGACTGGGTGACTGTGTGGGGGGTGGGATTACTGACTGGGTGACTGGGTGGGATTACTGACTGGGTGACTGGGTGGGATTACTGACTGGTGACTGGGTGGGATTACTGACTGAGTGACTGGGTGGGGAGTGGGATTACTAACTGGGTGACTGGGTGGGATTACTGACTGGGTGGGGATGGGATTACTGACTGGGTGACTGGGTGGGATTACTGACTGGTGACTGGGTGGGATTACTGACTGGGTGACTGGGTGGTGGTGGGATTACTGACTGGGTGACTGGGTGGTGGTGGGATTACTTACTGGGTGACTTTATTACTGACTGGGTGACTGGGTGGGGGGTGGGATTACTGACTGGGTGACTGGGTGGGGGGTGGGATTACTGACTGGTGACTGGGTGGGGGGGTTGGATTACTGACTGGTGACTGGGTGGGGGTGGGATTGGTGACTGGGTGGTGGTGGGATTACTTACTGGGTGACTTTATTACTGACTGGGTGACTGGGTGACTGGG
Source organism: Ascaphus truei (assembly GCF_040206685.1). NCBI lineage: Eukaryota > Metazoa > Chordata > Amphibia > Anura > Ascaphidae > Ascaphus > Ascaphus truei. The sequence goes on along the minus strand of NC_134485.1, from coordinate 325,560,866 downwards.
TGGGGGGTGGGATTACTGATGGTGACTGGGTGGGGGGTGGGATTACTGACTGGTGACTGGGTGGGGGGGTTGGATTACTGACTGGTGACTGGGTGGGGGGTGGGATTACTGACTGGGTGGGGGTGGGATTACTGACTGGGTGACTGGGTGGGGGGTGGGATTACTGACTGGGTGACTGGGTGGGGGGTGGGATTACTGATTGGGTGATTGGGTGGGGGGTGGGATTACTGATTGGGTGACTGGGTGGGGGGTGGGATTACTGATTGGGTGACTGGGTGGGGGGTGGGATTACTGATTGGGTGACTGGGTGGGGGGTGGGATTACTGATTGGGTGATTGGGTGACTGGGTGGAGGGTGGGATGGGTGATTGGGTGACTGGGTGGAGGGTGGGATGGGTGACTGGGTGGAGGGTGGGATTACTGACTGGGTGGGGGTGGGATTACTGACTGGGTGGGAGATGGGATTACTGACTGGGTGGGGGGTGGGTGACTGGGTGGGATGGGTGACTGGGTGGGATGACTGACTGGGTGGGGGGTGGGATGACTGACTGGGTGGGGGGTGGGTGACTGGGTGGGTTACCTCTGGTGTCCTGCACACACACACACACACACACACACACACACACACACACACACACACACACACACACACACACACACACACACACAGTCACAGTCTCAGTCGCTCTCCCCCATACACATACACACACTCTCAATCTCTCTCCCCCATATATATACACACACACACTCTCTCTCAATCTCTCTCTCACATACACATACACACACACTCTCTCAGTACCTCACAGTATCTCAGGAGCGCTGGAGGGGAGAGAGGGGGGGGAGAAACACTCGGCTACTATCTCCCGACCCGCGCGCACAGCGGGAGAGTGCCGGAGGTGGGGGGGGTATCTCCCGACCCGCGCGCACAGCGGGAGAGTGCCGGAGGTGGGGGGGTATCTCCCGACCCGCACGCACAGCGGGAGAGTGCCGGAGGTGGGGGGGGTATCTCCCGACCCGCGCGCACAGCGGGAGAGTGCCGGAGGTGGGGGGGGTATCTCCCGACCCGCGCGCACAGCAGGAGAGTGCCGGAGGTGAGGGGGGTATCTCCCGACCCGCGCGCACAGCGGGAGAGTGCCGGAGGTGGGGGGGGTATCTCCCGACCCGCGCGCACAGCAGGAGAGTGCCGGAGGTGAGGGGGGTATCTCCCGACCCGCGCGCACAGCGGGAGAGTGCCGGAGGTGAGGGGGGTATCTCCCGACCCGCGCACACAGCGGGAGAGTGCCGGAGGTGGGGGGGTATCTCCCGACCCGCGCGCACAGCGGGAGAGTGCCGGAGGTGGGGGGGGTATCTCCCGACCCGCGCGCACAGCGGGAGAGTGCCGGAGGTGGGGGGGGTATCTCCCGACCCGCGCGCACAGCGGGAGAGTGCCGGAGGTGGGGGGGGTATCTCCCGACCCGCGCGCACAGCGGGAGAGTGCCGGAGGTGAGGGGGGTATCTCCCGACCCGCGCGCACAGCGGGAGAGTGCCGGAGGTGAGGGGGGTATCTCCCGACCCGCGCGCACAGCGGGAGAGTGCCGGAGGTGGGGGGGGTATCTCCCGACCCGCGCGCACAGCGGGAGAGTGCCGGAGGTGAGGGGGGTATCTCCCGACCCGCGCGCACAGCGGGAGAGTGCACGCGGAAGAAATGAGGCAGACACTGATTTGGCTCAACAACTCAGAGAAGATCTGCGCAAAAAAAGAACAGATTATCGATATCTTGAAATGCAGAGACTTCGAGAGAAGCTGCCTCAATACAGCATGAAAGAGAAAATAATTAAAGTGATAAACACAAGTGATAAACGCGCACACAGCGGGAGAGTGCTGGAGGTGGGGGGTATCTCCCGACCCGCGCGGACAGCGGGAGAGCGCCGGAGGGGGGGGGGGTGTATCTCCCGACCCGCGCGAACAGCGGGAGCGCCAGGGACCGGGGGCAGGATGTATCAGTGTATATATAAATATTTTAAAGTGCATTAAATTCCCCCCACCTCGAGCATCTGTTCAAAATCCTCCATGACCGGATCAGTGGAGGTCTTGTAAATTACAGGAGCTGACACAATTATACAGAAGGATATATAGAGGAGGAGGAGCAGGAGCAGGAGCAGGAGCAGCAGCAGCAGCAGCAGCAGCAGCAGCAGCAGCAGCAGCAGCAGCAGCAGCAGCAGACACACGCGCACACCCCCTCCCCCCCCCATCATTACTTTACCCGTGCAGAGAAGGATGGGCGGTTTGAAGTCCTGGTAAACTCCATCCCGCGTCACAGCCAATCAGCTATCAGCTAAAGGGATTATTTTTTTTTTCGAGCAAGGGATTTTTTTTTTTTTTTCGAGCAGGGCTTTTTTTTTTTTTGCAGAGCAGGGGAAAAGTTACTGGCCACGAGCCAATATCCGATCGCAGCTGGCGAGCTGGCGACCGGGTTTGTCGAGCACTGTATATATATATAGATATATATATATAGATATATATATATATAGATATATATCTCATCACATATGTCCTAGGCGAAAAAGAAAAACAAACGAGAAGGGGGAGGAAAAAATAAAAAATTAAATAAGTGGATCCCACACCATATGTAAAGTGGAGAGGCACTAGCAGTTGGTTTGGATGTCTGAAAAATATATATGTCGACTTGTCTCTGTGTCCAATTGTATATATGGATCTGCTTATGAACAATACCACATCCGTAGAAACTATTAATCAAACCACCGACAGGATAGGTATCAAGGCTTGATAATGTTGTAATAATCAGTGCAGGGATGAGATGGATAGTATCCTTCTTGAATATATTTATTAAAAAATCTTTGTAACCAACAAATGGTATGCAATAATAAAACATGCAATTTATGCAGTCATTGAGAGAGGATCGCAGATAATTTGCTGTATGTGGAGCTGAAGTCCCAATATTAATAAAAGTCTTTTAAAAGACTAACTATATCCTTAGGACACCGTTCATTTCACATAGAATGTAGATTTAATGTGAGTCCTAGTTGTTCACCTTAACCACTCTGATGATCTTCTGGGTGGTGGATCTGGGACAAAACTGCTAGCTTGCAGTGCAGTATGTAGGACGCAGTTGAGGGAGAGGGGGAGAGAGGAGGGGAAGGGGCTATCCTGCCTCTCCTTCCTTCCTATCCGTCTATTCACTCACCCCTCTTCACGATACCCATCTGGGGGATTCCGGATCAGAGTCCTTCAGCGACTCCAGACGCACGGCTTTCCTCCTGCTAACCCAACCTCACTCACCGCTTCCGTATCACGTGGGGTTGTTTGATCACGTTGCGCGAGGTCTCCGACTTTGGAATTACTCCGTCTCAAGCTCCATCCACACTGTAGCCTATTCCACTCTCCGGCTACCAGCTCTGACAATCTGCATCGTTATTGGTCACGTGACAGAGATCAGGTGGGGCAGCTCATTCCGGATGTGAGGTCATGCGTGTATAGTCACGTGACAAAAGGTAACGCTTTGTGCATTTTTTTGCATATTTTTTGCCTAAAGCGATAAAAGAAAGACAAAAGCGACTGAACTCGAACACATATTGTATACAGTATTGAGATAACAATATAAAAACAGGTCAAAAGACAAAGGACCGATGTTTCAATCCCATACTGGGGCCGTCATATCTCACAAACGGAACACTTTTGTCATGAAAACTTCATGCAAATGTTTCTTTTATTTGTATGTTTTTGCGTATCTTATTTTTATAGCAAATACAAATATCACTTGGGAGCACATTCATATGTCTCAGGCAGGTCTGCAACCCTATCTTTCCCCATTATCTCTTAGGCTGCGCTTATAGTAATAGCGACGGTGACGTGCTCGTGACGCTGAAGTCACACGCCGCCGTCGCTATAGCGAAAGTTGCACTCGAGTAGTGCGATTTCGCTGGCGGCAAGGGGCGGTGACGTCAGCAAGAGGGAAGGCACAAAAGGCAAGATGGAGATATTCTCCAAAGCGGAGTAGGCCTTTATTTTGTTTATTTTTAATGTTTTGCCGTGTTAAAGGAACAGGCGCAATAAAGCCTTATTATAGTTTCAGAGATGGGGGAGTGTACCTGAGACAGGTACACAAGGTCCCTTATATTGGCGCACAGCAGACCCTTATAATATACTATGGTCAGGGGTGAATGAATATGTACAAAGCACAAGAAAAATAAAAAAAGTTTATTAAATATTTTACAATGTTGTGTGGTGTAATTCACTTGGATAAAAATAGACTGGATAAGTCTATACTACTACTGGGTATCCCTAGTCGGTGCCAGTGTGGGATAGTGATCTCATGTCAAATGGCTCAAAATAGGAAGTTTTTGAGACAGAGTGTTAAAGATCAATGCATACAAATGTTTACTGATATTCAGCCAAATGTTTACTGATATTCTGCCTGCACTGATGTAATGTGCTGATATGCAAAGGCTAAAATCCACAGCTAAACAGCACCAAAGTGACTACCTATGTCTGGGCTGAGCATATAGTTCTCAGCCGTGCTGTCTCGTGTGGTGAGAGAATCCTACTGCGCGTGTGTCACGTGGATGTTGTCGGAAAATTCGTGAGGGCAGATGAGATTCATGCGTATGTGAGGCTAGGTAGGTGAATTATAATTGCTATACCCTGCTTTGAGTATAGGTATCTCTAGAGTTCATAAGAGATGTGTGGCTGTATGGTCAATGCTGTATATCTCCAGAACTGAAAGACAGATAGCCTAGCACTGTTGTACTTATGGGTAAAAGACTCTCTTACTGCGCATGTGTCGCAATGTTCCGGTGCAGCTAAGGTAATGCCTTGCGCTGATAGGGCACGTTAGAAGAATTTGGCATTGAAAAACGGGACAGGTTTTTTCCTATAGTAATTGTAGAGTCACCCTGTATACAATTATATATATATAATTGCTATACCCTGCTTTGAGTATAGGTATCTCTAGAGTTCATAAGAGATGTGTAGCTGTATGGTCAATGCTGTATATCTCCAGAACTGAAAGACAGATAGCCTAGCACTGTTGTGCTTATGGGTAAGAGACTCTCTTACTGCGCATGTGTCGCAATGTTCCGGTGCAGCTAAGGTAATGCCGTGCGCTGATAGGGCACGTTAGAAGAATTTGGCATTGAAAAACGGGACAGGTTTTTTCTTATAGTAATTGTAGAGTCACCCTGTATATCAGATGGAAGGTCCAGCTGGTGTAAGTATCATGATTCTATTAGGTCAAATCACCATACAGAGATGTGGTCTTATACAGGTATACGTGCATCCTGTCTCTGCTACAGTTCTGATATGGATCGAAGTGTCACCATGCACCCTGTTTGTGTGCTAATATTGATCTCTGAGACCCTTTGTAACTGAGGGAATCATTGCCAGCTCGCATATGTTATATATAGTTTGTGTGTGAGCACAGGGAGCACTGTCAAAGTTGTATCAGTGCAGAACACCTCTTTAAGTGGGTGTATCAAGGAGTGCACGATCTAAATATCAAGTAAAGATGCCATGAGAAGCACTAAAGGTTTAAGCAGTACTGTTAGGTAATACATAAGTAGTAGTGTGTCGGCAAAGACCCCTTAGTACTCCTTATTATAGTTTCACCTTAAAAACGGTCTTCATTGCGTAACTCTGCACACATCTCTTACACTGTTATTTTTATATGAATACATCTCACCACTATACAGGGAGAGCGGATCATTACAATAATGGAGGCGCTCTCTCTGCCTCTTGTGAGATTTTCTCCGTTAGTCTCTAGCTCACATTTTATTAAATATTTAGCACACGGATACTTAATTTGGCGACATTTCAAAATTTGCACACAAACTTTGCATATCGCACCAATTCAGTATTAAAAAATGGTCTGATCAATATGGCAAAATGTGCCTGTGAAACACTTTGCTGATATTTGCTCGGAAACTGTATTGATGCACTGTAATGAATAAGCCCCACAATGTCACTAGGTTGGTTTGGTCCTGTATGGACTGTGTGCAGAACTAAAGGGGAAAGTGGCCTCTAACCCATCCAATCAACTAACAAAGCAATGGTATAGACATGTTAATCCATTAAGGAAATGTTTCCTTTTTTGGTACCCCGAAATTAAGTGTGCCATTTTGGGTATGTTTTTTTTCCTAAAGACAGACGATCATTAGCTGCCTCAAATAGCAATTTTTCTCAAGGTAATACTTTTATGATGTAGTGTCTCAATATAATTCGTCATCATCCTAGAATCCTTGAATATTCCTACAATAGTTAAGTAATAATTGTCACGATAGCTTATGACAGGCTGTAATTTACACCAAAATAACTGGGTTTGAACTGAACGAGGCTCAGATATAATAACTGAACGAGGCAAAGATATAACCTTTGGATAGGTGAACACACAATATAGTACAGTAACAGGCAAGAAGTACACTTACTTTGGGGATGGGGGATGAAAAGTATTTTGCATAGCAATTCTCCAGCAATCAGGTACAATCAAGATGGTATCAGAAGACAATGGGTATAGGGATTACCACAGTTTATATATCTTTTGTAACCCTATCCCTAACATTAAGTACAGGTGATTGGTTCACAATTACCTGTAGCCACTTTTTAACGTGAGAACACATTTTGATACATGCCCCCCTGCTAGTTGGCACATGCGCATTAGAACTCTGGGGTCTCATTTCTGTAGCCCCACATTTGCATCAGGAATGCCAGCCAGTCTACCAGTTGGGATTTCTGGCAGGATACTCTTTGTTGAGAGGTGTAAAAGGTGACACTTACAGACTGCTCTGGTTTGAGTCATCTCCGCCCTCATGTAAACAGTGGAGGTGATAAACTCCTTTGAACAGCACTTAAATTCTAGACATTAGGACGCTTCCCTGGCCATCTGCTGTCCTTTGTCCAAAGGAATTTCCTCTGGGTTTTGTCCCTGCCTAGGGATACAGTGTTATAAGTAAAACACAAACATATTAAAAGATCCGGTTCCGTTGGGCTCAGCGGGTCCAAACTTCCCAGTTCTCAATGCCGGAACTGGGACACCATGTGGTCCAATTTGCGACCCGCTAGGACCTCTGGAACCGGAGTTACACAAATACACCTAAAACCGTTAGCTATTTTAATACAATAAACTGCGCTGTAAATGAAATCACGGTTTTTCACAAAATCCCCATTGAAAACAACGGGCTTTGCCGCCATAGACTTTCAATGGCAAACCGCCGCCATTGGTTGCTATGGGAATCCGCCGCCATAGACTTTCAACGGGGCAACGCCGCCGTTGAAGTCAATGGGGTTTTTCCGCCATAGCCGGTCAATGGAGATTGGCCGCCATTGGAGTCTATGGGAAAAGTCCCAAACTTTCAAGGGGGTCCATACTACGTCGGGTTGGTCCAAGAGGGTCAAGGATGGTTCTGCAGCCATGCCGGAGCAGTGACTACAGGTACCCCAAACCCTGGCACCCTGGACCCTCCGGAACCAGAGATATGGATTCATAGATTTCAACTTTTCACACTTAGACGTTTTCTTGAGCTGTTTCTGCCGCAGCCATCAGAACCTATGGCGCGACCCGCTCTATCGGTACGACCCTTCTCGGGGGTCCAGGATTCGGGGACCCGGTTGTGGTCGAGTGGGGGGAGGCCTAGGAACTCGGAGCGAAAATAATTTTATTTCTAGGTGCTCTAGAACTGTTTATTCCCACGCCACTTAACGTTGAACTTGACTGCTAAGTGATCAAAGCTCTCTTTTAGAAAAAGTATCCGCTTTGCGGTTTTGCGGTTTGGACGGCAGCCAACTCGTTCCTGGAAAGCGCCGTCGAGGAATCTCCATTGAAGTCAATGGGCCCATTGACTTAAATGGGAAACCGTCGCTCCTCCTCTCGGACGCCACCTGCTGGTCTTCACAGGAAACAGGACTAAAACAGCAAGATTCGCCACTGAAACGCATGGAGCTCCAATGGCGGCCTATGGGACCCTGCAAAATGGTGCCTGAAAAGGCGGGAAAATTACACAAAGGGCTATAATCATTAAAGAACTATTAACCCTTGTACTCCCAGATGGATCCCAGTGTATGTGTGATGCAGACACCGATATAACCAGACATTACAATAAAACATGGGAACAGGGGTATATACATTTACATGTCATAACAAGGGTTAAATCACATTGCTGGACCGCAGCCCAGTTAACCCATTGTCTCCCTGGTGAGGTCAGGGGATGGCCAAATGGGGTGCAACCCCTTTAATACCGGGCCACCCCCTTTCTCCCTCTACACCTCCCCTTCTTAATGGGTGACCTGTGGCCCACTGGCCCTAACGGGGAGTCGGGCACTGCTGGCACCATTAAGAATTCAGTCTCAGAAGGATAGTCCTGGCGTGAAAGTCCATCAGCATTGCTGTTTTCACTGCCCTTTTTGTGCTGAATGGTGAACTCAAATTCTTGTAAAGCCAAGCTCCATCTCAGCAATTTAGCAGTTTCTCCTGACACCCTCTGTAGCCAACTCAGAGGGTTGTGGTCCGTGATGACCGTGAAAGCCCTCCAATATACATAGGGCTGGAGCTTTTTGAGTGCCCACACAATGGCCAAGCACTTTTTCTCAATGGTGGCATATGCCACCTCCCTGGGGAGCAGTTTGCGACTGAGATACACCACAGGGAGCTCTCTGCCATCGTCCCCCACCTGGCTCAGTACAGCTCCAATACCAAAGTCTGAGGCATCAGTCTGAATGAGAAAATGCTTGGTATAGTCTGGGGCAGCCAGTATGGGGGCTCCAGCAAGCGCCATTTTCAGTGCCTGGAAAGCAGCTTCACAGGCAGGAGTCCAGGTAATAAGCACAGGCAGTTGCTTCTTAGTCAGATCAGTCAGGGGTTTGGCCACGGCGCTGTACTGTGGGACAAATTTCCTATAGTACCCTGCGGTGCCCAAAAATGCCATGACCTGTTTCTTGGTTTTTGGAACAGGCCACTGAACTATGGCTTCTACCTTGGCTGGCTCTGGTTTGAGATGCCCTCCACCCACCCTGTGCTCTAAGTACAGGACTTCTGCCATCCCTACCATACACTTAGTGGGTTTCAAGGTAAGCATAGCCTCCCTGATCCTATCCAGCACCGCAGCTACATGTCCTATGTGGGATTCCCAGGAATTACTAAAGACAGCAATGTCATCTAAGTAAGCCCTGGCATAGCTCTGCATCCCTTCCAGTAACCTATTGACCAGGCGTTGAAAGGTAGCCAGGGCATTCTTCATCCCAAATGGCATCACCAAAAACTCATAGAGGCCACTTGGAGTGATGAATGCTGACTTCTCCATAGCCTCCAGGGTCAGTGGGATTTGCCAATAGCCTTTGCTCAAATCCATGGTGGTCAGATACTTTGCCCCCGCGAGTTAATCCAGTAACTCATCCATGCGGGGCATGGGGTAAGCATCTGACACCGTCCCAGCATTGAGCAACCAGTAGTCCACACAAAACCGGGTGGTCTTGTCCTTTTTGGGAACTAGGACTACCGGACTTGCCCAAGGGCTCTGGGATGGAGTAATTACCCCTAGGGTCAGCATCTCCTCTATCTCTCTCTCCATACTTGTCTTGACCTCTGCTGACACTCTATAAGCGTGCTTATGCAGAGGCTGCAGGTCCCCTGTGTGCACTGGGTGTTTTGTGAGATGTGTAGTCCCTGGCATGTCAGTGAAGAGGGCGCTAAACTGAGCTAGCATGTCCCTGGCTTCTCCCTTCTGCCTAGCACTCAACTGTGCCCCTATCTCCACCTGCTCCACAGTGTTTCCCAGCCTAGCCTCCCCTAGGAGATCAGGCAGAGCATTGCTCGCCGGATCCTCCAGCAGTGGGCTACAAATGGCCATTACTGCTCCCATACTCGGTGCTCTGTATTCCTTCAACATGTTAATGTGATATGTCTTGTGCCTCTCAGGCGCTACCTGTACAACATAGTTGCACTCATTCACCTTTCAGATAACCGGGTACGGTCCCGACCAGGCAGCCATTAGCTTGTTCTCCCGAGTGGGTTTGAGAACAAGCGCCTGCTGTCCTGGGATGAATTCTCTGCTACGAGCATGCTGGTCATACCATTGCTTTTGCTTGGTCTGAGCAGTCCTGAGGTGGTCCTGGGCCACCCCCATGAGCATCTCTAACCGGTCTCGGAGATCTACTACATACTGGGTCACTGAAGCATCAGTAGCAGTAGTCTCCCCTTCCCATCCCTCACAGAATATGTGCAGAGGTCCACGTACCCTGCGGCCATATAGTAGCTCGAAGGGGGAGAAGCCTGTAGATTCTTGCGGTACCTCTCGGTATGCAAACAGCAAGTGCTGCAGGTGAATCTCCCAGTCTTTCCCCTCCGCCTCTATAAAGGTCCGAAGCATCTGCTTCAAGGTACCGTTAAACCTCTCACATAATCCGTTTGTCTGGGGATGGTAAGGGGTAGTGCGCCAGTTCTGTACACCGCATGCATCCCAGAGACAATGTAACAGTTCACTCATGAACTGCGACCCCTGATCGGTTAGGATCTCACTAGGGAAACCTACCCTAGCAAAAATGTTCAGCAAAGCTGCTGCCACTGTCTTGGCACTTATGGTGCCAAGCGCTACCGCCTCAGGGTACCGGGTGGCAAAATCCACCACCATGAGGATGTAGCGCTTCCCTGACCTGCTAGGAATCATAAGGGGTCCTATAAGGTCCATTGCTACCTTCTGGAAGGGTTCCCCTATTATCGGTAGGGGCCTCAGGGGTGCCTTCACATGGTCGCCCGCCTTACCTACTCGCTGGCAGGCATCACAAGAGCGGCAGAAATTGCTCGCGTCTCGGGATGCCCCCGGCCAGTAGTAACGCTGTAATAACCGGGCTCGCGTCCTGGTGACCCCCTGATGTCCCGCTAACGGAATAGAGTGAGCTACCCGTAACAATTGCTGTCGGTACCCCTGGGGCACTACTAGCTGTCGCTTACCGGTCACCCCCTCCTCTATCCCCGTGTTCCGTTCCTCTCTGTACAGGAGTCCCTTATGCCATCGGCAGTGCTCAGTGCCTTCCCCTGCCTGAGATTCGGACGCCCGAAGTCTCACGCCGGCCAGGGTAGGGTCTGTCTTCACTGCCTCCCTAAACTGGGCTCCTAAGTCTGGCCACCCCCCAGTCATGTCATTGTCCGGAGAATGGGGAAGGGTGAGGGGGAACAGTAAGTCAGCCTGTGGTTGCAACTGATCCTGGCTTACCTCCCCGGGCTCCTCTGCGCCCTCCGCTAACGTTGGTCCCAAAGGCTGGGGGACTGGAGTGGCCACCACAGACATTGCCGCTGTCTGGCTCCGGGTAACCGCCGCCACTGCAGCGGGCTTGGGCACACGGTCGTAGGTGCAGGTCATCGGTCCCAGGTCGTTGCCCAAAAAAATTTCAGCATCCAAACCGGGTACAACCCCCACCTCCCGCACACCCTTGCCCTCCCCCCAATCCAAAAAGATTCGGGCCACCTGCAAGAAACGTGGCTCTCCGTCAGCCACAGTGATCTGCATCCCAGGGCCTGGGAGCAATTTCTCTGGCCGGACCATATCAGGTCGGACCAGGGTCACTGCAGCTCCTGAATCCAGCAAGCCGACTGCTTGCCGGTCACCGACTATGACCGGAGTGAGATGTTTGCTCCGTCCGTCCGTCTGCTGCAGGTCTACGCTGAGATGTCCTCCGCTCCTGGCTGTAGGCACCGATGAAACCGGGATAGGGGTGTGACATGGGACGTCTCGCTGGGAGTTGTTTCCATGACCGGTCCTGGTTCTTTGGTGGAAGCCACCCGCACGCGGGCTACCGGCTTCGCAGCTGGGGTGCGTTGCCCCTGATGGGGTCTGTTGGAACGCAGGGGTTCCGGGCAATCTGGTCTGATGTGACCAGTGCTGTTACAGTTGTAGCACCGGCGCTCATGCCGGAGCTCTCCCGCCTTCTGTGGACTGCTGCCCGCAGGCGGCTTCTGAGTCCATTGGGGGGTACTAGCAGATTTCTTGGCTGGCGCCGGAGCTTTGGCTGGTGCCTTGGTGGTCATCTGGGCTCGGCTGACCACATAGTCGTCTGCAAGCCTCGCCGCCTCTGTGTAAGTCTTGGGCTTTTTGTCATACACCCCAGCCCTCACCGCCGGCGGGCACTGCTGCATGAGCGGCTCCTGAAAGATGAGGTCCAGCAGGCGTTGGTAAGTCCTAGCCTCATAGCCCTCCACCCAGCGGATCCCGTATAAAGCCATGCGGGTCACATAGGTGACGTTGGACTCCTGAGGGTGCCTCTCCTCCAGCCGGAATTTACCCCGGTAAGCTTCAGGGGTAAAACCGTGCTGAAATAGCAATAGTTCTTTCAGGTGGTCATAATCATCAGCATACTCCTCTGGAAGCGCCATCATCGTCTGTTTAGCCAAGCCGGAAAGTCAGGGGTCCAAGCGTGCAACCCTATGCTGGGGAAGCACCCTGTACCGCTGGCACTGCGTTTCAAAGTTCTTTAAAAAACTGTCGATCTGATCAGTGCCTTCCACGTACTTGGTGAGACTGTGCTTGTCCAGTTGGAGTTCATCTTTGCGGGGTTGGACCTGAGGGCAATAAGCGGGTCTGTTCACTGCCATAGAGATAAACTGTAGCCGCTCCTCTGGTGTCCCTCGGTCTCCCCACGTCGTAATCAGTGCCAACATTTCAGGGGTAAACGGACTGGTAGCCGCAGCCACCCGTCCCCCTCCTGTTGCACTGGTCCCGGGAGGTGCACTTGTCCCCTCCCCGGGATTCTGCCACCCCGGCACTGTAATTTACACCAAAATAACTGGGTTTGAACTGAACGAGGCTTTGATATAATAAAGTATATTTATTCCTTTGGATAGGGGAACACACAATATAGTACAGTAACAGGCAAGAAGTACACTTACTTTGGGGATGGGGGATGAGAAGTATGTTGCATAGCAATTCTCCAGCAATCAGGTACAATCAAGATGGTATCAGAAGACAATGGGTATAGGGATTACCACAGTTTATATATCTTTTGTAACCCTATCCCTAACATTAAGTACAGGTGATTGGTTCACTATTACCTGTAGCCACTCTTTAACGTGGGAACACATTTTGATACATGCCCCCCTGCTAGTTGGCACATGCGCATTAGAACTCTGGGGTCTCATTTCTGTAGCCCCACATTTGCATCAGGAATGCCAGCCAGTCTACCAGTTGGGATTTCTGGCAGGATACTCTTTGTTGAGAGGTGTAAAAGGTGACACTTACAGACTGCTCTGGTTTGAGTCATCTCCGCCCTCATGTAAACAGTGGAGGTGATAAACTCCTTTGAACAGCACTTAAATTCTAGACATTAGGACGCTTCCCTGGCCATCTGCTGTCCTTTGTCCAAAGGAATTTCCTCTGGGTTTTGTCCCTGCCTAGGGATACAGTGTTATAAGTAAAACACAAACATATTAAAAGATCCGGTTCCGTTGGGCTCAGCGGGTCCAAACTTCCCAGTTCTCAATGCCGGAACTGGGACACCATGTGGTCCAATTTGCGACCCGCTAGGACCTCTGGAACCGGAGTTACACAAATACACCTAAAACCGTTTCCTATTTTAATACAATAAACTCCGCTGTAAATTAAATCACGGTTTTTCACTAAATCCCCATTGAAAACAACGGGCTTCGCTGTCATAGACTTTCAATGGCAAACCGCCGCCGTTGGCAGCAATGGGAATCCGCCGCCATAGACTTTCAACGGGGCAACGCCGCCGTTGAAGTCAATGGGGTTTTTCCACCATAGCCGGTCAATGGAGATTGGCCGCCATTGGAGTCTATGGGAAAAGTCCCGAACTTTCAAGGGGGTCCATACTCCGTCAGGTTGGTCCAAGAGGGTCAAGGATGGTTCTGCAGCCATGCCGGAGCAGTGACTACAGGTACCCCAAACCCTGGCCCTCTGGACCCTCCGGAACCGGAGATATGGATTCATAGATTTCAGCTTTTCACACTTAGACGTTTTCTTGAGCTGTTTCTGCCGCCGCCATCGGAACCTATGGCGCGACCCGCTCTATCGGTATGACCCTTCTCGGGGGTCCAGGATTCGGGGACCCGGTTGTGGTCGAGTGGGGGGAGGCCTAGGAACTAGGTGCAAAAAGAATTTTATTTCTAGGTGCTCTAGAACTGTTTATTCCCACGCCACTTAACGTTGAACTTGACTGCTAAGTGATCAAAGCTCTCTTTTAGAAAAAGTATCCGCTTTGCGGTTTTGCGGTTTGGACGGCAGCCAACTCGTTCCTGGAAAGCGCCGTCGAGGAATCTCCATTGAAGTCAATGGGCCCATTGACTTACAATGGGAAACCGCCGCTCCTCCTCTCGGACGCCACCTACTGGTCTTCACAGGAAACAGGACCAAAACAGCAATTTCGCCATTGAAACGCATGGAGCTCCAATGGCGGCCTATGGGACCCTGCAAAATGGTGCCTGAAAAGGCGGGAAAATTACACAAAGGGCTATAATCATTAAAGAACTATTAACCCTTGTACTCCCGGATGGATCCCAGTGTATGTGTGATGCAGACACCGATATAACCAGACATTACAATAAAACATGGGAACAGGGGAATATACATTTACATGTCATAACAAGGGTTAAATCACATTGCTGGACCGCAGCCCAGTTAACCCCTTGTCTCCCTGGTGAGGTCAGGGGATGGCCAAATGGGGTGCAACCCCTTTAATACCGGGCTACCCCCTTTCTCCCTCTACAATAATCCCAGACCAAGGCATTCCTGGCCAATAATGCCCTGGCTGGAAGAGTTGAAGGCCTTAGGCGAAGCCGAGGGTCTTTAACCCAGCCAGGGCATTATTGGCCAGTAATGCCCTGTTCTGAGGGGGCTATTACTATTATAGGCTAAATGTAGGCTTATTTTTTTACATTTTTCATAAGAAAGATAGACACTTTTGTAGTCATATTGATTTTTGTTCAGCATGATTGTCTACTCTCTTTTGCTTTTACTGCACGTATTTATTAAAATCTATATACACAAACACACTCTGCAGCCCTCCTCCTCTACACCCACAAAACACACACTAGAGCCCTCCCCCACCCTCTACACTCACAAAACAGACACAGAAGACATACAGACACACACACACACACACACAAAACACACACTTCAGCCCCCCTCTAAACCCACAAATACACACTCTGCAACTCTCCTCCACCTTCTACACTCACAAAACACACATAGAAGACACACACAAACACAACACACAGCAGGCCCCCCACCCTATACCCACAAACATACACTGCAGCCCCCTTGTAAACACACAAAACTGCAGACACACACACCAACAAAACACAATCTGCAGCCCTCCTCCACCCTCTACTGTACACCAGGGGAGCACAAACCTTTGCTGCTGTGCCCCCCTGCCTTTCCTCCTCTGGAGCTCACGCCCCCCTCCCCCCTTACCTTGTTGCGGCGTCAAATAATGCCACAGGGTCATGTGACTTCACGTCATGTGACGTCACGTCATGTGACCCGCAGCGACAATTCACTTGTGTCACGTCACATGACCCGGGGCGTCATTTGCCGCTGCGTTGCCATGGACACGAGTCCTGACGCCGGGAGAGTCAAGGTAAGTTTAGAGTTGCAAAGACCTCACGCAATTCCCCGGCATTTAATTTAAATGCCTTGGGGAAGAGTGCGGGGCCTCCGCAATGCTGCGCCCCCCCCCCCCCGGAAAAATATTGCACCCCCCACTTTGCACACTACTGCTCTACATCCACTGAAGACACACACACTGCAGGCCCCCTCTACAACCACAAAACACACTGCAGACAGATATACCCATACCCCACAACACAACAGACTGCTGCCCCCTCTACACCCACAAAACACACACCAGCAGCCCCCCCCCCTCTACACCCAGAAACACACTGCAACCCCCTGTAAACCTACACACTGCAGACACACACACACACAAACACCAACAAAACACTCTGCAACAAAGCAGTCTCTGCTGCCACCCTCTACACCCACAAAATACACACCAACAGAACACACACTGCAGACACACACACACCAATAAAACACTCTGCTGGCCCCCTTTACACCCACAAAACACACAGACACACAGGCGCACACCTTTCTCCTCAACTCTCTAGAGGCAGGGTCGGGGAGGAGTCAGTGCCCTGCTGCTGCCGTCTGTCCAATCACCTACCCCGACTGAGAGCTGCTCCCACTCTGTGTGGATGGGAACTGAAAGCTGAATGGCTTAAAAACTAATGCCCAGAATTGAACAGCTTTAGTCTATAATTATGCGTCACAATCTGCAGTTGTCTCCATACATTTGTCAGTATTCACTACTCCAATTTAGCACACATCAAACTGACTTTCTTCTGTGTATTTAAGTAAATTAATAGGTACTAAAAGTACTTCCTTCAGTCAGGACTGGTCTAATGGTTTTGGCAAATGTACAATCTTTGTGCACGCTGTGTTAGTTATAATTCCTAGTTGGGGTCTGACTGACCTTCTAGGGATTAGTAGTACGGTTATTTCCTAGCTACTTGCTGCTGGCAAGGAAAGGTTTGTCAGTGTGTCTGGCACCTTGGATTGTTTGTCGAGCGTGACCATTTGCTACATTGTGAAAATTATTATTATTATAGTTTATTTGTGAAGCACCAACATATTCGCAGCGTGGTACAATGGGGAACAGAGTGATGTATATTACATAAACAGTTACATACAAGTGAGGACAGATATGCACAAACAGATACAAATAGGTGATGGGGCCCCTGCTCATGAGAGCTTATAGCAGAGGTGGGCAACCTATTTTTCAATGTAGCTATAGGTGTGGCGAATGAGAAGTGAAATCGCCACACCATGTAAAAATTGAGAAATTAGGTTGCTCAATCGAACATTTAAAACAACACACACTGTTCGTCTGCTTCACTCACCTCAGCACTATCACCTGCGGCTGCTTCCCTCAGAAGTGTATGTACAGAGCTCCCAGGCATTTGGTAAGGAATCAGCTTAATTCTTTATTTATTTATTATATTTTGCTGTGGATCTGTGGGGGAGTATACTGTGAGTATACTGGGAGTTTTATAGAGGGTTTGGGGTGCATTTGCAGGCTTAAAAACCGTTTTTGGTTTTCACCCAGGGGCTGCAGTGATTTAACCCAGCATAGCTGCAGTTTAGCTGGCTGGAAAACTGCAGTCTCACCCCCTCTCTCCTCCCTCACTACTGGAGGTTTTTTACTGGTTGTTTAAACTTCCAATTTCACTCTTTTGTTTTTCTTAAGCCTGATTCCTTTTCTCACTTGCAATTGAGAGCTCTGTGTCTTTTCTATAAAGACTTGTAAATTGTGGTGTTTGCTTATTGTAACAGAGAGAGAGAGTAACTAATAAGGGGAAAAAGATTTAAAGCTGCAGCAGGTTTTAAAAGCTGCTTTTTTTTCCCCTTGCAGAGAGATCTCTTCTTAAAGGGACAGTTTCTCTCAATACCTCTCTCAGTAAGCAATACCTTCCCCTGACTTAGAGGCTTATTTGTTATCATGCCTGGAAAGGGGAATAGGACTAGTGCGGCAACAGGGGCGACGCCCGGATACAGAACACCAAAAACTGTGGCCCCTAGGAGCAACACTCTTAGTCACAGCCCTAGGCCTGGTCCTTCCAGTGCCCTAGCCACGCCTCCCCCAGCACCTGTTAGCAGCGTAACCCCTGCAGTCCCAGTTCCAACATGGGCGCATGTGGCAGTTGCAGGCGTTGACCCCAGCAACAACAATGCTGGGGCCACGCCCTGTCTGAGCAGGAAGCTTGGGGTGAGGTGCCCAATGTCACCTGGCCTAAACATGGAGATTTATCTGAGGGCTGTGGCTGATGTGGTGGGTCCCTCTGCTGTGGTGGTGGCCAGCAAAATGTATGGGAGGGGCGTTTTCTTCCTCCGTACGCTGGCTGCCACTCACACCCTGGTGCAGAAAGGCATCAGTGTAGGGGGGAAATACATCCCTATAGAACCCATGGAGGGGTTAGGCACAAAGGTCATTCTTTCTAATGTGCCCCCCTTCATCCCAGATAGCCTCATGAAGCCATACCTGCAAGCCCTGGGAGACATTAAGTCACCCATAATAAAATTATCTTTGGGCTGCAGAGATAGGGCGCTGAGGCATGTACTCTCATTTAGGCGGCAGGTACAACTGCTGCTGCCAGGGAGCACTGAATCTGTGGAGGGTTCGTTTAGGGTGCCCTACGAGGGCATAGCATATACTGTGTTTTATGGCACGGAGGGGGTTAGATGTTATTTGTGCAAGGAGCTGGGGCACACTCGTAGGAGTTGCTTCAAAGGGAATAGAGGACCCATCCCAACTCCTGCACCCACCCCTCCCTCTGCCAAGACACCCGGTACCGCTGTGCCCACCACAGCGGGGCCCTCAAGGGCCCAGGCCCCTCCTGAGACCGCAGAAGATGTCGCTGTCCCATCCGGAACAGTGACTTCTGCACCTCTTCCTGGAGAGCGGAAGGAAGGAGAGGGGGTCGCCCTGGAGCGGCCAGCCTCTGTTAGCGCTGTCTCCCCCCAGGAGGAAACACCCTGTGCCGCTGCGCCCACCGCAGCGGAGCCCTCGGGGGCCCAGGCCCCCGCTGGGACCACAGGAGATGTCGCTGCCCCATCTCGGACAGTGACGTCTACACCTCTCCCCCAAAGAAAGAAAGAGAGGGAAAAGCCCTCGAAGGCCCAGGCCCCCTCTGGGACAGCAGAAGATGTCACTGCCCCATCTCAAACAGTGACATCTGAACCTCTCCCCAAAGAACAGAGGGAGAAGGAAAAGATCTCGAGGGCCCAGGACCCCCTGGGACCACAGAAGATGTCACTGTCGCAACTCAAACAGTGACATCTGAACCTCTCCTCCCAAAAAAGAGGGGGAAGAACAAAGTCACCCCACAACAGTCACCCTCTGTCGCTGTCCCCCCCCAAGAACCCCCTAACCCCATTGTAAGCACCGTACAGGGTGAAGGGGAGCGGGAGGAAACTCCTGCTATGGAGACAGCGGCACCCTCTCCTGGGAAATCAATCCCCAGGAAGAGCAAATCTAAAACCAATAAGAGGGTGATTGAGGAGGTTGAGGGTGAACCATATTACGTTTACCCTCTGAAGTCTCGGAAGCGGAAAGAAAAATCAGTTCCGCACAAGGTGGTCCTGTCCGGCCCACTGGTTGGGATTAACCAGTGTAAGCCGGATCCCACAAATGTACAGCCCCCCCCCTCGAATTTCTGGAAGGAATGCAGCTGGAGGTACCCGACGCCTCTGGGGACGTTGGGGAGCCTCCCAACGCCCCTCTCAGTTGGAGAGCGTCCCCCGGAGAATTGTGCTTCGGTGAATTTGACATGCCGAATGCACCTATCTTCAGAGCCAGCCAAGATCCCCCTCCGGCTGTACCGCCTTCGGGTGACGCACATAGGGATAAAAAGCCCCGGTTTGCATCACCAGAGGAAGGAGATGGGTTAAGGCTGACCCCCGTGGATGAGGGTTTGGAGGGTGTTGTGGTGAGAACTTCCGATTACATCTGGGAGTTGTCTGACCTGAACCCTCTTGGTGCAGAGTTTTGGGCAGGCACTTTGTTGGGAGTGAACGCTGGGAAAGACCCTCCCTATGAAGCCCTTGCTAAGGAGTGCCCCCCCATGGTTGGTGAGAGCCCTCCCGCGGATGGTGGGTGCCCCCCCGCGGATGGTGGGGGCCCTCCCGCGGATGGTGAGGGCCCTCCCGCGGACAGTGGAGGCCCTCCCGCGGATGGTGAGGGCCCTCCCGCGGTTGGTGAGTGCCCTCCCGCGGGTGATGCGAACACCCGTGGCACGTGTGCTTCTGTGGCCACCGAGGACTCTCGGGAGACCACTGCCTCTGCCATGTCGCCACCAGCTGCCCCTGAACATCCTGACTCGGGGATGGAGGTGGAGAGCACAGTGGACCCCCTCGTGGAAACACCGAGGAGGGGATCCAATCTAGGGCTGAGAGAGGCCCCTGCAGAGAAGGACGGGGGTCTTGAATTCTCCAGCCAAGAGGAGCCTGGGGAGTTGGGGCTCAGAGGGGAGTCCTCTGGCACCATGGAATCGGTGGACTCCTCGATCCCCATTATCCCTGCCCGGGAGCTAGATAGTTTCCTGGATGATACCCTCTGTAGACACGGACATACGAAGGTGCAGTTGGCCCTCGAGAGGTGGAAGGATGCTTCGGTCATTCTCCACTCTCTCAGAGTATATATCAAGGCTAACCACAAGGCCAAACTTTCCGGGACTATCGAACATGCTCGGGTCCTAAAGTTTAACAAAGTGTTGCGAGAGGACGTAAAGGCTTCTCGGGGTATAGTACCCTGAGCGCCTATGGGAAGCAAGACTCTTGATTACCAATGGCTTTGAGCATCGGTACGCTAAACGTAAATGGATGTAAGGACGGGTTTCGCAGGTTCCAGGTACTCTCCTTTTTAAAAAAGGGAAAGTATTCTGTGAGTTTCCTGCAGGAAACCCATACCACTCCAGAGGCTGAAGCCAGCTGGCATCTGGAGTGGCGAGGCAAGGTCTTTTTCAGCCACCTCACTTCGACATCTTGTGGGGTGGTGACCCTGTTCTCTGAATCCTTTCAACCTGAGCTGCTGCTTGCCAAAGCTGTTGTTCCAGGTCGCCTGTTGCATATCAGGGTCCGACACGAGGACTACACGTTTAATTTCCTGAACGTGTATGCTCCTGCCACCGGACCCCTGAGAAGGCAGTTCTTCGTCAGAATGTCTGAATACCTGGAGACAGTCGACGCGGACGAATACGTGGTGCTCGGGGGTGATTTTAACTGTACCCTCGAGGCTCATAAAGACCGGAATGGTCCGGAGCCACACCCGTGTTCTGCGTCGGCCTTGCGGGAGGTCATCACCCGCTACTCCTTGGTAGACGTCTGGCGAGAACAACATCCTGAGGCATCCACTGAGTTCACCCATGTTAGGGTGTTTAGGGGTGAACGGATGTCCTGGTCTCGGATCGACAGGCTGTATATTTCCAGCCACAGCCTGTCACGAGCCCAGTCCAGTGCCATTAGGCTGGCGCCGTTTTCGGACCACAATTGTGCGTCCGTGACGGTGACGCTGCTACCTGCAGCACCCTCGGCCGCATATTGGCACTTCAACAATACGTTGTTGGAGGACAAGGGGTTTGCGACGACGGTCCGGGACTTTTGGATGGCCTGGAGAGGTTGCAGGTCAGACTTTGCCACGTTAGAGCAGTGGTGGGACGTGGGCAAGGTTCATCTGCGCCTCGTGTGTCAGGAGTACACAAAAGGTGCCAGCGGGCGGCGCGATGCTGAGATCGAGGCCCTCAGGGAGGAGGTGCTCGATCTTGAGAAGCGGCTGTCTGTGGCAGGAGACCAATACCTGCAGAGTATGTACGTGGAGAGGAAGTGCGCTCTCCGGGACTTGGAAGATCGGAGAGCTCGGGGGGCGTATGTGCGATCCCGCATCAACTTCCTTCGAGAGATGGATCGCGGGTCACGCCTCTTCTACGCGCTGGATAAAAAGAGGGGAAACCGTAGACATATCACATGCCTGTTGGCAGAGGACGGTACCCCTCTGACTGACCCGGAGAGCATCCGGGACAGAACCCGGAGATTCTATGTAGATCTTTTCTCTCCGGAGTCCATCCAGCCAGATAAATGCAGGGTCTTATGGGAGGGGCTTCCCACGGTCAGTGAGGATGGAAGGGAGCCGCTTGAGTTACCTTTGACTCTGGCCGAGCTCTCTGAAGCCCTCAGTCTCATGTCCCACGGAAAAGCGCCGGGGCTAGACGGGCTGACTGTGGAGTTCTTCCGGTTTTTCTGGGAAATGCTGGGACCTGATTTCACCGAGGTCCTAGCCGAAGCCCTGGAGATCGGTGAGATGCCACTTTCGTGTCGGCGGGCAATACTGTCTTTGCTGCCGAAGAAGGGGGATCTCCGTCAGATCTCTAATTGGCGACCGGTCTCACTGCTCAGCACGGACTATAAGATCGTAGCCAAAGCGCTTTCGCTGAGGCTCAAGTCCGTGCTGGCAGAGGTGATTCACCCCGACCAGTCCTATACTGTCCCGGGCCGGAGCATTCATGACAACATTTTTCTGGTCCGGGACCTGATGCACTACGCGCAGAGGACTGGTCTATCACTCGCCTTCCTGTCCCTAGATCAGGAGAAGGCGTTTGACAGAGTGGATCACCGTTACCTTATGCAGACCCTGCGGGCGTTTGGCTTCGGCCCACAATTTGTGGGCTTCCTCCAGATGCTGTACGCCTCTGCAGAGTGTCTGGTGAAGATCAACTGGTCCCTGACGGCACCTTTTGTGTTTGGTCGGGGAGTACGTCAAGGGTGCCCCCTGTCTGGGCAACTGTACGCGCTGGCCATTGAGCCCTTCCTCTGCCTACAGAGGAGGAGGCTCACCGGGCTGGTGCTGCGGGAGCCCGACATGCGAGTAGTCCTGTCGGCTTATGCCGATGACGTGCTCCTCGTGGCCCAGGACCTAGATGATCTAGAGCGGGCACAAGCGTGCCAAGAGGTCTACACCGCGGCCTCTTCTGCTCGGATCAACTGGTCCAAGTGCTCCGGCATATTGGTGGGTCCCTTACAGGTGGACTCTTTGCCCCCCACGTTTCGGAATGTCTCGTGGGAGAGCGATACTCTCAAGTATCTGGGAGTCTACCTGTCTGCTGCGGAGGACCCGGCCCCAGAAAACTTCAGTGATCTTGAAGAACGGGTCATTGCTCGTCTGGGGTCATGGGTGTATCTGTCGAGAATGCTTTCCCTTAGGGGAAGGACCCTGGTGATTAATCAGCTTGTGGCCAGTCAGCTTTGGCACCGGCTGATAGCCATGGGTCCAACCCCCGAATTTATCAACAAGATCCAGAGGAGGTTGATGGATTGATGGATTTCCTCTGGATGGGGAAGCATTGGGTCTCTGCGGGAGTTGCGTGTCTCCCTTTGGAGGAGGGTGGACAGGGAGTGGTGTGTGTCCGCTCCCAGTTACACACTTTCCGCCTCCAGTACCTGCAGAGATACCTATTCGCAGATCCGTCTCCGCAGTGGTGCCAGCTGGCGACCTTTTTCTTTCGCCAGCTGCACAATATGAGGTATGACCGGCAACTTTTTTTCATCAGGCCCGAGGGTTTAGGTAGAAACCTCTCGGTGCTGCCGGCATACTACCGGGACTTACTGAAGGCCTGGAAACTAGTCTCCGCGACCAGGAAGGAACAGGCGGTGGGGTTGATTTCCTCGCTGAGCCCCTGCTGTATAATCCGGCAGTGGGGGCTCGGATGTTGGATTCACCCTCTATTTGCCGCCGGCTAATCCTGGCGCAGGTGACCAGAGTCGGGGATCTCCTGGACTATGAGCGGCAGGACTGGGTAGGAGCAGAAGAGCTCGCGCCCCGTATGGGTCTGCTTACTGCCCGCGTCCCTCGTCGTTTGATCCAGGAGATTAAAGATGCCATCCACCCCGACTCACGCACCTTCATCGAGGGGGTTTTGCAGACCGGAGAGCCTTGTCAACCTTTCAATCCTAGCTCTCCGGATCTTTGCGTGGAACCCAAACCACGGCAACCCCCTCGGGCTCCTCTTTCCCCCAACCTCAGCAGGTTGGGGGATATGTCCCCGGCATGTTTTCGCGGCATGCCGAGGAAAGTCCTGTATTCTCTGATGCTCCATATAGTGCACTACCTCGCCCTTGTCACCCGCCCAGATACCATCTGGAGGCGGGTATTTTTTGGGAACGAGGGCGAGAGACCCCGGTGGAAAGAGCTCTATTCAGCTTTGGTTCCCCGTCCCGCCGGGGATTTGAGTTGGAGGGTCCTCCACGGTGCACTGAGCACAGGAGAGTATTTGGCACACTTCACGGACTCCCCCGCCGCCTGTCCTTTCTGTGGCGAGCGGGAGTCCGTATTTCACATTTATTTGAGTTGCGCCAGACTGCAGCCCCTCTTGTCCTTCTTGAGGAGCCTTCTCCTGCAGTTCTGGTTAAACTTCTCACCTCATCATTTTATTTTTGGGTGCCCAGTGTCCCGAGACAATAAGCCTAGGGATCTCCTAGTCAACCTGCTCCTGGCAGTGGCTAAGGTAGCCATTTACAAGACCAGGAAGCAGTGTTTGGAGAGGGGGGTCCCAACGAACATCGTGGCAGTGTTCCGGGCGCTGGTGCACTCCCGTATTCGGGCAGAGTTCACGTACGCCGAGTCCGCTGGTACGGTTTCGGAGTTTGCCTCCCAGTGGGCGTTAGGCGGGGTGCTCTGCTCGGTATCCCCCATCATGGGTTCTTCTGAGTTAACCCTTCTTTTTTAAGTGCACTTTTTACAGTGCACTTGTTGATTCCCTTATATATTTGTTTGACTGGTATTTCTTTGTTCTACTTGGCAACAAGTAGAATTGCTGTTTAACTGAATTGGCCGGCTTCGCCGGCCAATCAGTATTGAACCAGATCAAAATAGGCTGGTTCACTTCGTTGACTCATTCAGAAAGCGGAAACCAGCACACGCCGTCAGGAAAAAGTTTATTTGGCAAACTCAAATTCGCCACTTTCATGGCCAATTCGCCACTTGTGGCGATTGGCGACAGGGTTGCCTGCCTCGGGCTTACAGTCTAAAGGGAATGAAAGACAATGTTACTGTGCTGGGTGAGCGGGTCTCCTGGTTTCCTCATACAGAATTCTGTCCCCTCTCATAGGTGAAAGATGATGACCGCCAGCACTCTTTGGGCTCTCTGTCCCTCCCGCTGGGCCGCCTCCTGTCTGCTGACCACCTGATATTAGACCAGTGGTTTCAGCTGGAGAAATCCGGATCCAGCAGCCGAATCTACATGAAACTCGTCATGCGGGTAACAGTGTTAACACCTCCCAACAGACACCTGCAGAGGATTGCCCCATTAAACACCTCTACTTTCCTCCGAATGAGAGCCCAGCAATGTTAAGCCCTCCTCAGCTTGAGATCTGCAGAGCATCGAACCATTTTGCCATGCAACAAACTTGCACCATTAAATACCAGCCCACGCCAGAGACCCACCCCATTAATCACTTCCCTTAATTGTGCAACACAGTTAATGAACCTTCTGACAAAGACTTCTAGAGCAGTGCACTACTAGTCTATCAGAGGCCATCCGAGCACCCCAGAATGTGTTCCTCTCCCACCAGACGTGCAGGGCATTACACTATTGACACTTTAAACACCAAAATGTCTAAAGTTACCCAAAGCCCCTCAAGCATTTTGAGAGAGGGTTATCTGATCACTGTTATGGTGCTTTATCATGATTCCTCTCCCAGATGCCCCATGGCACTCTTTTGTGCCTGGAAGAAGGCAGTCAAAATGTTAACTTGCCTACATCTGGTACTAGCAAGACATCACTTTTCTGCCAAGGATCTGAGAGCATTCCATTTTCCTATGACCCACTGTCACGGTAGCTTATGACAAGATATAATGAACACCAAATATCTGGGTTGAACTGAACGAGGCTTAGATATAATAAAATATATTTATTCCTTAAAAAAGGTGAACACAGCAATATAGTACAATTAACAGACAAGAAGGTAACACTTACTTAGGGTTGGGGGATGGAGAAGTATCAGCTAGCAATTCTCCAGCAATCCGGTGACATTCCAGGTGGAATCCGAAGCACAACTAAAAACTGTAGGGTTGACACAGTTTATATACCTGTGTAACCCTATTCTTAACATTGAATACAGACTATTGGTGAACAATTATCTGTATCCAATCCCTAACCTGGAGACACAGATTAACCCATGCCCCCCAGCTAATTAGCCCATGTGTACTGGGACTCTATGGGTAGCCCCATAATTAAATCAGGGGCGACGACAAGTCTATCAAATGAAGTATCTGCATTGTTTGTAGGTTTAGACATAACACTTACAAACCACTCCAGTTTGATGATTCTCCACCCTCAGGTAACAATTAGAGTGGCAGAGTCTGTTGATTAGTACTTGATCTGTTGATTAGTACTTAGTGTAAACAATCAGGCAGTTAACTTTTGATCACAGTGCTTAGGCTCAATCAGCCGGCTGCCCTTCATGACCTATTAGTATAGCAGATGGAGTCTGCATTTTCAGGGCAGATACAAAAAATACCATACATATACACTTTAATATCTACACATATTAATAAGTTCCATTCTGGTGGGCTCAGTGGGTCGACATTTGCCAGTTCTTAATGCCTACAGTGACTCCACATATTGGCCAAATATCAACTCTCTGCGACCTCCAGAACTGGAGATACAGAAATGCACTTTAAAACATCTTTAAAATACAGGATTATAATGAAACATGGGAACAGACATTTTCATGACATGACAAGGTGTAAACCACCTTCCTGGACCGCAGTCCAGTTATCCCCTTGCCTCCCTGGTGAGGTCAGGGGGTGGCCATATGGGGTGCAACCCCTTTAATACCGGGCCAACCCCCTCTTCCTCTACACCCACAGATTCTGTATCTGGACCCCACTTGCCCGAGTGGAACCCCGGATCCAGAGAGCCCCATGGTTGAGGAAACTACAGTCGGATCCAGTGTGGACATGCCACCCAAGCCCAAGAGAACCAGCCCTACTAAGAAGTTTGCTAGTGAGGTAACCCTGGAGATTTAATCACATGGATAATTTTGCAGGTAGTGGCATCCGTCAGGAGAGTGCTTAATACATTCGTGTGAATATATATAAGTTGTACATAAACTTTCAATAACGGACTCTTAAAATAGACTTGTGGGATCTCCTGAAAGAGGGAACTAGTGAAGTCACCCAGACGAAGGGACAGGTGAGGTCCCCCGAATTCTTGATGGTCCATTAAGAGATATCACTGCCTGCAAAAGAATCCATAACTAATACGCCCCTACCAACTACACTACTGAAGAGTAACACCCATTATGGTTATGAACATTGTATTGTTGGGGGGGGGGGAACATGCATGTTACATGGTCCGAAAAAACCCCATTGTTTTTATGTATAGTGTTTTTGTCACAATGTATAGGGCCAAAAGGACACCAAAACGAGTTGTGTCTGTACATTGTCCTAGTACCACAAAGTCTGTTTATCCATGCGCTTTTGATTTTAATTGTACTCTCGAAGTTCAAATGTGACCATAAGTCAAGCTCCAAGATGGTGTTCTTTCTGTTATATAAACATTTAGAGAATCACATGGGCCATGGTTCTTTTACACTCTACCTGATGACATGGGAATGGTCATGTGGAGCAAAAGGCATTACTTTGCTCATATTTTCTTAGTGGGTTGCATCACGTTTTGCTCTTCATGCCCTTATTTTTT
The DNA here is from genome assembly GCF_040206685.1 of Ascaphus truei. NCBI lineage: Eukaryota > Metazoa > Chordata > Amphibia > Anura > Ascaphidae > Ascaphus > Ascaphus truei. Next base: position 325,533,626 of record NC_134485.1, on the reverse strand, counting down.
CCTTCATGTTTTCTGTGTTACGTTAAACCGGAGAGGCATAGAAATGTCTCTGGCTAACTCGGGGAAACTGGAAGAGGCACACTTCAATAATAATGTAAATTTATTGTCCGCGTTTTAGTCCCCAGTTTGACCTTTCTCAAGACCGAGATCAATGCGAACTCAGCCCTGTTATATACTCTGTACGCCGTTTGTGTCAACGCAGAGAAAAGTATGTTTTGATGCGCTGCTCCATTTTATGGAGCACAGTGCGTGGTGTTGGAACCGTTTCTTACATCTGGTGCAGTACAGCACGTCTGTGCTGGTGGATTATTGACATAATGAGAGAAGAACGGCACAGAGAGATGCAGAATGTGATGCATCTCATTATAATAAGTGCACCATGTAATCCTCCTACTGACACTGCTAAAGTCACAAGCTGGGCCAGACGGGGTAATATCAGAGCAACGTATTTTGATAAATTGACGCGGGATGAAAATGCTCCAGTTTTTCTCCAAAATTACCTTGGTAGACAGACCCCTCTATCTACAAGTGTTTGCTTTGTTCGACATCCTGCGTGTATAGTGACACTGTATCTCTGCAGAGCGTGCTCCGTGTGTTCCTGCTGGAGGCAGAGAACCTGATTGCTAAAGATAACTTCCTTGGTGGGATGATGAAAGGGAAGTCAGACCCTTACACCGTGATACGAGTTGGGGGCAAAAGCATGCACAGCAGAGTGGTGAAGGAAAACCTGAACCCACGTTGGGAGCAGGCCTTTGAGGTATAACACATAAACCTATATATACACAAACACTCACAACATAAGTCACACAGATTTATAAACTGCACTTGTATGCACACTGAGCTTGGAGGATTCACATATAAACAGATACATACATCCTCTCAGAAAGCAGAGTACCAGTAACACATACACATGTCTGTGAATTCCAACCCAACTTTGATGCCAAAAGGTTTCCATACAGATAAATTATCGTATATATAATATACTGACATCACAGGTGACACATACATAGCATATACAACTTTTTTTATTTTCACTTTATCAAGTGTGCTCCCACACATCAGTCGCGTGATAAATATACAAGTCATGTATGTCACAGGCAGAGGCTCATATCACTGTAGGTAATCTCAGAACAGCATGTCTTATCCCCAGGTTTTGGTCACTGATGTTCCAGGACAAGACATCGAGTTTAAAGTTTTTGATAAGGATCTGGACAAGGATGATTTCTTGGGAAGGTCAGTATCTGCTTAACCTCCGGCCTGCTGACTCTTGTTAGGATTTATCCTTAGGCGCTGACCCGTGCTCTCGCTTACCAGTGAGCCCCTGCAGCCGCAATGAGAGCGGCTTTAGCAGGGGCTCGCGCACGCTTCCGCAAGCGTGCGGAAGCGTAGGTCTTAGGAAAATTTTAGATTCAAGCGCTCACGGGAGCGCAGGGCCGTTCACGTGAGTGGTTCACCCAATGAGGGCGAACCAGCTCCGTGACATCACTGGCCCACCCCTTGACACGCCCCCGGACGGCTGCTGCAACCCTGGACGCAGCCTTGGCTCTGTTATTCTGCTAATGCGTAACTCAAGCCTCTGCTGCTTGGAAGTCGTCCAATATGCTGTGAAGCTACAGATGGAGTATCATTCATTTGGCGGCATGGAACCTGCAGCTAAATGTAGCCCAATCGCAGCTTCCCCATGCCCAAAAACTCAGTATGGGGAGATGTGGGATAACAGAGGTCATGTGATGAGGAGATGTGGGATAACAGGGGCCATGTGATGAGGAGATGTGGGATAACAGGGGCCATGTGATGAGGAGATGTGGGATAACAGGGGTCATGTGATGAGATGTGGGATAACAGGGGTCATGTGATGAGGAGATGTGGGATAACAGGGACCATGTGATGAGATGTGGGACAACAGGGACCATGTGATGAGATGTGGAATAACAGGGACCATGTGACGAGGAGATGTGGGATAACAGGGGCCATGTGATGAGGAGATGTGGGATCACAGGGACCTTCTTTATGGAAGTGCTGCCTGTTTTTTTCAAAGTTTCTTTGGGTGTCCAGATGTTTGCCCTCTCACCCCGCAGTGATTTGCAGCTAGATCAGAAAATGCAGCTACAAACAAACTCTGCAGACAGACGCTTACTTTGCAGCTACAAATACTCTCTCCCTCCTCCTAATGAGGAGAAGTGGGATAACAGGGGCCATGTGATGAGGAGATGGGAGATAACAGGGACCATGTGATGAGGAGATGTGGGATAACAGGGACCATGTGATGAGGAGATGTGGGATAACAGGGACCATGTGATGAGGAGATGTGGGATCACAGGGACCATGTGATGAGGAGATGTGGGATAACAGGGACCATGTGATGAGGAGATGTGGGATCACAGGGACCATGTGATGAGGAGATATGGGATAACAGGGACCATGTGATGAGGAGATGTGGGATCACAGGGACCATGTGATGAGGAGATGGGAGATAACAGGGACCATGTGATGAGGAGATGTGGGATAACAGGGACCATGTGATGAGGAGATGTGGGATCACAGGGACCATGTGATGAGGAGATGTGGGATAACAGGGACCATGTGATGAGGAGATGTGGGATCACAGGGACCATGTGATGAGGAGATATGGGATAACAGGGACCATGTGATGAGGAGATGTGGGATAACAGGGACCATGTGATGAGGAGATGTGGGATCACAGGGACCATGTGATGAGGAGATGTGGGATAAAAGGGACCATGTGATGAGGAGATGTGGGATCACAGGGACCATGTGATGAGGAGATATGGGATAACAGGGACCATGTGATGAGGAGATGTGGGATCACAGGGACCATGTGATGAGGAGATGTGGGATAACAGGGGCCATGTGATGATATGTGGGATAACAGCGACCATGTGATGAGATGTGGGATAACAGGGGCCATGTGATGAGGAGATGGGAGATAACAGGGGTCATGTGATGTGATGAGATGATGTGGGATAACAGGGACATGTAATGAGGAGATGTGGGATAACAGGGATCATGGGATGAGGAGATGTGGGATAACAGGGATCATGTGATGAGGAGATGTGGGATAACATGGGCCATGTGATGAGATGTGGGATAACAGGGACCATGTGATGATGAGATGTGGGATAACAGGGACCATGTGATGATGAGATGTGGGATAACAGGGACCATGTGATGATGAGATGTGGGATAACAGGGACCATGTGATGAGGAGATGTGGGATAACAGGGACCATGTGATGAGGAGATGTGGGATAACAGGGACCATGTGATGAGGAGATGTGGGATAACAGGGACCTTCTTTATGGAAGTGCTGCCTGTTTTTTTCAAAGTTTCTTTGGGTGTCCAGATGTTTGCCCTCTCCTCCCGCAGTGATTTGCAGATGACTGACTCACCGCTTGGACAGTTGCGTCTGACCCTGTATTACCCTGCAAAGGAGGGCAAGCTTGTGGCCGTGATACACAGCTGCAGGTAACTTACATACAGATGTGTACATACAACACATTGCACTCACAACATACTGAATATGATGAGATGTGGGATAACAGGGACCATGTGATGAGAAGATGGGAGATAACAGGGACCATGTGATGAGGAGATGGGTGATAACTGGGGCCATGTGATGAGGAGATTTGGGATAACAGGGACCATGTGATGAGATGTGGGATAACAGGGACCATGTGATGAGGAGATGGGAGATAACAGGGACCATGTGATGAGGAGATTTGGGATAACGGGCCATGTGATGAGGAGATTTTTGATAACAGGGACCATGTGATGAAGAGATGTGGGATAACAGGGGCCATGTGATGAGATGTGGGATAACAGGGACCATGTGATGAGGAGATGTGGGATAACAGGGACCATGTGATGAGGAGATGTGGGATAACAGGGACCATGTGATGAGATGTGGGATAACAGGGACCATGTGATGAGGAGATGTGGGATAACTGGGGCCATGTGATGAGGAGATTTGGGATAACGGGCCATGTGATGAGGAGATTTTTGATAACAGGGACCATGTGATGAGATGTGGGATAACAGGGACCATGTGATGAGGAGATGTGGGATAACAGGGACCATGTGATGAGGAGATGTGGGATAACAGGGACCATGTGATGAGATGTGGGATAACAGGGACCATGTGATGAGGAGATGTGGGATAACAGGGACCATGTGATGAGGAGATGTGGGATAACAGGGACTATGTGATGAGGAGATGTGGGATAACAGGGACCATGTGATGAGGAGATGTGGGATCACAGGGACCATGTGATGAGTATATGTGGGATCACAGGGACCTTCTTTATGGAAGTGCTGCCTGTTTTTTTCAAAGTTTCTTTGGGTGTCCAGATGTTTGCCCTCTCCTCCCACAGTGATTTGCAGATGACTGACTCACCGCTTGGACAGTTGCGTCTGACCCCGTATTACCCTGCAAAGGAGGGCAAGCTTGTGGCCGTGATACACAGCTGCAGGTAACTTACATACAGATGTGTACATACAGCACATTGCACTCACAACATACTGAAGCCTTTGATATCAGTCTCCTAGGGTAAAGTAAAACGTGGGTTATAGAGGACTACATATTTGTTGTATATTTGGCAAATAAAATGTAAGTTGTTTAGTTTAATATACATATATACATGTGGGCGTGTTCAGCCTGCGCGGGGAGAACAATGGATATAAATACCAAATGTTTTTGCCTTTTCTGTTTTATTACACCACCATCACACTGGTGATGCACTTACAATTTGGAGTATAGAAAATGTCCAATTACAGTATTAGCTCATGTGAAAGAAGAGCTATTTATACTGTATAGCAAGCGATATATAAACAGCAAATAAATCCGTTTTTCCTTAAAGATAAAGTCAAACTATCCCTACAGTGAGCAGTAAATATTTAATGGGTGAAACATTAATGGGTTAAATATGTAAGATTTGATGCTTGTTTTTCCTTGATTTAATGTATTTATTATAAAAGACATCTCTCCCCCAGACCCATTGAATGTATCAGTGCCATTATTACATTGCGGTGCTATTTGGTCTGTTGGATCGCACCTTTAAAATGGGCTGTCGACGGCAATTGGACTTGACTATTTTGCAATAGTGCCACTTTGTAAGCCGGTTTCCCGGGAAATTAGATTTCATTTTCTCATGTGCAAAAACATAGAGCATAAACGCTGGCATTGCTGGGTCACTGTCACTGTACTAACTTAATACACAGAAATCCACAACTGACACAGTGTGAAGTGCCAGTCTGCATGCATGAAATGTTTGTATTAGCCCATTAAAAGGTGCTTCTACGACCAAATGACATGTAGACACAGGCGTTCACACAAATATACATGCATGCTAACACACATGTACATATTGTAAACACAGGCACACACATGTCGATGAGGTTTAACAAACGTCAGATGTATTCATTAAAACGCCCTATATTTTCTGCATAACTAGATTTTCCTTTGCTTTCTCTCCTGTCAGTAAACTGTGCCTCTCCTCCGGGGATCCTCCCGACCCCTACGTGTCTCTGATTTTACTGCCGGACAAAAACCGGTGGACCAAAAGGAAAACCGCTGTGAAGAAGCGGACCAGCAACCCGGAGTTCAATGAGAAGTGAGTCCCACACTGCTCCTAACACGCATCTAATGAAATGTCCAACCGTACCCACATCACTCTGTGCCATACTGAGGGGGCTCTGTCCTGCCTGTCAGTCTGATACAACACTATAGAATAACGAACCTGTACTATTACTCAAGGTATGGTACTGCACACCAAAAAACATTATCAATGCCAAAAGTCATAGGAAAAGGTTACCGGTTGCTCCGCAGAACACAAGAGCGCCACCTGTAGACAAATGTGGGTGAATCTCCAGGCACCAAACTTGGAGAGCCTTGACATTCATCAACTTTTAATCAAGACCCCTGTAGGAGGACGCGCACAGAGGTATGCAAGGGAGACTTGTTATGGTGAAATTAAATAAGGCTTTTATTGCGCCTGTTTCCTTAACATCAGAAAATCATCCAAACAAGGGGTCAAACAAAGCTTCTATTCACTTGAGAGTATTTCTAGTGAAACTTATGCAGTCCACAACTCCCTTTAGATAAGCATGTCTCCCAGCCCCAAACATATATCTTGATATGAGCAGATATACCAAAAGTCTTATAAAGGAAAGTCTTATCTGTTTCTTGTAGTTGGAGGGAAAGTCTTCTCTGTTCCTGGGTTGCTGCCTTTTTCCTCGGGTTTTGTCAGCATTCAGTTTTAGAGGTGCTTTCCCCTGTGTCTTGCAAGCAGCTCTGCTGTTTCTTCTGGCAGGCTCAAGACATCTGTCCCCATGGTCATTCTCACAACTTGTGAGACTCAGGAACAATCTCACTCCTTGTCTCAAAAGACAGGTTTTTCTAAGAAGTTAATCAGGCAGCTGGTGTCGGATAATTGACTACCAGCAGTTAACCACCACACTGCTGGATTAGAGGCATATTTCCTGAACAGGGTTAACTCCCCTGTTACAGCCCCATACAAAGCGGACACTTCTAGATCGTAGAGATAATACAGTGAGTCCTCGCTTATCCGACACAATGCGTTCCGCAAATCCCTGTCGGATAACAGATTGTCGGAAAGCGGAACCAATTGTAACCGTTGGCGATTTGCATCGGATCCGCGACATTTGCGGCGAATAATGCAGTTTTTGATTGCATTAGCTGCCGTCGGAAAACGTAACGTAGTAAAGCGAGGACTACCTGTAATGATAATAACTTGATGTCATATAGCGCTTTTCTTCCAATGGGACTCAAAGCGCGTCACAATTTCTCACTGAGCCACTCCTTCAGTGATCTGGCCAAGGCAATAAGGCACCTAAGCTAGAATTCACTAAGCCGCAATGCGGGACCTCGCACCCAATCTGGCATTAACTGCCATTGACTTGAGTGGCAGTTAGTGCCAGATCGGGTTGTGGTACGCTGCATCACGGCTTAGCTCATCTCGGTGTTGGGCCCATATTTACGAAGCGATTCCATAAGACACCGCCCAGCACCGGAAGACGGCTGCCAACCCGTTGGTAAATATGGGCCATAGTGTTTTAGTCACAGGTTAGTGCACATGACTTGGCAATGATACAAAAGCTGCGGTACATCCCATGGATGATGGGGAATGTGTACAATATACAGTACACCTGTTTATTGTCCTTACAGATTTGAGTGGGATCTGCCATTGGAGGAAGCAGCAAAAAGGAAGATGGATATCTCGGTGAAAAACAGTGTGTCCTTTATATCAAGGGAACGGGAGCTGCTTGGAAAGGTGAGGCGCAGCCCCTTCTCAATTTCTACACCTATCCACTGCACCGACCCGCTAACTTCATGCTGAATTGTCATATGCACAACATATTACCGATCTCTCTCTCTCGCACTGAACATGTAACATACAATAATGTGGCTTCTCTCTGCCACCCCGTTACCCTCCCTGGGACATACTGTTCCTCTGTCATGCTGATGACTTGGGTCTCCCTCTCTCTTTCAGGTTCACATTGATCTTTCCCAGGTGGATCTGTCAGTTGGACTGACTCAGTGGTGAGTTTTGTAGCACCTGTGCTTGTGTCTCTCTGCGCACACGCAGTTATTCACAGTCACGTGCCCACATGCACAAGCGGATAGCCATCCACTGGCACAGACACGGTTACCCGGCCATACACGCCGAACACTGCTAAGCACGCACACATTCACACAGCTGCCCCGGCACAGATACGCTCTCACACTGAGAAATAATCAGCCTAGCACATAAACTAAATATTGATGTACCTTCATCTGCAGTCATGATGTTTGGTACTTCCTATTTATCCCCTTAGGTAAAGGGAAAGCATAGATATAGTGTGTTACAGACCCCAGTGCCAATGAAGAGTCTAATGCCAGCTAGGATTGGGGAAAACAAGGTGTTGCCTATTTTACAAGAGGGTGACATCCCCCGTCATTGTATCAGTTCAAATATATAATGTAAGGTTTGCATTTGAAGCCTCTAACACGTCCATGTTTTAGTAGTAGATAGCTTTGCTTTTGATGGCATAATACTTTTCTTATTCTGTGCTGACAATGCACACAGCGTGTACATATCATTTCACAGGCACAATGCGTCCCTCACCTGATGAGCTTACACTCTAATGTTGGTGTTTGGAGCACAATGAGATAAGGACACTTCCCTAGGCTCACAAGTAGCTGACACTGGGATTTGACTGCTGTTCCCGCGTTTTACCTGCGCTACTTCTTCAGCTTGCAATGAACGCCTGGAAAAGCCATGTACCTCTTGTGACCGCGGCGCTTTCTCTCACATTGGTTTTCTGACAGGTACAATCTGAAGGATGAGAAGACCAGCATGTAATGGCCTTTCCCAGGGACGTAACCTTGTGTGGGCGAGCTCTCCCCCTCCCAGCAATGCTACCTGCTGGACCCAGGATCCTAACCAGGGATGGTGTGAAGCAGTCGTCTCTAGCAGAGAAACGGTTAATAAAGAGCCGAGTGGAGACATGTCTGGGACCTGCCTGCCTCTGCCGTAACATGTTTTGACCCCTTTGCTGCCAGATTGGTGGCACTCCTGGCAGGAAAGGGGTTAATCTCCCAGAAAGGTTGCTGTGGACGGGAGCAAAATGTCCAGGCAAAGCCACTCAGTGCTGCCCCTAGTACTGATTTCTACACCACACACACACATATATACACCTGCATGTACAGAGGCATATATATGCATATTTATACGTACACGTGTGTGTATAGAACAGTCACCAAGAGGCAGCAGAGCTGGGCAAAGGTTTGAGCTGCTGCCAGTGGTCCCACTGTGGACAAGTACAGCTTGTGATCTTTGGTTTATTTAAATTTGCAGCCGCTTGCATCTCTAGTGCCGTCCACGCAGCTGCAGGGTAGAGCCAGTGTCACGTGACATGATGATGTAATCCTATGTTTCACACCTTAGCGCTTTATCAGTGTGTGATGTTCAGACACAGCCTCCAGCACTGCTTTATACACACGCACACGCACACGCACACGCACACACACGTGTTGACAAGATCACGTGTACACTTCAACTATTGCAAATAATTTTGCTTAGACATTCAACTACACCAGGTGTGAGCAACTTCAGTCCTCAAGCGCCACCAACAGGTCAGGTTTACAGCATATCCCTGCTTCAGCACAGATAAAAGACTGTGCCATTGATCGAGCCACCTGTGCTGGAGCCGGGATATCCTGAAAACCTGACCTGTTGGTGGCCCTTGAGGACTGGAGTTGCCCACACCTGATCTATACACACTATCAAACATATGTATGTGCGTTCATGTGCACACGCACAAACACTCATATACATACACTGTCGCACCTAAGTATGCATGGGCATTGCTACACATAAATATATACATACACATAAATTTACATATACATTATCAAACACGCATGCAATCATCTATATACACACACACTACTACTCGTACATATGCATAGACAATATACACATCAACATACCCACCCTTAAAAACGTCTTTAACATTTTCAATTTTAGCAAGTTTTTTTTTATCTTCCTTTTTTATTTACACGTTCTATGCTTGTTTGTCATTTTATAATTGTGTGAAAATGTGTTCCTTGCTTCTTGCCTTAAGAGAGATGTAAAAAAAAAACATAATCAACAATATCCCATTATTTTCAATGGGGAAATCCCTGCTAAGCAAAGGTGAACAGTTGAATTGTCACAGTATTTTTTAAACGTTTCAGTGTTATGTATAGAGCTTGCACGTTCTGTATCGGTTTGTGTCCCAGCTGTTAGCTGGCGATGTCCGGTTGGAGGGAACCTTCCTATCCGAGCTGTAAGGGCGCAGAAATCACGCCAGAAAGATGCAAAGTGTTAAACATTCCTTAACCCCTCCAGTGCTGGGAGGGTCAGCAAGCAAACTGCAAAGCAGAGCGAGGACATTCCTGAGAAGCGCTTGCCTCGGCCTAAGCACATTTCACCCCTTTTGCTGGCAGAGGTGTCAGCGACGCGATGGTTGCACTGGAATGGGGCAAGATGTCCAAGCAAAGTATGAGTTCACAGACACCCAGCAGTACCACACATGCATGCCAAGCAATGTGTTGCAGCGTCACGTGGCCCTCGGGGTTAAATTTAAGTGTTTTTAATTCAGAGAGTTGGACTTTCTTTTTTAATTGCTGCAACGTGACCTTCTGACAGAAGCTTATCAGTGATGGGGTCTGGCAGTCCTGGCTTTTACCCTGGGGAAAATGTCAAAGAACGTGAAGTCATCCAACACACACCAAATTGCTAAAAGAAATATGAGTTCGCCATACAGAGACTCTGGGGACTGAAGCACTCATCCGATTCACTAGGCGTCGATGTGGGGTATCCCCCCGATCAGGCGCGACCTGCCCTTGACTTGAGTGGCAGTTAACGTGTTGGGTTGGGTATCCTCCCTGTCTCTGCAACTCCAATGGGAAATGAAGAGAAGCCAAGTGTTTTGTTTTAACATTGTATCCATTTGTGTTTAGATTTTTTTATGCTTTAAGCAGTGAGGTGTCGGGAATCAACCTTAAGTGTCCTGGACCAATATGCCATATTATTCAATAAAGGTGTTTCTCTCTCTCTATCTGGAATTATTTTATGGTATCAGAAAGCAGGGCCGGTTGTAGGGCAGGGCAGTTCCCATGGGCCCGCGCCTGCGTGGGCCGTGTGCTCCTCTCCTTCCTCGGTGCCAGGATCCAAATTCTGCCCGGCAGGAGAGGGGAGAGCAGGAGAGGGAGCAGGGGAGTCCCTGAGCTCCTACAGGACCTCACCGCTGCTCACCCCAAGGTGGGGATTGTGTGTCTGTATCTGGGGGAGGTGTGTGTGCATGTGTATATAGCTGGGGGAGGTGTGTGTGCGCATGTGTATATAGCTGGGGGAGGTGTGTGCGCATGTGTATATAGCTGTGGGAGGTCTTACCTCATGCGGAGCGGCCTTCCTTTGACACTGTCGTGTTGTCATGGCGTCTCGCCACATTGCCATGACAATACAACATAATTACACTGTGACATCATGACGCTGCAGAAGATGGGGCCCGCTGACGGCATGCCACCGTGGGGCCCAGCAAAGGTAAGGCCGGCCCTGATATAGTGCCCGTGGAGCACATACACAAATGTAGCCAGACTAACGTTACTTTGCTTGGCAGTATGCCCAGGCATTCTGCAGCAACATTACTATGGAGACTGAGGCATGTCTGGGTATATGGAGGGTATCGGCCGGGGGAGGAGGAGATGAGTTTGGCCACATCTGTACATTCAAATATCAATACACACATAGTACACACATCTGTATGTATAGTACACGGGGGAAGGACTTTGCTATTAATGGAGCAATCCAGGCAGGTGATTTTTGTAGTGTGCAATTTTTTTTTTTAACATAGGATTAAAGTAGGGGGTTTTGAACTGAACCCCATTAATTTCAGCTCAGGGGACCCTCAGGGCCGCCAACAGGGTGGTTCTGCCGGGGTTGGCGTTCCGGCCCCTGTCAGAAAAAAAAAGTTGCTCCGCCTGCAGTAGGGGCCCGGGTGACCGAGCCTTAACCCACGCTCGCCCCAAGTCCCTAGCCATGCTCCTCAGCCCCCCCCCCCCCACCATCCCCAGGCCCCCAACTGTCCCTAGGCACCCCCACCGTCTCCAGGCCCCTACCGGCATCCCCTCGGCTCCCCCAGCCAGGCCCTACCGCCCAGCATCCTTCCCCACCTTTCAGTCCCTACTAGGATCCTTTCCCCTCCTCCCCCCCCCCTAACCGGCATCCACCATCCTCTGCGGACCGCCGTCTGAGTCCTACCAACGGCTCCAGTTCCGGGCAGGCCCATGTGACCCGGCCTTGCGCTCAGTGCTCTCCCCAGACAGGCGGCTCCATAGACCCCCAACCGGCCGCCGGACCCCACAGCCACCGGTCCCAACCATCCCCAAGGTATGTCTACTTTTTTATATATGTATTGGGGGGAGTGAGGGTCTTTTTATATGTATTGGGAGGAGTGGGGGTATTTTTATATGTATTGGGGGTCTTTTTATACGTATTGGGAGGTGGGAGGGAATGGGGGCTTCTTTATATGTATTGGGGCTTTTGTATATGCATTGGAGGGGTTTTATATGCATTGGTTTGTTTTTATATATGCAATGTTTTTTTTTATATGTATTGGCAGTCTTTTTTATATGTATTGGGAGGTGTTTGTTTTTTTTAAATGTATTTGGAGGGGTTTGTATATATTTGGGGAGGTGGTGGGAGTTGTATATATTTGGGGAGGTGGGGGGTTGTATATATTTGGGGAGGTGGGAGGTTGTATATATTTGGGGAGGTGGGGGGTTGTATATATTTGGGGATGTGGGGGGTTGTTTATATTTGGGGGTTGCGGATTCTGTTGTATGTATTTGGGGATGGGAAGTTTTTTGCATTGGGGGTGGGTTTTTTTGGTATATATTTTGTGGGGGGAATTATGTGAGGGGGAGGGAATTGAGTGAGAGTGGTGTAATTGACGGAAAGGGAGAGAGGAGAGAGGGGGGAGAGGAGAGAGGAGGGAGAGGAAAAGAGGGTGTAGGGGAGAGAAATACATGTGAAGTGGGGCGCAGGGATTGAGAGAGAGTGGGGTAATTGATGGAGGGGGGAGAGTGAGAGGTGAGATGGAGGGGGAGAAATACATGGGAAAAGGGAGGGAAATAGAGGGGGTTCGCAAGGTGTGAAATAGGGCTCACAACACTGCGATTTAAGTAAAAGTTGCACCCTAAAAAAAAAAAAATGTTATGGTAGATTTGCTATGGGGGGCCCTGCTCCTTGCATTTGTCCTGGACCCCCTGCTTCCATAAATACCTTCGTAGGGGGTGCCGGTAGCAGCTTCGGCTGGGATTTAACGTTTCCGCTTTACACAGGTGTAGCCATGCATAATAATGGACTGCAGACATCTTCCCTGCTGGCAGTAAACCCTGGTAAGTTACAGGAATGCCAGCAGTAGTTATGGAGGTTTTTCCCTCACACCCTGGTGAGGTGCCCTATGTATGGATGGGAGTGGCTGCATGCTCTGAGTCCCTGGTTAGTGACATCAGAGATGTGCCTGCCCCCTGAGGTATATAAGGCAAAACACTGACAAAGTTGTTGTTGTTGCTGATGTGTTTGGCTCCTGTGAAAGTGATTGCAGGATAGCTTTGTGCCCACTAGTGCTGTAACTAGTGGCACGGGTTTCCAAATCAAGCCTGTCGAGGCCACACCGTGTCCAGGGACCTGGCACAGGGGTGATCTCCCTACGGGGAGAGGGGATCCCACTCCAATTGGGAGGGCATACCTGGCAAAGGGACAGCACGGAGAGATGTGCGGCTAAAGCTGACAGCTGCCAGGGGCAGTCTATCATATCGATACCATCAATAAAGATGCCCTATTCAAAGATACCCCCACTGTGTGAGTGTGAAGTTACTCAACCGTGGATGACACCACCAAGAAGGAGTACTCTAGTCCATTCCAGTCCACTTACCAAGGGGAGCACAGACTGGGAGGAAGGAGATACAGTAGACACAGAAAGAGTGAGCCTAGCCTGAGGTAGAGCAAACACGAGTCAGATCTACGTTAGGTACACAAGGTGGTGCATAAGGCATTTTTATTGTATCGATGTGGTAGCTGCCCCGCAGAGACTAGCTCCATGTACAAAAATCCAATATTCAGTGGCTGAATGGAGATCGCAAGATTGGAGGATCTGCAAGGTGCAGAAGGTCCAAGATGGCGGACGGAAGCTGAGGGAGAGAACGCACCTGTCCTGTGCGAGTATGAAGAACAAGCTACAGAAGAGACTTTTGTGAGCCTGTTGTGGAATGGCGTGAAAGCCGTGGCTGCACCGTGTTTGTCCTGCTTAGGCCCTTGGGGTAGTAACTCTGAGGACAGCGAGGACGACAGTATTGTCAGGTGGGAGGAACGTAATGGACTTGCTTATCATTTGATATACAAACAACCAAACGCTACCTCAACTGTGAATCAAAGAGACAGTATAAACCAAGATGGCGGTTCCCGCGTTCCCGGGACACCGCGTGGGCCAGTTGCAGAAAGTCTTGCAACTTTGCAGCTTGCTGATTGTTGGCCAGAAGTGGCGCCAACGGGAAAACCCCACCCTATTGGGGAGTGTGGCGCGAAACCTGGAGCCGTGCCCTCATGGACTATGAGTCACTCCGCCCCTGTGCTGGGTCAGCCTACAAGTCTACGAGACCTCCCCTTAGTTTCAACCAGGGGGAGTGGTTTGCAGTTTCGCCGGATGCGGATGGAGAAGGCAGGAGGAGGGGTTGCCAAACCAGCCCCTGCACTCCAGTTGCGAAGAGCCAGTGAGCAGTACCGACCATTAAGGAGAGTACCTCCACTAGTGAAGATGGCTGGTGTACCCGATCAAGCTGAACAGAGTCCGTTGATCACTACGCATCCCTACTCGGCTCCAGGAGGCTTCCTGATCATCCGGGTAGAGGGTGTATAGACTGTGGCGTGTCTCTGCCTGCAGTGCAAACTGCCGGGCGGAGCCGTGGGCACTGCTGCCCGATGCCCTCATTGTGGATTGCAGTATCTGTGGCCCATGCCAACATTTGTGCCGGTGCAAGCTGTGGAAACAGGGGAAGATGTCCCCATGTTGGCGGCGGAGCTTCCCGGTGCGTTGTGGAGAGAGACCACGGGTCCCGAAGAACAGGGACCAGTGCCGGTTCTCAAGAAAGAAAAGCACAGTCATCGACGGGGTGACAAGAGAGGGGCACACTGCCGATCACCTAGCGGGATGCCCCGACCTAATGCGAAGCTAGAGTCCTCGGATGAGGAGTGCGCAAGGCTATCGGATGTGATAGATTTGTTGCCAGAGTACCATACCAGCGGTACGCTTCGGCGAGCGGCCATCCCTTGTGGTGTGGAGACACGGAGTCGAGTGTTGCCAGTACCGCAACAGCCCGAGCAGCGGAGTCCCATGAGCGTGGTGACTAGCGGTTCGGATGGAGGTCGATCCACCCCGACACTACAGAGTAGTAAGTCAAAGCCGTGTTTATCGCAGGCTCCGGGGGTGGTGATCAAGGAAGAGCGGAGCCAGGCCCAGGCGGGATCGCGCAGGAGCAGGGCATTGCCGGATGTCCTTTGTGGAGGAAGAGGTCCCGATTGGGGACCCAACCCAAGATGGCGGCAAGGCACGTGCGTGCACGGAGATCATTTCCGGTGACCCGAGCGGGGTCGAGTGGGAGATGATCGCGCCTCTATGATCGAGCAGCGGAAGCCGGTCGCCTACTTCGAGGAGGAATGGGCGATCGATCCGGAGAGTGAAGAGTCCCAGTACTGGAGAAGAGGAGAGACTTTGTGGCGGAGCTGAGCCAGCTAGTGCTGAGGAGCAGGTCGTAGCCCTGCACATACCAACTGTCCGGCCCTATCCCCAAACCCTGTCCAACCCCAAAGCTAGTCCCAAGGCCTTTGCTAAAGTCCCTGCCCCAGTCGTTTTCACGTTTGGGTCATCTTCTAGTCTAGGGATGTCAGGGGATTCCTGGGTCACATCCGAGGAATGGACTGGGAGCCTGGACTGGGGAACGTCTGATGATGGATCGGTGGGAGGAGGGAGGATTTCACGACAAGTGTCGGTGTCAAGTGATTGTCCTAGCGCTATGAGTGTCACTATTGGGAACAAGTCGCGGGACAGGGGGCTTGCGGTACCATCTGAGGGTACCTCGGGGGTATCTTCTGGGGGGCCCAAAGAAGAGGAATCCTTAGAGTCAGTTCAGGATGAGCTCAGGGAAATTTGATGGTGGGCGCCTTTGTATGAAGGATATGTAGCCTGGATTGATCGAACCCGATTTATTCTAGAAAGAGATGGGGTGGTGGATCACTGGTGGGCTAAAGGTGAATTTGACGATGCGGCTTACCTAAAGGAGCTGCAGGCGAGGTGGGGTAAGATTAGGCGAGGCTTAATCACACCAAAGGGTCCAGATGGATTAGAGGATCCAGTGGATCCAGACGAGCCCCTGTCATGGGTGTTACCGGGGAGGGCTGGCCATGCTAAATTGACCCGGTCCTGCCGTGCAGAACGAGCTATTGCGACCAAATATAAGCGGTCTCATGGGCTTGAGTACCCATACGTCCCAGAGCCCCTTATGAGGGAGATCGAGGATCACAGGGATAGGTGGCTCCGGGCAGACATTGAATATTACATTGTCAATAAAGGTGGTGCCATTACGGGTGTTCAAGCTGAGCAAAGGGTTTCTCAGTTGATGAGGGTGTGGACTATCGGGCGCAGCGTTTACATGCACAAGGTAGTGTACAGGAATGAGCGAGGTCTGCCCCGGGAGTACAGTGTCACGGTGACAGATGCAGCAGGAAGGGAGGTGAGAAAGCCAGACCCTCGACACTACTATTAGGTTGCCTGAATAGAGAGTCTGTGTTTAGCCTAGCGCTCCCTGCTGGTCAGTGAGCGTCATACCGTTGCATTATTATGTAAGTCAATGATATTTTGAAATTCTAAATTTTGTGTTCTTTTGCAGTGTTTCCTGGCGCAAGGTACATCAAAATTAGGTCCCAGCCGGGACGGTGGGGATTCACCAGGGGGAGTATGTAGCCATACATAATAATGGACTGCAGACTTCTTCCCTGCTGGCAGTAAACCCTGGTAAGTTACAGGAATGCCAGCAGTAGTTATGGAGGTTTTTCCCTCACACCCTGGTGAGGTGCACTATGTATGGATGGGAGTGGCTGCATGCTCTGAGTCCCTGGATAGTGACATCAGAGATGTGCCTGCCCCCTGAGGTATATAAGGCAAAACACTGACAAAGTTGTTGTTGTTGCTGATGTGTTTGGCTCCTGTGAAAGTGATTGCAGGATAGCTTTGTGCCTACTAGTGCTGTAACTAGTGGCACGGGTTTCCAAATCAAGCCTGTCGAGGCCACACTGTGTCCAGGGACCTCGCACAGGGGTGATCTCCCTACGGGGAGAGGGGATCCCACTCCAATTGGGAGGGCGTACCTGGCAAAGGGACAGCACGGAGAGATGTGCAGCTAAAGCTGACAGCTGCCAGGGGCAGTCTATCATATCGATACCATCAATAAAGATGCCCTATTCAAAGATACCCCCACTGTGTGAGTGTGAAGTTACTCAACCGTGGATGACACCACCAAGAAGGAATTCCTCACCAGGACCATTTCCCTGCGGAAGCACAGATCCTGATGAGGTGGAGGCGCTGCACATGATATAGGTAGGACTCGCACCCACTACCTCAGCTGCCTGTCTGGATGACATCCCCTAACACCATCATGCGGGAGACTCAGGAGCCCTGTTGCCTACAGGTGCACCACCAGACACAATCATGTAATGGGGATCGGTTAGACCACACGGGCCACTGTGAGATTGGGTGGGTCAGGCCTGAGGGAATACCCGTTACACAGGTTATAGGAAGCCGAACCTGATGACATTACAGCTTCCTATTGGTCCGCAGGGCGCGGGAGCTTTGAAAAGCGGTCATTACATGATTCCTGCTAGCGGACTGGCTACCTACTGCAAAGGAAGTATTTCCGGAAGCAGGGGAGCCCCGGAGTTGAAATTAAAGGGGTTTAGCTTGAAACCCCCTACTTTAATCCTACTTTAATCCTATGTTAAAATAAATACATTTGCACACTACAAAAATCACCCGCCTGGATAGTTATTTTATGATATGTTAAAAACATTATTTTTTTCCGCTTGAATTGCCTCTTTAAGTCGGTGCGGTGAAGACTTGGTGAGCCACTCATCCCCCAATTATTTCATTTAACCCCTTTGCTTCCAAGGGGTTGCAAAGCACTTATCCCCAAATAATTTCTAAGGAAGTCATTTACACTGACCTGCTATGTGAGACTTTGACACAAATTGTGTGGGCATTTAGTCTTTCAAAATATCTTTATTTGGAAAACAATTGATTTGATACAGAAAGGAAAAGGGTGGGATTTCGATACATGCATTTCATTTTAACATTGGAATATTTAGTATTCCAGCAATGTAGTTATAAATATCTATTTCCTAAAACCTATATAGAGGCATATATTTTGGATGTAAAGTAATTATTGGTTGTGTATAATGCCCGTATCAACTTATGATCTCTTGGCACTTACTCTAATAAAAAGCAATTTGCAAAAGGCTCATCAAAAATAATGAAGAGTCTTCGTCATTTCCATGTTGTTACCAGAGCCACACTTTGCAAAACCCCTTCTGGCAGCAATAGCTACGTATAACAGTATTCCTAATCCCTTCAGAGCGATGGTGTTCAGCTTGTTCTCCATGGAACCTTGGTGTTCAGCTTGTTCTCCATGGAACATTGGTGCTCCCAGAGATGTTACAAGGTAACAAGGACTTCTCTGAAAATAATTCAGTGATGGTGTGTTTTATACTTTTTGAGCTATCATGATTCCTTTTTGTAACTAGATCTAATTTTAAAACTTTTTTTTTTTTCTTCACAAAAATGAGCTAAATCGCTAAAATGTAAAATCATTACAAAAAGGCACCTGAGATAAGTAGTCTGGAGTTCTTTGTCAGGACACATTCTGATAGACTGCCTCTGTTCTATAAAAGTTTTAAACCACTGCTGGGGAGGATCTTTTAGGATTTGATCTATGAAAGGGTTAACCTCCCCGCTCTGTAATGCATAGCTGGCTCCACCCACCAGTGAAGAGCTTAATATGTTCCCTTATCATAACACACAGTAAGTATCCTGCTCTACATTCCTGACCCTCCACCACCAACATATGTCAGTGCCTTGAAATCAAACCCACCTCTCCACTGTTATCTTTTCCAATCCCCCACCTTCCCCCTGCCTCCTAAGCTAAGAATTATATTTGGTTATTCTGCCTATGGCCTCATTCATTAAACATGCCAGCACAGTAACCCCATACTCCTATATGAAGTGGAAAGGGAGAGCGTTGGCTTTGCTGGTCTGTTCCTTTTTTTTTTACTCTTGCAGACCCCCTGCACCTCCCACCACGTCTCATGTGCCCTTTTGAAGGTTGAGCTTCGTGAGGTCATAGATAACCTGGGCTATTTAAGCTGAGGTCTGAGGACCTCCAGCCCATGCTCTAGTCTCTGGGTCAGATCACTTTCCCACCTCCACTGTTTTCGCTGCTCTTCACCATGCCCCCTAAGAAGGACGTGCCTGTGAAAAAAACAGTAACCAAACCAGTAGCCAAGCCATCTCCTGTAGCCAAACCCAAGGAACCAGTACCTGCCCCAACTCCAGCAGTAGAAAAACCCAAAGAGGCTCCAATTGACTTGTCCAAAGTGGTGGTAAGTACAGTGACACAGAAGGAGTTATCTCCAGCAGCCTACCTGCCCCTGGGGAGTAGTGAAAGCCGCTTTTGGGAGTCAGAAAAGTAGTCTAAGTTCCCAATAGACTACCGTATCCAAAATCTGAGGGACCAGGGAGGAATTTGTGCCTCTTGAAGTGGGATATTCTTGTTAATTTAGCAATTTATGGGAATGGGTACTAGAATGTGATATTTATTTATTTATAAAAATGTTTTACAAGGAAGTAATACATTGAGAGTTACCTCTCATTTTCAAGTATGTCCTGGGCATAGAGTTAAGATGACAAATAATACATGGTTACAAATACATAGTTACATAAATGAATGGGGTATACATTATATACAAGACATTGCATGCACAGTTAAAGAAAATATATATTATAGGCATATGTACCAGTTACAGACCAGATTAAAATGTGCGACAGCCTTAGTTTTGAAAGAATTTAGACGGTTGGGCGCTGTGAGAATTCTTCAAGAGTACGGCGAGCTCGCCAGTATGGCATGGTCCTTGGGCCATTCTGATTAGTTTGAGTTACCTAATCAATATGAGCTGTCCACACCCCGGCTGCCTTATCTCCCTCACCCCCTCTCGAGTTTGGATACCCAGTGACAGCAGAGCGAGTTGTCTGCACTTGTACAATGCTTTGCAGAAGCCCAGGATTCAGAGGTAACTGAGACTAACCCACGTTTCCTAGAAACACATCCCAAGATATGTGATGAGAGAAAGCTCGGGTATCAGGGATTTGGGATGAGGGATGTATGCGCGATACAGAGAGATCAGGTTTGCAAGGAGATTCAAAGTCAAAGTGGAGCAGGCTTCATTGTTCCTGTGGTTTGATATGTTGGCATAACTGTGATATTGGGAGTTGTGCTGCGAGTAGGGATGCCAGGTGGCATCTCAAAAAATACTGCACACAACAGTGAAAAATGCGGCGCGCTCGAATACCGATACGTAATTTTTTCTAAATTTCACTCCACGTATGCACCAATTTGCACTATTTCATATTCTATTTCGTACGAAATTCTGGGAGGGGTTAGGGGATTGGGCGCCCTCCCAGCATTTTTTACAAAATAGAATATGAAATGGAGCAAATTGGTGCATACGTTGAGTGAAATTTAGAACAAATTACAGAACGGTCAGATAATTTATAAATAAGATACATGCAGTCACACATGGCGAGCTATACTGATCTTAATGCTTCTCTCCAACTACTTTCAAGATTGTTGCACCCCCCCCTCATCCTCCCTCTCCCCACCTTCCCCCCAACCTGCTTTTGAGGCTGCATCCACGCTGCTGCTGAGGGCGCTTAGCGAATTGAGTTCAATGAATGTCAATGTGTCCGGCCACGCTCACGCGTCGCGCGCTCGTGCCCGTACGCTCGTGGGCGCTAGGAGCGACAGATTAAATTGATTTCCAGAAGGGTCACATGACCGTCAGCAACCAATCAGCTCCAGTCACTGGTCGTCCATGCCTCTGGCCACGTCCCCCCCCCCACTCGCGCTTGAAAAAATATGCAGGACAGCCGGGCGCTCCTGCTTGGAGAGTTGGTGGCGTCACTGCTCTCAAGCATGAGCGCAGCCTGAATCGGAGGTAAGAAACCCTGCACCCGGCGCCCCTTCACACTCCCGCTGCCCGCACGTCCAGAGAGGAAAAATACCAGACACATACATGTCCGGTATTTCCTCTCATTTTTCCCTGTACAGATCGGTAAAATACTGGTCGAAAACCGAACGCCTGGCAACCCTAGCTGTGATGTGTGCTCTCTACAGGAACAATGGATGCAATGAGGACTCCTCAGGATCAGCGCCCCTCCCCCTCCCACCCCCTCGGGGGACCCCACCATTCACTAGCTCTGCCTCTGCACTGAATGATTTGTGGTCTGAATCTGTTAGAGTTTATGGTGTGTGCACCTGACACTGAAGGGCAGCAGCAGAGGCATCGCCTTCCCAAGAGGGACTCAATGTTAAGAGGTAAATGAATAGACTTTCAGGGCCTCTGCCATTTAACAGGTTTTGCAATACTTGATAGAGGGATGGATGATTTACCCAGGGAACCTCTGAAGGTGTTAATGCTGCATCTGAGGTCTATGCAGTGTGGTTCCTGCTTCAGCACCTCTGGTACCGAGGGGGTTACTTAATTCTATACTGCCACACGGGACTAAGGAGTAAGGGCGCCTCTGGTACTGAAACTGTAGAGGATATGCCCTCGGCACTGAATACTCTTGGGGGGGGGGGGGAAACAATGCATCATTCCAAATATACCTCTGTTTCTTTCAGTCGACTTCTCAATAAAAATCCTAAAGTAAGCGTTGGATCTCACAGTAACCGCGCAGGAATGGGGCTTGTGAGGACAGAGCAGCTGTGTTACAATAATTGAAATCGTACACATTTCTCTGGAGTGCCACAGAATAAAAATAAAAGGCAAAGGATAACTGAGCGATTAAAACTGACGTGAGCGAAGTGTATTTAAAACTCATGTAGGGGCCTCTGTGGTTTTATTATACCCCTTTGTACCACACAGATCCACAAACGTCCCTTTTATTTTAAGCCATATACAGTAGCTCTACAAATGAAACCCTCTGGCAGCAAAGGGCTGAATTCATATGGCTTATGGCAAAGGGACTTTTGTGAATATTTGTGACAAAGAGACCTTTGTATGACCCCTGGATGGGATTAGTGTTGATGGGGGTACACCTCCATCCTCTCTGGCATCTAGGGTGTTAATGCAGTGCCCTCTGTCTCAACTGAGTATTGAGGAGGTACACAACTGCTGCCCCTGTGGCATTCAGGAGGGGTTACACTGCTGAGGAAAGTTGCTTGTTTAGAGCAGCTGCTCCCTGTAAGGAGATTAGCACCTTCTCTTCAGAGCAGATTTATTAGTGGTTGTTGGGTCCTTGTCCCTCTTCTCTTGGGATGATGAGGACGATCATGTTGCAGAAGATTAAGCTGGGGCTAGCTTGGCATGCAGGCATGGGGCAGGGTGATCAAATGCTATAAAAGGGCTTGTTAGCCCTGAGAGGGGTCACTGTGACCTGGTAGATGAGACTAGATAAGGACACCTAGTTAGTCCCCGTCCCCCCCATTACATTACCACCTCATTCTCTAGTTACATGGTAGATGAGGTTGAAAAGATTTATGTCCATCGAGTTCAACCTGTTAAATTTAGTCGATTTAGATACTCATCCTATATTTTTATATATATGTTGATACAGAGAAAGGCAAACAAAAAGCCCCTGGAAACATTAGCTAATTATGTCTGGCAAGGGGGGGAAAGAAATTCCTTCCTGACCCCTGTAATGAGGGCCGCCGACAGGAGGGGACAGCCGGGACAGGTGCTCCAGGCCTGGTGGCTGGGGGGGCCTGCCGGCCCTGCAGGTCAGGTCCGACCTCAGGTCAGGCCCGGCAGCCGGTCCTCTCGCGGCCGGGCCCTGGCTGTCCCTCAGCTGCAGGCCTCTATCCCTCTGTCCCACACCGAGCTTCCGATGCTGCTGCGGGGGGTATATTTTTCAATATGGAGTGGGTATGTATGTTTTAATATGTATTGGGGGTGGGGTTATATGTATTTAGGGGTGTTTTTTTTATATGTATTCTCTGAGGGGGGGGGGGGTAATTGACGGAAGGTGGGGGTGAGAGACAGGAGAGAGGGGGGGGTGGAGTGAGTGATGAAAAGCGTAAGAGTGAGATGCAGGGGAGAGAAATACATGCGAGGTGAGAAAAGGAATCGAGACAGAGGGGAGAGAAATACCTGGGAAGAGGGTGGGAAATAGAGGGGGCTCATGACGTGTGAAATGGGGGCACTTGCAATACTGCAGGGGGGGTAGGTCCCAGACGTAACTAATCCTGGGCCCCGGGAAATCTGTCTGCAGCCCTGAATCCGGTCCTTCCATTTCCTGCTGAGGAATACCCTTGTCTTCCATATCTGCTCTGCAAACTGACCTCAATACCAGCAAACTCAGGCTACAGTATATGTCCCATTCTGAAAAAGCGTCTGTAGCAAACTTCCCTAGTCTGTTTAATAATTAGCCCTTATGCCAGCATGCAGTGTCAAGTATTTTATTGTCCAGTTCCTTAACACCTCTCAGTAAGCAGAGGACACACTTCTTAACATAAGGTTTACATATGACACATAACATAAGGATATACATACAAGGGTTTCTATACAGCAATATAACCACTTGCCTCCTGGGCTCCTGTCTCCTTGGCTGAGACCAGAATGAGCCTGTGTGTGTTCTCAGAAGCCTGACTACTGTATATAGCTCCTGAGATTAGCTGTAGGTGTTACAGTAGCCCTCTGCCTTAATTAGCTGCCTGTCTTTTGAACAGGGGAGTTTCGAGCAGTTATGCAGCATGCCAGACAAACCTTTGTTAGTACTGTTGGTTTGCAAGTGAGGGGTTTGTAAGCCCCATCACAGCGTCCCAGCGCAAGAAACGTTCTGACCTAATCTCACCAGCCTCTTTATGCCGACATGAATGGATAGCAGCTGCAATAACTCACAAGGGAAGACTGCTCTTCTCTATCTGCATCATTAACTTTTGCTATTTCAGAGACACTCTATTTGGTGGCGACAGAGAGAGGATCCAGCCAGCGTTCACTCTCTAGTAGTGATGTACCGGGTGCCTGGAAATTACCCGGTACCCGGCCATATACAGTATAAACTACCTGGAAATTACCCGGAACCGGCCAAGGGCGCTGGAACCCAGTGCCGGGCATTTTCATCCTGCTCTGTTCCCTTGGTTGTCCTCTTGAAGAACGGCAGGCGTAGAGCAGCAGAAGAGACTTGCCTGCAGCCGGGGGCGGAGGGTGAGGAGGACGACGGCGACATCCTGCAGCGGTCAGCAGCTGGCAGCGGAGGGTGAGGAGGATGACGGTGACATCCTGCAGCCGGTGGCGGTGGGAGCAGAGGACCATGTGACCGGAGCAAGAGTGGCACTAGAGGACAGCCAGGGAGGAGCTGTGCAGCAGCAGTGGCAGAAATCACTTTTAAAGCTTTACACTCTTCTGCCCCTCTTTACATCTCAGCCCTAATTTCTCGCTATGCACCATCCCGGCTCTTGCATTCTGCTCAAGGATGTCTTCTTTCTACCCCCTTTGTATCTAAAGCTCTCTCCCCCCTTAAACCTTTCTCACTGACTGCCCCGCACCTCTGGAATGCCCTTCCCCAAAATACCCGACTAGCACCCTCTCTATCCACATTTAAGACCCACCTTAAAACACATCTGCTTAAAGAAGCATATGAATAGCACTGGATAATCATGGACACATGATACATAAAGCTTGGCCCCCTGCAGACGCGCTTACTAGAAATCCCTCCTACTGTCTCTGTACATTCTCCCTACCTACCAATTAGATTGTAAGCTCCTCGGAGCAGGGACTCCTATTCCTTAATGTTACTTTTATGTCTGATGCACTTATTCCCATGAACTGTTCTTTATATTATTTGTTATTTATATGATATGTATCACTGCTGTGAAGCGCTATGTACATTTATGGCGCTATATAAATAAAGACACAATACAATACAATAAACCAGAAGTCGGAAGACTTCCGGGTCAGACCGCCTGGGGCGCACTCCTCCCCAGCTGTCCTGTAGTGCCACCCCTGCTCCACTCACATGGTCCTCTGCTCCCACCGCCACCAGCTGCAGGATGTCACCGTCTACCTCCTCCTCAGCCTCCGCCGCCGGCTGCAGGTTCTTCAAACCTACCAGGTCAGGTATTCGGCTACCTGGCTGGGTAATTTTTCTTTTTTCCCCTGGTACCCAGTACCCATTGATTTTTTTTTTAGACCCGTACATCACTACTCTCCAGGCTAATCTCACAGAGAGAGGATCCAGCCGCGTTCACGCTCCAGGCTAATCTCACAGACAGGATCCAGCCCGCAGTCACGCTCCAGGCTAATCTCACAGAGAAAGGATCCAGCCCGCGTTCACGCTCCGGGCTAATCTCACAGAGAGAGGATCCAGCCCGCATTCACACTCCGGGCTAATCTCACAGAGAGAGGATCCAGCCCGCGTTCACGCTCCGGGCTAATCTCACAGAGAGAGGATCCAGCCCGCGTTCACATTCCGGGCTAATCTCACAGAGAGGATCTAGCCCGCGTTCACGCTCCAGGCTAATCTCACAGAGAAAGGATCCAGTCCGCGTTCACGCTCCAGGCTAATCTCACAGAGAGAGGATCCAGCCCGCGTTCACGCTCCAGGCTAATATCACAGAGAGAGGATCCAGTCCGCGTTCATGCACCGGGCTAATCTCACAGAGAGGATCTAGCCCGCGTTCACGCTCCAGGCTAATCTCACAGAGAGAGGATCCAGCCCGCGTTCAGGCTTCAGGCTAATCTCACAGAGAGGATCCAGGCCGCGTTCACGCTCCAGGCTAATCTCACAGAGAAAGGATCCAGCCCGCGTTCACGCTCCAGGCTAATCTCACAGAGAGGATCCAGCCCGCGTTCAGGCTCCAGGCTAATCTCACAGAGAGAGGATCCAGTCCGCGTTCACGCTCCAGGCTAATCTCACAGAGAAAGGATCCAGCCCGCGTTCACGCTCCAGGCTAATCTCACAGAGAAAGGATCCAGTCCGCGTTCAGGCTCCAGGCTAATCTCACAGAGAGAGGATCCAGCCCGCGTTCACGCTCCAAGCTAATCTCACAGAGAGAGGATCCAGCCCGCGTTCACGCTCCGGGGTAATCTCACAGAGAGATGATCCAGCCCGCGTTCACGCTCCGGGCTAATCTCACAGAGAGAGGATCCAGCCCGCGTTCAGGCTCCAGGCTAATCTCACAGAGAGGATCCAGCTCGCGTTCACGCTCCGGGCTAATCTCACAGAGAGAGGATCCAGCCCGCGTTCAGGCTCCAGGCTAATCTCACAGAGAGGATCCAGCCCGCGTTCATGCTCCAGGCTAATCTCACAGAGGATCCAGCCCGCGTTCACGCTCCAGGCTAATCTCACAGAGGATCCAGCCCGCGTTCACGCTCCAGGCTAATCTCACAGAGAAAGGATCCAGCCCGGGTTCACGCTCCAGGGTAATCTCACAGAGAGAGGATCCAGCCCGCGTTCACGCTCCAGGCTAATCTCACAGAGAGAGGATCCAGGCCGCGTTCAGGCTCCAGGCTAATCTCACAGAGAGAGGATCCAGCCGCGTTCACGCTCCAGGCTAATCTCACAGAGAGAGGATCCAGCCCGCGTTCACGCTCCAGGCTAATCTCACAGAGGATCCAGCCCGCGTTCACACTCAAGGCTAATCTCACAGAGGATCCAGCCTGCGTTCACACTCCAGGCTAATCTCACAGAGAAAGGATCCAGCCCGCGTTCACGCTCCAGGCTAATCTCACAGAGAAAGGATCCAGCCCGCGTTCACGCTCCAGGCTAATCTCACAGAGAGAGGATCCAGCCCGCGTTCACGCTCCGGGCTAATCTCACAGAGAGGATCCAGCCCACGTTCACGCTCCAGGCTAATCTCACAGAGAAAGGATCCAGCCCGCGTTCACGCTCCAGGCTAATCTCACAGAGAAAGGATCCAGTCCGCGTTCAGGCTCCAGGCTAATCTCACAGAGAGAGGATCCAGCCCGCGTTCACGCTCCAAGCTAATCTCACAGAGAGAGGATCCAGCCCGCGTTCACGCTCCGGGGTAATCTCACAGAGAGATGATCCAGCCCGCGTTCACGCTCCGGGCTAATCTCACAGAGAGAGGATCCAGCCCGCGTTCAGGCTCCAGGCTAATCTCACAGAGAGGATCCAGCCCGCGTTCACGCTCCGGGCTAATCTCACAGAGAGAGGATCCAGCCCGCGTTCAGGCTCCAGGCTAATCTCACAGAGAGGATCCAGCCCGCGTTCATGCTCCAGGCTAATCTCACAGAGGATCCAGCCCGCGTTCACGCTCCAGGCTAATCTCACAGAGGATCCAGCCCGCGTTCACGCTCCAGGCTAATCTCACAGAGAAAGGATCCAGCCCGGGTTCACGCTCCAGGGTAATCTCACAGAGAGAGGATCCAGCCCGCGTTCACGCTCCAGGCTAATCTCACAGAGAGAGGATCCTGGCCGCATTCAGGCTCCAGGCTAATCTCACAGAGAGAGGATCCAGCCCGCGTTCACGCTCCAGGCTAATCTCACAGAGAGAGGATCCAGCCCGCGTTCACGCTCCAGGCTAATCTCACAGAGGATCCAGCCCGCGTTCACACTCCAGGCTAATCTCACAGAGGATCCAGCCTGCGTTCACACTCCAGGCTAATCTCACAGAGAAAGGATCCAGCCCGCGTTCACGCTCCAGGCTAATCTCACAGAGAAAGGATCCAGCCCGCGTTCACGCTCCAGGCTAATCTCACAGAGAGAGGATCCAGCCCGCGTTCACGCTCCGGGCTAATCTCACAGAGAGGATCCAGCCCACGTTCACGCTCCGGGCTAATCTCACAGAGAGAGGATTCAGCCCGCGTTCACGCTCCGGGCTAATCTCACAGAGAGAGGATCCAGTCCGCGTTCATGCTCCGGGCTAATCTCACAGAGAGAGGATCCAGTCCGCGTTCACGCTCCGGGGTAATCTCACAGAGAGAGGATCCAGCCCGCGTTCACGCTCCAGGCTAATCTCACAGAGAGAGGATCCAGCCCGCGTTCATGCTCCAGGCTAATCTCACAGAGGATCCAGCCCGCGTTCACGCTCCAGGCTAATCTCACAGAGAGAGGATCCAGCCCGCGTTCATGCTCCGGGCTAATCTCACAGAGAGAGGATCCAGCCCGCGTTCATGCTTCAGGCTAATCTCACAGAGAGAGGATACAGCCCGCGTTCACGCTCCAGGCTAATCTCAATGAGAAAGGATCCAGTCCGCGTTCATGCTTCAGGCTAATCTCACAGAGAGAGGATCCAGCCCGCGTTCATGCTTCAGGCTAATCTCACAGAGAGAGGATCCAGTCCGCGTTCACGCTCCAGGCTAATCTCACAGAGAGAGGATCCAGTCCACGTTCAGGCTCCAGGCTAATCTCACAGAGAGAGGATCCAGCCCGCGTTCACACTCCAGGCTAATCTCACAGAGGATCCAGTCCGCGTTCACGCTCCAGGCTAATCTCACAGAGGATCCAGCCCACGTTCACGCTCCAGGCTAATCTCACAGAGAGAGGATCCAGCCCGCGTTCACGCTCCGGGCTAATCTCACAGAGGATCCAGCCCGCGTTCACGCTCCAGGCTAATCTCACAGTGAGAGGATCGAGCCCGCGTTCACGCTCCAGGCTAATCTCACAGAGAGAGGATCCAGCCCGCGTTCACGCTCCAGGCTAATCTCACAGAGAGAGGATCCAGCCCGCGTTCACGCTCCGGGCTAATCTCACAGAGAGAGGATCCAGCCCGCGTTCACGCTCCAGGCTAATCTCACAGAGAGAGGATCCAGCCCGCGTTCATGCTCCAGGGTAATCTCACAGAGAGGATCCAGCCTGCGTTCACGCTCCAGGCTAATCTCACAGAGAGAGGATCCAGCCTGCGTTCAGGCTCCAGGCTAATCTCACAGAGAGAGGATCCAGCCTGCGTTCACGCTCCAGGCGAATGTCACAGAGAGAGGATCCAGCCCGCGTTCACGCTCCGAGCTAATCTCACAGAGAGGATCCAGCCCGCGTTCACGCTCCGGGCTAATCTCACAGAGAGAGGATCCAGCCCGCGTTCACGCTCCGGGCTAATCTCACAGAGAGAGGATCCAGTCCGCGTTCACGCTCCGGGGTAATCTCACAAAGAGGATCCAGCCCGCGTTCATGCTCCAGACTAATCTCACAGAGAGAGGATCCAGCCCGCGTTCATGCTCCGGGCTAATCTCACAGAGAGAGGATCCATCCCGCGTTCATGCTTCAGGCTTATCTCACAGAGAGAGGATCCAGCCCGCGTTCACGCTCCAGGCTAATCTCACAGAGAAAGGATCCAGTCCGCGTTCACGCTCCAGGCTAATCTCACAGAGAGAGGATCCAGTCCACGTTCAGGCTCCAGGCTAATCTCACAGAGAGAGGATCCAGCCCGCGCTCACACTCCAGGCTAATCTCACAGAGAGGATCCAGTCCGCGTTCACGCTCCAGGCTAATCTCACAGAGGATCCAGTATGCGTTCACACTCCAGGCTAATCTCACAGAGGATCCAGCCCGCGTTCACGCTCCAGGCTAATCTCACAGAGAGAGGATCCAGCCCGCGTTCACGCTCCGGGCTAATCTCACAGAGGATCCAGCCCGCGTTCACGCTCCAGGCTAATCTCACAGAGAGAGGATCCAGCCCGCGTTCACGCTCCAGGCTAATCTCACAGAGAGAGGATCCAGACCGCGTTCAGGCTCCAGGATAATCTCACAGAGAGAGGATCCAGCCCGCGTTCAGGCTCCAGGCCAATCTCACAGAGAGGATCCAGCCTGCGTTCACGCTCCAGGCTAATCTCACAGAGAGAGGATCCAGCCCATGTTCAGGCTCCAGGCTAATCTCACAGAGAGGATCCAGCCCGCCTTCACGCTCCAGGCTAATCTCACAGAGAGGATCCAGCCCGCATTCACGCTCCAGGCTAATCTCACAGAGAGAGGATCCAGCCCGCGTTCAGGCTACAGGCTAATCTCACAGAGAGGATCCAGCCTGCGTTCACGCTCCAGGCTAATCTCACAGAGAGAGGATCCAGCCCGTGTTCAGGCTCCAGGCTAATCTCACAGAGAGGATCCAGCCTGCGTTCATGCTCCGGGCTAATCTCACAGAGGATCCAGCCCGCGTTCACGCTCCGGGCTAATCTCACAGAGGATCCAGCCCGCGTTCATGCTCCGGGCTCATCTCACAGAGAGGATCCAGCCCGTGTTCACACTCCAGGCTAATCTCACAGAGAGGATCCAGTCCGCGTTCACGCTCCAGGCTAATCTCACAGAGAGGATCCAGTCTGCGTTCACACTCCAGGCTAATCTCACAGAGGATCCAGTATGCGTTCACGCTCCAGGCTATTCTCACAGAGGATCCAGCCCGCGTTCACGCTCCAGGCTAATCTCACAGAGAGAGGATCCAGCCCGCGTTCACGCTCCGGGCTAATCTCACAGAGGATCCAGCCCGCGTTCACGCTCCAGGCTAATCTCACAGAGAGAGGATCCAGCCCACGTTCACGCTCCAGGCTAATCTCACAGAGAGAGGATCCAGACCGCGTTCAGGCTCCAGGCTAATCTCACAGAGAGAGGATCCAGCCCGCGTTCATGCTCCGGGCTAATCTCACAGAGAGAGGATCCAGCCCGCGTTCATGCTTCAGGCTAATCTCACAGAGAGAGGATACAGCCCGCGTTCACGCTCCAGGCTAATCTCAATGAGAAAGGATCCAGTCCGCGTTCATGCTTCAGGCTAATCTCACAGAGAGAGGATCCAGCCCGCGTTCATGCTTCAGGCTAATCTCACAGAGAGAGGATCCAGTCCGCGTTCACGCTCCAGGCTAATCTCACAGAGAGAGGATCCAGTCCACGTTCAGGCTCCAGGCTAATCTCACAGAGAGAGGATCCAGCCCGCGTTCACACTCCAGGCTAATCTCACAGAGGATCCAGTCCGCGTTCACGCTCCAGGCTAATCTCACAGAGGATCCAGCCCACGTTCACGCTCCAGGCTAATCTCACAGAGAGAGGATCCAGCCCGCGTTCACGCTCCGGGCTAATCTCACAGAGGATCCAGCCCGCGTTCACGCTCCAGGCTAATCTCACAGTGAGAGGATCGAGCCCGCGTTCACGCTCCAGGCTAATCTCACAGAGAGAGGATCCAGCCCGCGTTCACGCTCCAGGCTAATCTCACAGAGAGAGGATCCAGCCCGCGTTCACGCTCCGGGCTAATCTCACAGAGAGAGGATCCAGCCCGCGTTCACGCTCCAGGCTAATCTCACAGAGAGAGGATCCAGCCCGCGTTCATGCTCCAGGGTAATCTCACAGAGAGGATCCAGCCTGCGTTCACGCTCCAGGCTAATCTCACAGAGAGAGGATCCAGCCTGCGTTCAGGCTCCAGGCTAATCTCACAGAGAGAGGATCCAGCCCGCGTTCACGCTCCAGGCGAATCTCACAGAGAGAGGATCCAGCCCGCGTTCACGCTCCGAGCTAATCTCACAGAGAGGATCCAGCCCGCGTTCACGCTCCGGGCTAATCTCACAGAGAGAGGATCCAGCCCGCGTTCACGCTCCGGGCTAATCTCACAGAGAGAGGATCCAGTCCGCGTTCACGCTCCGGGGTAATCTCACAAAGAGGATCCAGCCCGCGTTCATGCTCCAGACTAATCTCACAGAGAGAGGATCCAGCCCGCGTTCATGCTCCGGGCTAATCTCACAGAGAGAGGATCCATCCCGCGTTCATGCTTCAGGCTTATCTCACAGAGAGAGGATCCAGCCCGCGTTCACGCTCCAGGCTAATCTCACAGAGAAAGGATCCAGTCCGCGTTCACGCTCCAGGCTAATCTCACAGAGAGAGGATCCAGTCCACATTCAGGCTCCAGGCTAATCTCACAGAGAGAGGATCCAGCCCGCGCTCACACTCCAGACTAATCTCACAGAGAGGATCCAGTCCGCGTTCACGCTCCAGGCTAATCTCACAGAGGATCCAGTATGCGTTCACACTCCAGGCTAATCTCACAGAGGATCCAGCCCGCGTTCACGCTCCAGGCTAATCTCACAGAGAGAGGATCCAGCCCGCGTTCACGCTCCGGGCTAATCTCACAGAGGATCCAGCCCGCGTTCACGCTCCAGGCTAATCTCACAGAGAGAGGATCCAGCCCGCGTTCACGCTCCAGGCTAATCTCACAGAGAGAGGATCCAGACCGCGTTCAGGCTCCAGGATAATCTCACAGAGAGAGGATCCAGCCCGCGTTCAGGCTCCAGGCCAATCTCACAGAGAGGATCCAGCCTGCGTTCACGCTCCAGGCTAATCTCACAGAGAGAGGATCCAGCCCATGTTCAGGCTCCAGGCTAATCTCACAGAGAGGATCCAGCCCGCGTTCACGCTCCAGGCTAATCTCACAGAGAGGATCCAGCCCGCGTTCACGCTCCAGGCTAATCTCACAGAGAGAGGATCCAGCCCGCGTTCAGGCTACAGGCTAATCTCACAGAGAGGATCCAGCCTGCGTTCACGCTCCAGGCTAATCTCACAGAGAGAGGATCCAGCCCGTGTTCAGGCTCCAGGCTAATCTCACAGAGAGGATCCAGCCTGCGTTCATGCTCCGGGCTAATCTCACAGAGGATCCAGCCCGCGTTCACGCTCCGGGCTAATCTCACAGAGGATCCAGCCCGCGTTCATGCTCCGGGCTCATCTCACAGAGAGGATCCAGCCCGTGTTCACACTCCAGGCTAATCTCACAGAGAGGATCCAGTCCGCGTTCACGCTCCAGGCTAATCTCACAGAGAGGATCCAGTCTGCGTTCACACTCCAGGCTAATCTCACAGAGGATCCAGTATGCGTTCACGCTCCAGGCTATTCTCACAGAGGATCCAGCCCGCGTTCACGCTCCAGGCTAATCTCACAGAGAGAGGATCCAGCCCGCGTTCACGCTCCGGGCTAATCTCACAGAGGATCCAGCCCGCGTTCACGCTCCAGGCTAATCTCACAGAGAGAGGATCCAGCCCACGTTCACGCTCCAGGCTAATCTCACAGAGAGAGGATCCAGACCGCGTTCAGGCTCCAGGCTAATCTCACAGAGAGAGGATCCAGCCCGCGTTCAGGCTCCAGGCTAATCTCACAGAGAGGATCCAGCCTGCGTTCACGCTCCAGGCTAATCTCACAGAGAGAGGATCCAGCCCGCGTTCAGGCTCCAGGCTAATCTCACAGAGAGGATCCAGCCCGCGTTCACGCTGCAGGCTAATCTCACAGAGAGGATCCAGCCCGCGTTCACGCTCCAGGCTAATCTCACAAAGAGAGGATCCAGCCCGCGTTCAGGCTCCAGGCTAATCTCACAGAGAGGATCCAGCCTGCGTTCACGCTCCAGGCTAATCTCACAGAGAGAGGATCCAGCCCGCGTTCAGGCTCCAGGCTAATCTCACAGAGAGGATCCAGCCCGCGTTCACGCTCCAGGCTAATCTCACAGAGAGGATCCAGCCCGCGTTCACGCTCCAGGCTAATCTCACAGAGAGAGGATCCAGCCCGCGTTCAGGCTCCAGGCTAATCTCACAGAGAGGATCCAGCCTGCGTTCACGCTCCAGGCTAATCTCACAGAGAGAGGATCCAGCCCGTGTTCAGGCTCCAGGCTAATCTCACAGAGAGGATTCAGCCCGCGTTCACGCTCCGGGCTAATCTCACAGAGGATCCAGCCAGCGTTCACGCTCCAGGCTAATCTCACAGAGAGAGGATCCAGCCCACGTTCACGCTCCAGGCTAATCTCACAGAGAGAGGATCCAGACCGCGTTCATGCTCCGGGCTCATCTCACAGAGAGGATCCAGCCCGCGTTCACACTCCAGGCTAATCTCACAGAGAGGATCCAGTCCGCGTTCACGCTCCAGGCTAATCTCACAGAGAGGATCCAGTCCGCGTTCACGCTCCAGGCTAATCTCACAGAGGATCCAGTATGCGTTCACGCTCCAGGCTAATCTCACAGAGGATCCAGCCCGCGTTCACGCTCCAGGCTAATCTCACAGAGAGAGGATCCAGCCCGCGTTCACGCTCCGGGCTAATCTCACAGAGGATCCAGCCCGCGTTCACGCTCCAGGCTAATCTCACAAAGAGAGGATCCAGCCCACGTTCACGCTCCAGGCTAATCTCACAGAGAGAGGATCCAGACCGCGTTCAGGCTCCAGGCTAATCTCATAGAGAGAGGATCCAGCCCGCGTTCAGGCTCCAGGCTAATCTCACAGAGAGGATCCAGCCTGCGTTCACGCTCCAGGCTAATCTCACAGAGAGAGGATCCAGCCCGCGTTCAGGCTCCAGGCTAATCTCACAGAGAGGATCCAGCCCGCGTTCACGCTCCAGGCTAATCTCACAGAGAGGATCCAGCCCGCGTTCACGCTCCAGGCTAATCTCACAGAGAGAGGACCCAGCCCGCGTTCAGGCTCCAGGCTAATCTCACAGAGAGGATCCAGCCTGCGTTCACGCTCCAGGCTAATCTCACAGAGAGAGGATCCAGCCCGCGTTCACGCTCCGGGCTAATCTCACAGAGGATCCAGCCCGCGTTCACGCTCCAGGCTAATCTCACAGAGAGAGGATCCAGCCCACGTTCACGCTCCAGGCTAATCTCACAGAGAGAGGATCCAGACCGCGTTCAGGCTCCAGGCTAATCTCACAGAGAGAGGATCCAGCCCGCGTTCAGGCTCCAGGCTAATCTCACAGAGAGGATCCAGCCTGCGTTCACGCTCCAGGCTAATCTCACAGAGAGAGGATCCAGCCCGCGTTCAGGCTCCAGGCTAATCTCACAGAGAGGATCCAGCCCGCGTTCACGCTCCAGGCTAATCTCACAGAGAGGATCCAGCCCGCGTTCACGCTCCAGGCTAATCTCACAGAGAGAGGATCCAGCCCGCGTTCAGGCTCCAGGCTAATCTCACAGAGAGGATCCAGCCTGCGTTCACGCTCCAGGCTAATCTCACAGAGAGAGGATCCAGCCCGCGTTCAGGCTCCAGGCTAATCTCACAGAGAGGATCCAGCCCGCGTTCACGCTCCAGGCTAATCTCACAGAGAGGATCCAGCCCGCGTTCACGCTCCAGGCTAATCTCACAGAGAGAGGATCCAGCCCGCGTTCAGGCTCCAGGCTAATCTCACAGAGAGGATCCAGCCTGCGTTCACGCTCCAGGCTAATCTCACAGAGAGAGGATCCAGCCCGTGTTCAGGCTCCAGGCTAATCTCACAGAGAGGATTCAGCCCGCGTTCACGCTCCGGGCTAATCTCACAGAGATGATCCAGCCCACGTTCACGCTCCAGGCTAATCTCACAGAGAGGATCCAGCCCGCGTTCACGGTCCGGGCTAATCTCACAGAGAGAGGATCCAGCCCGCGTTCACGCTCCAGGCTAATCTCACAGAGAGAGGATCCAGCCCGCGTTCACGCTCCAGGGTAATCTCACAGAGAGGATCCAGCCTGCGTTCACGCTCCAGGCTAATCTCACAGAGAGAGGATCCAGCCCGCGTTCAGGCTCCAGGCTAATCTCACAGAGAGAGGATCCAGCCCGCGTTCACGCTCCGAGCTAATCTCACAGAGAGGATCCAGCCCGCGTTCACGCTCCGGGCTAATCTCACAGAGAGAGGATCCAGCCCGCGTTCACGCTCCGGGCTAATCTCACAGAGAGAGGATCCAGTCCGCGTTCACGCTCCGGGGTAATCTCACAAAGAGAGGATCCAGCCCGCGTTCATGCTCCAGGCTAATCTCACAGAGAGGATCCAGCCCGCGTTCACGCTCCAGGCTAATCTCACAGAGAGAGGATCCAGCCCGCGTCCACGCTCCGGGCTAATCTCACAGAGAGAGGATCCAGCCCGCGTTCACGCTCCAGGCTAATCTCACAGAGAGAGGATCCAGCCCGCGTTCATGCTCCGGGCTAATCTCACAGAGAGAGGATCCATCCCGCGTTCATGCTTCAGGCTAATCTCACAGAGAGAGGATCCAGCCCGCGTTCACGCTCCAGGCTAATCTCACAGAGAAAGGATCCAGTCCGCGTTCACGCTCCAGGCTAATCTCACAGAGAGAGGATCCAGTCCACGTTCAGGCTCCAGGCTAATCTCACAGAGAGAGGATCCAGCCCGCGCTCACACTCCAGGCTAATCTCACAGAGAGGATCCAGTCCGCGTTCACGCTCCAGGCTAATCTCACAGAGGATCCAGTATGCGTTCACACTCCAGGCTAATCTCACAGAGGATCCAGCCCGCGTTCACGCTCCAGGCTAATCTCACAGAGAGAGGATCCAGCCCGCGTTCACGCTCCGGGCTAATCTCACAGAGGATCCAGCCCGCGTTCACGCTCCACTCTAATCTCACAGAGAGAGGATCCAGCCCGCGTTCACGCTCCAGGCTAATCTCACAGAGAGAGGATCCAGACCGCGTTCAGGCTCCAGGATAATCTCACAGAGAGAGGATCCAGCCCGCGTTCAGGCTCCAGGCCAATCTCACAGAGAGAGGATCCAGCCCATGTTCAGGCTCCAGGCTAATCTCACAGAGAGGATCCAGCCCGCCTTCACGCTCCAGGCTAATCTCACAGAGAGGATCCAGCCCGCGTTCACGCTCCAGGCTAATCTCACAGAGAGAGGATCCAGCCCGCGTTCAGGCTCCAGGCTAATCTCACAGAGAGGATCCAGCCTGCGTTCACGCTCCAGGCTAATCTCACAGAGAGAGGATCCAGCCCGTGTTCAGGCTCCAGGCTAATCTCACAGAGAGGATCCAGCCTGCGTTCATGCTCCGGGCTAATCTCACAGAGGATCCAGCCCGCGTTCACGCTCCGGGCTAATCTCACAGAGGATCCAGCCCTCGTTCATGCTCCGGGCTCATCTCACAGAGAGGATCCAGCCCGCGTTCACACTCCAGGCTAATCTCACAGAGAGGATCCAGTCCGCGTTCACGCTCCAGGCTAATCTCACAGAGAGGATCCAGTCCGCGTTCACGCTCCAGGCTAATCTCACAGAGGATCCAGTATGCGTTCACACTCCAGGCTAATCTCACAGAGGATCCAGCCCGCGTTCACGCTCCAGGCTAATCTCACAGAGAGAGGATCCAGCCCGCGTTCACGCTCCGGGCTAATCTCACAGAGGATCCAGCCCGCGTTCACGCTCCAGGCTAATCTCACAGAGAGAGGATCCAGCCCACGTTCACGCTCCAGGCTAATCTCACAGAGAGAGGATCCAGACCGCGTTCAGGCTCCAGGCTAATCTCACAGAGAGAGGATCCAGCCCGCGTTCAGGCTCCAGGCTAATCTCACAGAGAGGATCCAGCCTGCGTTCACGCTCCAGGCTAATCTCACAGAGAGAGGATCCAGCCCGCGTTCAGGCTCCAGGCTAATCTCACAGAGAGGATCCAGCCCGCGTTCACGCTCCAGGCTAATCTCACAGAGAGGATCCAGCCCGCATTCACGCTCCAGGCTAATCTCACAGAGAGAGGATCCAGCCCGCGTTCAGGCTCCAGGCTAATCTCACAGAGAGGATCCAGCCTGCGTTCACGCTCCAGGCTAATCTCACAGAGAGAGGATCCAGCCCGCGTTCAGGCTCCAGGCTAATCTCACAGAGAGGATCCAGCCCGCGTTCACGCTCCAGGCTAATCTCACAGAGAGGATCCAGCCCGCGTTCACGCTCCAGGCTAATCTCACAGAGAGAGGATCCAGCCCGCGTTCAGGCTCCAGGCTAATCTCACAGAGAGGATCCAGCCTGCGTTCACGCTCCAGGCTAATCTCACAGAGAGAGGATCCAGCCCGTGTTCAGGCTCCAGGCTAATCTCACAGAGAGGATTCAGCCCGCGTTCACGCTCCGGGCTAATCTCACAGAGATGATCCAGCCCACGTTCACGCTCCAGGCTAATCTCACAGAGAGGATCCAGCCCGCGTTCACGCTCCGGGCTAATCTCACAGAGAGAGGATCCAGCCCACGTTCACGCTCCAGGCTAATCTCACAGAGAGGATCCAGCCCGCGTTCAGGCTCCAGGCTAATCTCACAGAGAGGATCCAGCCCGCGTTCACGCTCCAAGCTAATCTCACAGAGAGGATCCAGCCCGCGTTCAGGCTCCAGGCTAATCTCACAGAGAAAGGATCCAGCCCGCGTTCACGCTCCAGGCTAATCTCACAGAGAAAGGATCCAGCCCGCGTTCACGCTCCAGGCTAATCTCACAGAGAGAGGATCCAGCCCACGTTCAGGCTCCAGGCTAATCTCACAGAGAGGATCCAGCCTGCCTTCATGCTCCGGGCTAATCTCACAGAGGATCCAGCCCGCGTTCACGCTCCGGGCTAATCTCACAGAGAGGATCCAGCCCGCGTTCACGCTCCGGACTAATCTCACAGAGAGAGGATCCAGCCCACGTTCACGCTCCAGGCTAATCTCACAGAGAGGATCCAGCCCGCGTTCAGGCTCTAGGCTTATCTCACAGAGAGGATCCAGCCCGCGTTCACGCTCCAGGCTAATCTCACAGAGAGAGGATCCAGCCCGCGTTCACGCTCCAGGCTAATCTCACAGAGAGGATCCAGCCCGCGTTCAGGCTCCAGGCTAATCTCACAGAGAAAGGATCCAGCCCGCGTTCACGCTCCAGGCTAATCTCACAGAGAGAGGATCCAGCCCGCGTTCACGCTCCAGGCTAATCTCACAGAGAGAGGATCCAGCCCGCGTTCACGCTCCAGGCTAATCTCACAGAGAGGATCCAGCCCGCGTTCACGCTCCGGGCTAATCTCACAGAGAGAGGATCCAGCCCGCGTTCACGCTCCAGGCTAATCTCAGAGGAATGTGAATAGTGTATTAATTGTAAAGCATCTCAAACAAAACCTTTTATAGACTGTTCTGGAGTCTAGGTCTTGATTGTATTCTTCCACAGCAAGGGGAGCGCAGGATGTTCACAGCGTGGTCATGAAAGAATGAAAGAACATAACATAGTTCAACCTGTGTGTATATATCAGGAGTATATAGGGCTGTAAAATAGTAGCACTCACACTTTTCCCCCAGAAATCAAGCAGTACAGAGACTCTTTCTCTCTCTGAAACGAGCAACCTTCAATGGTGGTTTCCAACATGATACTGTGTCCGTGGGGTAATCCCTCCTTTCGTGTCATGCAAAAAGGATGAAGACTAGCATGGTGTAGTATATCTAAAAAGTGTATTTTAGAACCAGTAGCAAAATACAAATGCACTCACATTTTAAAATACAATACAGGGAATTGTACGAAATCCAGATCCTCTGTGCATACAGTCCGTGAGTTCACGTCCGACACTTCCGGTGTGCACTGCGGTAAGGGCGGATGTGACGTCACGCTTGGTCTCCGGTTGCCAGGATCTCTCAACAGGATGCAAGCTCAGATTCTACGCGTTTCATCATTCGAATTCATCAGGAATCTCAATTATCATTACTATTCTGAAGCCAGGGTCACGTGCGATGTGTGAATAGCCCCAGATAGCTTAACTCAGCCCCCTTTCCAAATCACACTAAGTCCTATAATATTTCCTTCACTTTATTGGATAAGCAGCAGTGAATACAGGTTCTTGTGGATGTTGTGTAGTTGTGAGTTTGTAGTTAGGAGCAGGTAGAAAGAGATGGCCTTGCCATGGGAGTGTGACAGGAAGGTACTCACTCAGCCAAGTCTGGAATGAAAAGGAAGTGTAGGGGAATCTAGGTAAAAGGAATAGTCTTGGGACAGACTATCTGTGAGCAAAACTGTAGCAACTGAGGGGACAGGAAATGCAACATTGTAACATATCACACAGGCAGTGTGTGTGTGTGTGTGTGTGTGTGTGTGTGTGTGTGTGTGTGTGTGTGTGTGTGTGTGTGTGTGTGTGCAAACTACATGCAGCTGAAAATAAGAAACTGACAGGCAGAAGCTGCAAACAAAGTGGGGGGGGGGTGAACAGTGAGAGCAAAAATGGGCTTACTTGTTCCATGACACTCACTATCTGGTATCTGGAGATACCACTATATAACTTGAAAATGTGGAACATATTTGCAATGCAAACAAACATAACATAATAATGCAAAGTCCATGTCCACGTAACGAGGCGATACCGGCCGGTACCACTGGCGTCGAAGTCCTTTGGCCAAAATCTTCTGGTAAGGGAGGCCAGGTGGATGCACCGCTCCAGGTTAGCTGGTTGCACCACAATGTATTTGTGCAAAAGTCTCTGGCACTGTTTAGTGCTTATTTGCAGGATTTTGGTCTGTGGGTACATGGTACCATTGTTCTGGTTGAGTTGGCTTCCTAATTCTTTCTACGCGGTTGGCCACGTATACGTAGAATCCTCCCCTCTCGTTGCCTATGCATGGAGATTTTTTTATTTTTTATCATGGATGCTTTTTAACATTTTT
The DNA here is from genome assembly GCF_040206685.1 of Ascaphus truei. NCBI lineage: Eukaryota > Metazoa > Chordata > Amphibia > Anura > Ascaphidae > Ascaphus > Ascaphus truei. Next base: position 325,493,447 of record NC_134485.1, on the reverse strand, counting down.
ATTGTTATCTGTATAAATTGTATATATTGATATGTACCACATTCCCTAATTTTCCATTGCTAATGAGAGGGACTGGATTAACATGTATTTAACCAGTCCATAGGCTATTTGGAGTACCCAATGAGTATAGAGAAAACTACTGTGACGCACTCTCCAAAGAATAAATATGTATACTCCCCCCCTCCTGCTCTAATTGATAGTGTGCAGGATATATATAGTAGGGATGACGCACATACTGGCAGGAACCTGAGGAAGCGAGAGATACTCGCAAAACCTGTAGTTCCCTGCCGGTGTACTTTTTACTGCCTTGGACACTCTTAGCATCCATACCCTTGACGAGCCCCTCGCATGCGGTCCTGACGTCGGACGCGCCATCGGGAGTGCACCGCTACCGGAGGACTCGTGACGGGTGCTGGAGCTGATCAGTGAATTTTAATGTGTGAGTTTGTTATATTTTTTATTACTAATAAACTGCCTATACTATTGACCCGTGGATGTGACTATTTCCCCCACCGTGAAGACGGGAATGTTGCCCGCCATCCTGCATGACGCTATCCTGGTTGATTGAAGGAGGACACTACCCAATACTTACCTGCAAGATTCACTTGTTGGGAATCAACTCACACACGGCCGTGTGAGTAATAGAGTTTTACTTTTCTAATCCCTCAGTCACTTACCATTGGGTATTATTGTATTCAGACTATACTCTGTTTTATCTTTCATTATTTTGTTGGGTACTATACTGGAACCAGGGTCACGTGTGATGTATGAATAGCTCCAGTTAGCTTTAACTCAGCCCTCTTTCTAAAGCACACCAAGTCCTGCTATATTTTCTTCCCTTTATTGAAAGGTGTCAAAATATATACAGGCACTTGTGGATGTTATGTAGTTGTACGTTTGTAGTTAATAGCAGGTAAAAGGAGATGGCCTTGCCATAGGAGTGTAACATGAAACGTACTCACTCAGCCAAAGTCGGGAATGAAAAGGAAGTGTGGGAGAATCTGGGTAACAGGAATAGTCTAGGGACAGACCAACTGTCAGCAAAACAGGGGGAAGGGCAGAATAGCCCATTCTAGGAGAGATCTCAGAGGCTGCTGTAGCAACTCACTGACTACATGCCCAGAGGCAGGGATGGCAACAATGTAATATATCACACAGGCAGTGTGTGTGTGTGTGTGTGTGTGTGTGTGTGTGTGTGTGTGTGTATGTGTGTGTGTGTGTCAAAATACATGCAGCTGAAAATGAGGAACTGACAGGCAGAAGCTGCAAAAGAGGGGGGGGTGAACAGAGAGAACAGAATGGGAATACTTGTTCCTGGACACTCCCCGTCTGGTATCTCGAGATACCACTATATAACTGCAATATGTGGAACATATGTGCAATGCAAACAAACATAACAATGCAAAGTTCATATCCACATAACAAGGTGATACCGGCTGGTACCACTGGCATCAAAGTCCTTTGGCCAAAGTCTTCTGGTAAGGGAGGCCAGGTGGATGCATCGCTCCAGGTTAGCTGGGTGCACCGCAATGTCTTTTGCAAAAGTCTCTGGACCTGTTTCCTTCTAAACTTATGAGAGAACAGTCCTTTTGTCTCTGTAGTTTTCTCTACAGAGGGCATCACCTTGTGGATGTGCCAGTCGTGGTAGCCTGTCACTCTATCACCTGGTGATTGGCGAAAGGAGGTGGCTTCTTGCTCCTTGTCGAAGCGGATCAACACTCCTGGAGGACTGTTTTTCAAGTCTGGTCCAGTGAGTAGGGCGCCGTTTGGAGAGGCTTCCTGGTGTTGAGCATTGGAGCTCAACGTCTCCCAGATCTGACCAGGTTTCTGATGGTGGTGGACACCAAATGATGGGAGGTGCCAGCATTTTTTACCTTCCTTCAGTGAAGGCGCTGGCTCTGCGTGTCCGCTAAGGAATCTCTCCCCCGAGAAGGCCACAATTTGATTCTTGGTCTCCGTCTCCCTTTGTGGGTTGCGGCGGAGCGAAGTGAGCCTAGAAATGGCATATTCCTTGTTGTTTGGGAGGCGTCTTCTTGGCAAACAAAATGGTAGCAGGGTCACCCAACTGCCCGGTCCGTCTTTGAAGAGCTCCTTGACCGTTAGCCTTGGGAATCCTTTATCTTCCATCGATGGTGTTTGCTTGTCGTCGTCCCTTGTTGTCTGGAACGCTGTGCACCCTAAGTCATCGGTGCATTCCTCTTGCACGAGAACGTCTCCACGCATTTTGGTGATACGCCTTTGTGTCTCTTTGTTAACTGCCCTCAGGAGGTTGTTTTCTCCCTGGACATGACGAAGAACAGTCTTTTTTGTCCTTGTAAATCCTTTTGTGGAATGTCTCTGCGACTGTCTCTTTTTAGATGTGTGAAAGAACAGTCTTTTTGTCCCTGTAGTTTCACCTGCAGGGCGCCATTTTTTACGGCAATGCGAGCTGTGGCGGCTGGCTGCTTTGCCACCTGGTATTCTGCGGAGAGGAATGGCTGTACGTCTCAGATGTGGCATTGCTCCCTGGAAGATTGTCCGTTTGTTTCTTTTCCTTTGTACGCTCCTTTTGTCGGTCACCTTCAGGAGGTTACTTTCTTCCTTGAGGGAAGTCGACTCATCATCCTTAGTGGTCTGGGCTGCTGAGCCTCCTAGGCCATTGTCACATTTCCCTGATGCGAAGATGTTTTTGTTGATCTCAGGGGTATGACCTTGTCTCTTCTCCTCACTTGGCCTTCCTGTCACTTGGAGATGGCCAAGACATGGTTTGGAGAGGGTGTGTCCGCATTCTGTTATCACTGTTCTGCGGGCGTCAACATAGTCTGGTTCGTGTCCTTTATCAGTGCACACGTTGCCCACTATCACCCATCCTAGGTCAAGTCTTTGGGTGAATGGTGCATTGTGGGGTCTGTTGCTCTGTTTACAGACTTTGTGCACCCTCAAGATGTCCCTACCTAGCAGCAGCAAGATCTTGGCGTCTTATTCTACCGGCGGGATGTAGTTGGCTATTCCTCTGAGGTGTACGTGATGGCGAGCCACGTCTGGTGTGGGAATCTTGTCCCTGTTTGCAGCCATTGTAGTTGCACTCGATGAGTGTGGGGAGAGCTATCTTCACTCTGTTGTCCACTGAACGTATAATGTAGCCGTTTGCTCTTCTCCC